>NC_138776.1:233966218-234563718 GCF_965119305.1 Pelophylax lessonae
GGTACAGGCATGGAACAGGAGATGGTACAGACATGGCACAGGACATGGTACAGACATGGCACAGATCGTACAGGCATGGCACAGATCGTACAGGCATGGTACAGGAGATGCAGTGCTGCAGGCATGGTACAGGAGAATCTCCTGTACCATGCCCGCAGCACTGCATATCCTAAAGGAGATGGAGGGGCTGTGGAGGAGTCTCACTTACCTTTCCGCCTTACATTTAAAAATGGGGCCGCCCGGCGCCAACACGTCACTGCGCATGCGCCGTCTGCCGGGAATAGCCGAACATTTACGGGCTTTCCCGAGCGGCGGCGCATGCGAACTGACCGGGGTAAAGGTAAGTGAGACCGTGACTCGAGTATAATCCGAGGGGGCTTTTTCAGCATAAAAAAAAGCATGAAAAAGTTGGCTTATACTCGAGAATATACGGTACATAAAAATAAGCAAAGATCAATATGGTAACAGGCAGCATCAGAAGGCATGGAATCCCCAAAAGTGTGGTGGACTGGAGGGTGACGTGGAACCCGTGGTGCCAGCACCGACTGTGCTGCCGAGGATCAGGAGCAGAGAATGGTGTAACACAAGGAGCAGTATCCCTCCACTGCTCCCCCAAAGGCAAAATTTAACAGTTTTGAGCATGCTCCTGGTAGTTAAAAGCAAAAATAAACCACACACACACATATATATATTACATATATATCTGCAAATAATCTATTAATCTATGGGTATGTGCCACATGATGATGATAGTTTTACTGTCACTGTTTCCACTGTTGTGGACAGCCAAATTAGGGCTTTGTACAGGTAGCAAGTTCACATAGCAGTTTAGGTTTCAAAGTGGCCTTAACCAGCTTTAGGCTTCATGTACACATATGCATATAAAATGTACTGGGAAAGGCCAGTGGACAGAAAAGAGAGCCTTTGAGGGATGGACAGAATGAAACCACAGGGCAGTTAGTTCAAAATAAATTTTATTTATTTTGGTTATAAATAAATGCAAGTAACAATTAAGGTTCAGACAGGGAAATGCAGAGGTATGTGATGCTTTACATTGAGTAATGGCGATGATGCGGTAACCTATGTGATACATTAACCGCTTTACCACTGCTCACAGTAATATTACTGCGGCAGAGTGGCTCGTTATCGTCTGACGACGTAGTACTACGTCGTCAGACACTCCCCCTTCTGGGCGGCGCTTGCGCGCCGCCGGAGGCTCGCTCCTGCTGTTTTCATTCACAGCGGGAGTCGGGCCAGGGGAGGAGCAGCGGCGATCGCCGCTGCTCTTACCCGATCGTCGGGGATCGAGTCTGGAGATCCGCCCGCTGTGTGTAAACACAAGCGGGCGGATCTCCATAGTGACAGGGAGTGACAGATCGGACTGTTCAGCATAGCTGGACATCCGATCTGTCCCTGTGTCACTCAGTCACCTCCCCCCCTACACGTCAGTAAGCACCAGGCATACATTAACCCCTCCCTCTCCAATAAAATTAACCCCTTCCCTGCCAGTGTCATTTTTACAGTAACAGTGCATATATATAGCACTGATTACTGCAGTAATGTCACTGGTACCCCCAAAAGTGTCAAAAATGTCAGTCAAGGGTCCGATCTGTCCGCCGCAATGTCGCAGTCCCACAAAAAAAATCGCAGATCGCCGCCATTACGCGTTAAAAAAAAACACCAAAAATGACAGAAATCTTTCCCTTTGTTAGTAAACGCAATAACTTTTGCGCAAACCAATCAAAATACGATTATTGCGATTTTTTTTACCAAACATAGGTAGCAGAAAACAAATTGGCCAAAAATTTTTTAAAAAATTGGTTTTTACATCTTTTTTGGGGGGAATTTCATATAAAAAAATGTTACAAAATATTGTTATTTTTTCAAAATAAACACTCTTTTTTTGTTTATAGCGCAAAAAGTAAAAATCGCACAGGTGATCAAATACCACCAAAAGAAAGCTCTGTTTGTGGGAAAAAAAGGACGTAAATTTCGTTTGGGTACGGCGTCGTTCGACCGCGCAATTGTCAGTTGAAGTTGCACAGCGCCGAATCGCAAAAAGTGGCCTGGACGGAAGACAGCAAAATCCTCCGGTGGTAAAGTGGTTAAACACAATAATAAAGTTATTAATAGTGAATTTGACCCAGTGGGGGTGACAAGCAACTAATGTTATGCATGGTGAACATATACACAATAATAATAATACATTCACTATTAATAACTTTATTATTGTGTTTAATGTATCACATAGGTTACCGCATCACCGCCATTACTCAATGTAAAGCATCACATACCTCTGCACTTCCCTGTCTGAACCTTAATTGTTACTTGCATTTATTTATAACCAAAATAAATAAAATTTATTTTGAACTAACTGCCCTGTGGTTTCATTCTGTCCATCCCTCAAAGGCGCTCTTTTCTGTCCACTGGCCTTTCCCACTACATTTTATATGCATATGGTTCTAGAGCCAAGGGAAGGACCACCATACTTATGGTGATCATTGTGGCACTATATCAAAAATTATCAAGTTAGACCTACCCCTTTTTTTTTTTTTCTTCATGTACACATAGCCAATTAGGCTGCAGGAAAACGCAAAACGCGTCAAAATTGTGTTAAAAAAATTGTGTATAAAAATTGTGTAAAAAAAAAAAAATTGTGTAAAAAACAGCGGTTTAGCCTCGATTTGGAGGTCAAAACATTCCTATGCTGAACGAGATTCTTCCGCGTTCAGGAGAGGGTTGAACCTCCCCTAACCACAGCAGCTCCTAAAAGATCCTAAAAGCCTATGTGTACAAGGACACATAGGCTTTTATGGAGTTGAGTTTAGGAGCTTTGGCAAAAAAACGTCAAAAGCTCCTAAACTCAAGCTTAGGAACTGTAGTGTACATGAAGCCTTTTTGAGTTTCCAGCATGAAATTTCTAGTGTCAAATAACAAAAGTATTACACTTACATATTAGTTAGCATGCGCTTTACCAGAGATGTATAGTAACTAAGTAGAACTACTTCACTACTGTACTTAAGTACCGAAAGGCGGTATCTGTACTTTCCTAGAGTAGAATTTTTTTCTCCTACTTCCACTTTTACTTTTTTTCGATGATTTTAATACTTCTACTCCAATATTTTTTTTTTTGTGCTGCATAGTTACTCGTTACAATTATAAAAATTACCACTGCCAGAACAGTAGATGGCAGGTTTCATGAAGCTCAAAACATGTGTATTATCAGCGCATATGAAAATAAATGCTACTGTATGTATAAATAAAAGCTGCATTTGAAATAATAAAAAACAATATGATGTTCAAACTTTTGACTTCTTTCTTTAATAACTACATAACACAGTACTTGTACTTTTACTTTCAGTACTTGAGTAGCAAAATTTTTAAAAAAACTACTTGCAATACTTAAGTACAAAAAATATTGAATACTTTAGTACTTCTACTCAAGTCACTTTTTGATTGAGCACTTCCACTTCTACTCAAGTCACTTTTTGATCGAGCACTTGTACTTTTACTCAAGTATGGGTTTCGAGTACTTTATACAACTCTGCGCTTTACATAAAAAACAACTCCAAGGCTACTTTAAAAATGTTCATGTTAAATTGGAGTGTACCTTCAATAGGTTAGGTGTTCCATGTTCCTTAGAAGGGTAAATATTTTCTTTGTCAGGTACGGCGTTCTCCAGTAAACAGGCAGTACACGGCAAGGCTGAGCACATAGCAGCAGAGACATCACTCACACTGTACATACAAGAGGCACAAAAGACGCCATGCTTTTATAACAATTCTGTATTGTGCTATTGCAGTTTGTTCCGGTACACCAAAGCAGCCCTTATCTCAATTTCTCTTTACTAATTTACATCCAGATTAGGAGTTTCTTTTACAGATGGTGAACCTAAAGAGATGGGGGGAAAAAGCGAAACAAATTATTACTAAACGTACCATTAAGAATAAATGATATCATGTAACATGCACATGATAAGATGAATGTGCTTACAAATCATCTACTGTAACTCTAAAACGTGTAGTTAACATTGAAATATTTTTTAACCACTTGCCGACCGCCAGCAGTACATATATTGCGGCGGCAGGTCGGCTCTGTCTCGTGAAACGTCATACCTGTCAGGGAATGAATCGCCGCGTAGCGGCAATAGAACGTCTGAGGTGGGTGCGCATGCGCGGGAGCGTGCCGACATGTGCACAAAGGGGTGCTGGCGCAGAGCGTACGCGTCATCACGCACATCTCACCAGCCCTGGCCCTATATAAGACGCTCTCCTGGTGTACTCCGCTGCTGGTTTATCGTCAGCTCCTGTGCCTGTAACCTGTGTATTGCCCGTTGTTCCTGTTTTGACCCGGCTTGCCTTTTGGACCTCTCTGCCTCTTCTCCTCTGATTGACCTCGGCTTACCTGACCACCCTTGTTCTGCTTCTACCTCTGCTGGATTCCCTGTGTACCGACCTTGGCTTGCTCCCCACGGACTCTCTCTTGCTTATGCCCTTTGCTACTTCCGACCCTTGCTTTGATACTGCATCTGGACTGATTACCTGTGTATGACCCTCGGCCTGGCATTGACCTTTGCTCTTTTTCTACTGAATACAATCAGAGTTCCTGGAAGCTGTCCTGGGTGTCCATTCCACCTGCATCCAGTGCTCCTTGGGACGTGTCATCTCCTGTTCCACCTTCAGGGGTGATCCGCAACGAGCTGCAAGGGAAGCCCTCTCAGCACTTTGGCCTCAACCAAGGTAACTGACAATACCTGTACGTCCCTGTACTGTACATTAGTTCAGGTATCAGCGGTGGGTAACACATAGAGTGCATTGGTCAGGAGCGTGTAATGTACATAGTGCAGGGGTCAGGACTGGGTAACATAGAGAGTGCAGGGGTCTGGGATATGTCTCATACAGAGCGCCGGTATCAGGTGAATAGAGTGCACAAAATGCAGGTGTCAAAAGTATATATTGTACAGAGTGCAGGGATCAGGAGGGTAATGCTCATAGTTCAATGGTTAGGAATGGGTATTGTACACGGTTCAGGGGTCAGGTGTGGGTAATGTACATAGTTCAGGGGTTAGGCGTGGGTAATGTACATGGTTCAGGGGTTAGGTGTGGGTAATGCACACAGTTTAGGAGTTATGAGTGGGTAATGTACATTAGTTCAGGCGTCTGTAGTGGGTAACACATAGAGTGCATTGGTCAGAAGTGTGTAATGAACATAGTACAGGGGTCAGTACTGGATATTGGATAACAGAGAGTTCAGGGGTTTGGGGTACCGAACATACAGGGTGCAGGTATTAGGTGAATATATTGTACAAAATGCAGGTGTCAAAAGTATATATTGTACAGAGTGAAGGCATCAGGAGGGTAATGTATAGAGCTCAATAGTTAGGAGTGGGTATTGTAAATGATTCAGGGTTCAGGTGTGGGTAATGTACATAGTTCAGGGGTTAGGAGTGGGTAATGTACATGGTTCAGGGGTGGGTAATGTACATAGTTTAATGGTTAGGAGTGTGTAATGTAAATGGTTCAGGGTTCAGGTGTGGGTAATGTACATAGTTCAGGGGTTAGGAGTGGGTAATGTACATGGTTCAGGGGTGGGTAATGTACATAGTTTATAGGTTAGGAGAGTGTAATGTAAATGGTTCAGGGGTCAGGTGTGGGTAATGTAAAGTACATAGTTCAGGGTTTAGGAGTGGATACTCTACATAGTTCAGGGGCCAGGAGTTGGTAATGTACATAGCTCAGGGATCAGCACTGGGTTACGCATAGAGGGTCAGGTGTGTAATGTACATGTTTCAAAGGCTAAGAGTGGGTAATGTACAGAGTGCAGGGGTCAAGAGTGGGTAATGTACATAGTTCAGATGTCAGCAGTGAGTAATACATAGAGCGCAGGGGTCTGGAGTGCGTAATATACATAGTGCAGGAGTCAGGAGTGGGTATTATACAGAGTGCAGGGGTTAGGGCCCAGGGTATGTAATAGGGATCGTCTGATTATCGGCAAAGCCGATATATCGAGGGCCGATATGCACTTTCCCCGATATATCGGAATCGGCCCCTTAGGTTACCAATATTTTGCCGATATTTCGGGAAAGTGCTGTACCGGAGTGATGCCTGCAGCTAGAGGCATCACCCCTGTACCGGCGTCCAAAGCCGAGGGTCTGCTGTCTTGTAATGACACCGATGAGGCTGCGAAGCCGCTCAGCTATCATTACAAGGAGCGGGAGGGGACGTCCCCCCCTCCCGCCGCCTTCTGTGGCTCGCCCGGGTCTCCCGTCCCACTGGGAGACCCGGGCAACCAGCCTGCATGGCAGATGAAACCAGATCAAAGGTGCATTCAGCTCTGATCAGGTCTCCATGTAAAAACCCGGAAGTGATGTCATGAAATTACATCACTTCTGGGCACTGGCGCCAGATTAAAAAAAATGACAGCGTTTTAAATGCTTTTAAGTGCAGAGCCGGGGTTTGGGGTCTTTTAGACCCCCAGATCCCTCCACAAGTGTACCTGTCAAGAAAAAAAAGTAAACATTTTTTTTTTTTAAATGTACGAAAATATTGGCACATATCGGCTGATACTGATATGCATTGGCCAAAATATCGGTATCGGCAACGAAAAACCGATATCGGTTGATCACTAGTATGTAACATACAGAGTGCAAGGGTTAGCAGGAGGTAATGCATAAGCAAATCCTGCAAAGGCAGCGGATAGGGCAAAAACTGCAAAAGGAACTGGATGGGGGAGGGGGCCTACTCATGCTGCAGCCGCGATGCTTCCATTGTGATGTAGCAAAAATGATCTTCCTGTCACATTCAGCTACCAAATGCAACCTACTCCACTGAATGGGACCATCTGCAATTGCATACAATGCACACAGTTGTAGCACACTGGTGCAGGTTTTTAGGGGTTAAAGAAGGCAGTGAGAAAGCAATATAATGCTTCTCCACTGCCTGTCAAATGTCCTCTGAAAAGTGATCTCTCTTCAGTGGACAACACACTTGTACACTAATCCAAAGCAATAGTGCCCCTGTAAGGTCTATTTCCAGGAAAACAAACATCCCCTTAGCTGAATGGCAGCATACTCATTCTGTGCTCACCTGCAAGCTCTGACACATATTGCTGAGCTCCCTGCAGTGTAGGGGAGGCAGAGAGGGGAGTCCCTACTTCTGAGCACTTATTTGGTAATCCCACAGTCTGCAGTAAAAAAAAAAATCAAACTTCCACAGGCCCCATTGGTTTAGCAGGGGGCTGGAGATAGGAAGGGGAAGGGTGCAGGCGGAATAATCAGCAACATCTACGTTTCCCACCTATTTATTAAAGACCCGGCCTGCGCCAGCAAATTGACATAGAACAGGGCAGGACTTAAAATATCAGAAACCAAAGTGTGGAAAACTACTCCACCTGCACCCAAAAGGCATTAAATAGTCCCCTTTCTGCCCCCAGTCCTGTATCAAAAAAAAGGGGCCCAGGGAAGTTTTTTTTTTCTTAAATTTCTGCAGAGTGTGGTGCCCTTAGAAGTTGGGTGTACTTCTCTGCCTCCGGGCTCCCCTGCTAAATTGGTCAGGCCAGGTCCTGTACAGGAGGGCTGGTGCTTCACCGCTGTTGGTGGTGCTGGCTGTGGGGTTTACTATCAGTGATTGTGCCTGTGACAGGAACTTGACATAAGTGCCGACTGTGCCTGCCCTTTGTGCCCTATGCTCCTTTCTGTCAAGACCCAGACTTGAACCTGGGACCTCCCTGGTGTCTGTCAATGGCTCTACTCGCTGAGCTACATTGAATGCTGGACAGCTCCCTGGACAAATCCCTGGACAAATCCTTGAATGATCTTGTTGTGAATCTTAATTGCCTTGAACCTTGAGCCCTTTGCTCCTCCCATGAACTTCCTGATTTAAGCCATGTCTGTGCACTTCCGGGTCGCCAGAATATTGCGCCTTCACCAGCCAATATCTCGCTTGTCTCTCCTGCTGCCATCCGTATCTTCGCTATCATCTGTTATCGATACCTGGCTTGTTCCTCGACTACTCTTCTACTTAATCCCAACCTGCAACTACTCATTACCGACCTTTGGCTACTCTTTGACTATGCTTAAGCTTAATCCCTATCTGCTACTGGACCCTGGCTTGCTCACCTCCTGGGGCAGAGCTGTCAGCTTCGGCTTCACTGTGGAGGCGGGTGCAGAGGACACAGCTGACAACAGAAGCCCCATAGTAAGTCTATAGGTGATGTCACTTCCAATTAATTTCACAGTCGTTGTTGGCTATGTCCTCTGCAGGGCTTCCGCCGCTGGAGACAGGTTCTTACGTTCTTCTCTCTGGAATGATCACAGAGTGCCTGTGATCCTTCTATATAGGATCGCAGGTCTCTGTGATCATTTCACAAGCCCCTCCCCCCACAGTTAGAATCACTCCCCTAGGCTCACATTTAACCCCTTGATCACCCACAGTGTTAACCCCTTCCCTGCCAGTGTCATTATTACAGTAACAGTGCATATTTTTAGCATTGGTTACTGAAGTAATGTCACTGGTCCCCCCCAAAACAATAAAAATTACATAAATCTTTAACGATAACTTTTGCGCAAACCAATCAACATACGCTTATTACAGGTTTTTTTTATCAAAAATATGTAGCAGAAAACAAATTGGCCTAAAATGTTAAAAAAATGTTGATTTTTACATTTTTTTGGGAATGTTATATAGCAGAAAGTGAAAAATATTCTTTTTTTCAGAACTGTTGCTATTTTTTTGTTTATAGAGCAAAAAATAAAAATCACAGAGGTCATCAAATACCACCAAAAGAAAGCTCTATTTGTGGGGAAAAAAAAGACATTAATTTTATTTAGGTACAGCGTCACACGACCGCGCAATTGTCCGTTAAAGTAATGCAGTGCCGAATCACAAAAAATGGCCTGGTCATTAAGGGGGCAAATCCTTCCAGTCCAGAAGTAGTTAACATGGCCCTACAGATGGCTTATGCTTTAATTATGCATAGTGAATCGTTACCTGACTAAAAAAAGAAAAAACTGAAGTGAGATGGCCCATTCTTAGGCACAGATGTGCAGATTATTATTGTATGTATCGCAGTAAATATATAATTTTGGGTATATCTTCCTACTGTTTTGCAACATCATGAATCTTCTTCTTTAGCTATAAAACTGTTTATCAGTGTTACATTATTTTGAATTATTGTTTTACTGCCTTTTGATAGAAGTTATTTATTATAATATGACTTTTATTATGTTGTTTATATTAATTTGGTGCTTAGGATCTTTCAAAGTTCAACTGCACAGCCACAATAAAAACTGAATTTATCCACATGAAAAATAAATATGCAATTAGGTGTTCATTTACTTTTATATAATTATTATTAATGCTTTAATGTAATTAACTGCAAGGACAGTAAATCTATAAGATATATTTCATGCTGGCTGTACATGGGGTAAGTCTTTCAGTTGGTTCTTTGAATATTTAAGCATTAAATGATAGTTTAATCTAGACACAGTGTGCATAAAATTGCTAAAATTATCTGTGGTCATTTGGAAAAAGCAGCGGTCAATCAAATGAGGGGAATGAGACATCGGGGGTTGTTTTGAACACAGTGTACGGAATGTCATTTCTGCATTGATTGCAGGGAAAATTCAATTTTATTGTTTTTTGATTAATGCCAGAAGATTCTAGCTGACTTCTAACTAAAAAAAGAAAGGTTATTTTTAGTAACTTCAAGTTAAAAAAGGCCTGTGTAGCAATTATATACAGTATATATTATCTTTATTTGAAGTAGTTGGAAACCCTCACATGCACTCATTGAAGTGACTGGCCTCAGATGATACACAAAACCTCCTACATAAACTATACTTGTTTATCTGCAACCCTTTCTCCTCTACTGATGAATTTTAAAGCTTTCCTTTGGGTTCAGAAAAAGGGGGGTGGAGAGCTGAAGTGAGGAGTGCTCTGACAGCTGATTGGAGGGAAGGGACACACCCCCCTCCCCACAGCACACAATAATAGAGCTGAGGCTGTCAATCAACTGGAGGTCCCTCCCCTGTCACCATTTTTCCCTTGGTGTCAGGAAAACTTGTCAGAAGTAAATCAAGCTGATAGCAAAGAAGGGAAGTAAAAGACAGAAATTAAACTTAGGGCTCTTGATTCAGTCAAGTACACACTATAGAGGGATATGCTTTATTATTTAATGTCTGAGGTTTACAACCACTTTAAAGTATAGTTTTCCATTAAAGCCATCCTGTCATTACGGTATTCTTCAAGGACTAGGAAAGAGATTTGCCTTTGGGTAAAACATTGGTTTGAGGTGAACCCACTTTGTTTTCAGTTCATTGACCTGCCAAGCTAATGCATAATTTTGCAGCCATGGCAATCAACTGCCAATAAAGCACTTCCTGGCCTTTGAATTTTTGGTCAGATGGCTTAAAAGAATCAATAAGGGGTGTCTAGATAAGCCTGTAAGGTGTGGGGGTAGTAGGTAGATGTCAAGTACCTGGGTGTCCTTGAACCGGGAGGTTCCCTGTTCCATAGCTTGCAGCCTTATATGTTGTGCCACAAAGAAGCTCTGGAGTTTTTGCAGTGATTTTCCAGCCTGATGCTTTACTTTTGGACTCACTAGCTCCACCTGCTGCCAGCTGCAAACAATGTACAATTTAACCAGCTGTGAACAATGTACAATTTACTCAGCCTTCAAAAAGCAGCATTTCCTGTTCCTCAATGCCCGTTTGTTTGGAATATCTTCCTGGGTGTGCTGCTTGCTCTTTGATAGACTTTCGTGTATGAACTTTTGCCTGTATTCTTGATCCCTCTTCAGCCTGCCGAATCTGTACTTCACCGCCAGCTTGTGTATGACTTCTGCCTGCCTGACCATTCTTTGGATTACGTTTGGATACCGTTTTGCCCGATCTGTTGCCGGACTGATCCCTGACTACGTTTTCGCCTTAATCCTCAGCACTCAAACTCCCCTTCGGACTTTACCTAACAGTAGATGACACTTCCTCCATGTTCCCCACCTCTTGGGCGCCAAGTGTGGGTCACATAGGAGGCCTACTCTGGGATGGGTTCTTCTGGGCTACGCTAGGCACCATGAACAGGGTTTCACATGGAGTACTTTACTTAAACAGACGGCCAAACTCTAGTTAACTCTTCCAATGTTAATAAATACCACTACAGTCACTGTTGCATTAAGGAGAGACACGCAGAGCCAACACCCTCTCCACATGTCCAGCAACCAGCATATCTCCACTACCTCCCTTCCAGTAATGGAATGGGGTCTTGCTGTGCACCTAGTGCGGACACCATGTGTGCACTCACCTAACTCTTCTTCCTCTATACCTGTTCACAGGCTGGGGACCTCTGCTGTGCTGATCTGCTTTCACTATGGGAGACAGACCGCTCACTCATGGAGAGAGTGTCGACAAGGACTCTTAAAATAAGACTATCCTGCCTGCCACACGTACACACTTATGACAGGCTGCTAGAGAAACCTTCATTACTTTTGGTAACCACTTCACCCTCTATTAGCTGCTACGAAGCTGTCTTCATACCCCAATGTGCATCAATGTGCATTCAAGAAATTTACCTAAATAACTTAACATGATAGACAAACACAGGTAACAGTCTTTCCTTAACTACTCCCTAACTCAGGCTTTGTGGCTGCTCCAGCATACCTGCACAGGAAAGAGTCCAGCATGGCAGATATCCAGAGCTGGTATCTTTGGGTGAAGTGCAGGTTTTAGAGATCCCTTACACTGTAGAAGGCTCTTAATCTTTAGGTTCTCTGGATACGGCAGTAAACTAAACAGATGAACACTGGTAACGGCATCATATCTACATATCTGCAATATGCGCATCCTCTTTGGATTGGACCTTTAGAATGGAATTTTTTCCCCTGCTGTAGCAAATTGGATCATGCTTTGCTGGGGTTTTTCACCTTCCTCTGGCTCAACTCTGGGTATAGGATTGTGTTTTATAGGATTGTATGGTTGGGTTTTCTTTTTTGTTTTTTATTGGTTGAGCCAGATGGACTTGTGTCTTTTTTCAACATGACTAACTATGTAACGATATAAAGACAGTTGATGAATCACCTTTATCGTCATAACCTGTTACCCATGAAACTGGTACCTCTGGTACTGCAATTGGACCCTCGTAAGACTATCAGCTTTCAGCTAATTAAGTCACCAAAGTTTCCTGTCACCCTGGTTATTCCTTGGTTTTCTACCCATAATCCCTCAATCAACTGGGAAGCACCAACTTTAAATTTTACTTCCCCCATTTTACTTGTAGAGAACCTTGTCGAACAAGTTCTCCACCGATCAGGCAATCACAAATTGATGTGGTAACTACCCAGTCATACAACAACCTGCATCCACAATACCTTGAGTTCTGGAATATCTATGATAAAAAGAATGCTGATCAATTGCCTCCACATCGCCCATATGATTGTCCAATTGACATGCTCCCAGGGGCAGAAATACCTTTTGGTCACCTTTTCAATCATAGGCTTTATCAAACACTCAACCTCTTCTGCAGGAGCAGGTCTAATGGTTGGAAAAATGTACACCACCTTGTCTCCGTGCATTGTTTAAAGGGATTTGAATAAAATCACTATTAAAATGTTATCCACTTCCCTTTATCACTGAAATGTTGAAAGTCTTGGTTCCACCAAAGTCTTTATAAAATTAGACCTATGAGGAGCATTATAACCTGCAGGTATCGACAGCAGGGTTTGCTCTTGGATACGGAATTGGCTAAAAGTGCGTGTCCAAAGGGTGGTAATAAACAGCGCATACTCAGACTGGTCTGGAGTGGTAAGTGGGGTCCCCCAAGGCTCAGTCCTGGGACCAACCTTGTTCAATTTATTCATAAACAGCATTGAGGACAGGATCAGTAGTTCAATATCAGTTTTTGCAGATGACACAAAATTGGGCAGGGCAATAACTGCACAGCATGAAGCAGATATCCTACAGGATGACCTGGACAAAATAACGGAGTGGGCAACGACTTGGCAAATGAGGTTTTGCACTTGGGGACTAGAAACATAAAAGCACAAAACACATTAGGAGGGGAACCCTTGGGGGAATCAAAAATGGAGAAAGATCTGGGAGTCTTGGTAGAGGATAGATTAGGCAACAGCATGCAATGTCAAGTGGCAGCTGCCAAGGCCAGCAGAATATTAGCATGCATAAAGAAAGGGATGTATTCCAGAGATAAGACTATAATCCTTCCACTTTATAAAACTCTGGTCCGACCGCATCTGGAGTATTCTGTCCAGTTCTGGTCGCCAGTCCTCAGGAGGGATGTGTTGGAGCTGGAGAGAGTCCAGAGAAGGGCAACTAAACTAATTAGGGGATTGGAGGACCTTAATTATGAAGAGCGTCTGCAATCGCTTGATTTATTCTCCCTGGAGAAGAGACGTCTGAGGGGGGACATGATAGCAATTTTTAAATATCTCAATGGGGATCTCAGCTTAGAAAAAAAGCTGTTCAGTCGAAGGGATTGCATGAGGACTCGGGGGCATACAATGCAATTAGAGGAGAAGCATTTTAACCTCAGGCAACGTGGGGGGTTCTTTACTGTTAGGGCTACAAGATTGTGGAATTCTCTACCACAAGAGTTGGTTTCTGCGGGTAGTATGGTGGCTTTCAAAAGACTATTAGACATACATCTCAAGGATCAGAACAATCAGGGGTATGTGAGATGATTGCAGCCACACACACCTACACAGGTTGAACTGGATGGACTGTTGTCTTTATTCAACCTCACCTACTATGTAACTATGTAACTATGTAACCTTGTCTGCATTTGTTAAATGGACAAATAGAAAACTGCCATTTGAACTAGATATGGGCATTTTGAGTCCTGGGTTATGCCTTTTGGCTTTGCAACACTCCTACAACTATTCTACACTACAGTAATGATGTTTTTCGAGGTCTGTTGAACCAATTTGTTAATTCTTTATTGCTTTTTAGAGGAGCATTGCAAGCATGTTTGTACTGTCTTTGAAATATTAAGGAAGAACCGACTTTAGATCAAACTGGAGAAATGTGAGTTTGAATGAACCCAGATCCAGTGAACATAGATCCAGAGAAGATCAAAGCAGTAGTGGTTTGGCCTGCCCCTAGAAAACGTTAGGGAAATACAACGGTTTGCTAGATTTGCCAACTTCTACAGAAAATTAATACAAAATTCTCTAAAGTGATTACACAGCTGACAAAGAAAGGGTTTAAGGAATGGAATGCCAATAAACAAGATGGCTCCTGTGGACGAACTTCTATGCCCTTTTGTGCTTGCAGAAATTGGGCACTTGCTAATGCTAATGCACATACCCGTGCACGAACCTGTGCGAGTGTGTATTCACCGATGTTGTCACCAAATGGACTATTTAAAGTGGGCCAGTGCTCAGCATCAGTGCTGCTTTGTCTTCAGCCTTCTGTGTATCCTGTTTTCCTGTTATTCTGTATCCTGATTCCAGTTGCTGACCTGGCTTGTCCTAACTATTCTAGGACCTCCACCTGCATTGACCTCGACTTGTCCCCTGACCTCCGCTTCTTTCTGCTCTATTGGCTCCTGCTTCACTGATCGGTTCCAGACCCGGTCCTGATCACATTCCTGCCTGTGCCCTGTACCCCATCCATCCTGTCTGTGTATGACCCAGCCTGCCTGACTCTGCTACTCTGCCTGCTGTCACTGGTACAAGCCTACCACCCTGCTGTTCCAGCTGACCCACAGTCTGCTACCAGCAGCTGTCTCAACTGCCTTCTGTCGCCAGTACCAGCCTGCCTCAATCTGCTGCCTAACAGCTCTCCTGCATACTGGAGCTTTCTGATAACTTCACCTGCCCAGTGTGGACACCTGCCTTACTGCTAGCAGGACTTACAAGCACTCATTCCACCCTGTACTATTGTAACTCCTGTTTACACTATTAGGGGCCCCGAGTCAGAGATGTAAGAGAGGCCTTCCCCATCATATCAGGCTCTGTTACCAGGTACATGATAAAGGGATTCCCTTTGTGTGTCCACCTGAGGCACCAAACCAATTTATTGGAGAAAGTAATACACTCACGGGGACATGGATATTTTGGGGACATCAAGAAGTATTAGCCTTGTTGTCGACTGAGATCCAGAGGGGCAGCTGGAAAATGCAGTATGCTCGTACCCGGTGGTTCCTGGGGTCCCATGTCAGAAGGAGAGGTGCAGGAGAAAGCTGTCAGGATGGTATCCAGATGAAAGAGTGGCACAGACACAGCTACTGCCCACCGATGTTTACCTGTTGACTCGATCACCCACTGTCTGACAAGATTCACTCAAGTCATCACACTACTGCAGCAAAATTACAGATCTCCAGCTAGCTGCCATATATAAACAAACTGGCTGGGAATGCTGTAAGACATATTTGACCAAAAATAGTCATGACTGTGACCTTCTTTATGGTCTTCGGTTATGCCCTCTCAGCCTGATTGTGTTCTGTTCTCATTGAGAGCTATGTGAAGAATCGTTGGCCTTCTCATCCCATTTCCCTCTCTATCTCCAATTTGCATGTACAAGAGCGATACGGAATGTGGGTACCAGAGGCGTAACTAGAACCTTCAGGGCCCCGGTGCAAGAAACCATGAAGGCCCCCCTGGACCTTCCCACTGATCCTGGGGCCCTTTACTCTCGTTGCGGGGTCCTTTTATTATGGTCTCACGGCGGGACACTTTCAAAAGTTCTGCAGTGGGCCCCCTTCCTGCCATCTCGGGGCCTTCCCATGGTGGTGGAATGCCAGGGCCCGGTCGCAAGTGTGACCTTTGCTATCCTGAAAGTTCACCCACTGGTGTCAGTAGTTTTTATTTTTTGTTTTTTTAATTGTATTATTTTTTATCATTTTATTTAATTTTTTTACAATGTCACTGACTATGACTCTGTCCATTCAGAAAAGGAAGGAGCTGGTAATTTACATATTTACCGACCCCTTCCTGGTTCTCTATTGTGACACATCCCCTGCAGCAGCCGGCAGCAGAGGGGAGGGAGTACAGTGGGGGGGGGGGGACCAGGGGAGCACACAGGGGCCCAGAGACAGCAGAACACAAGTGAACTGGATAGGAGTGGCGGGGGCAGCATACAGAGGAACCAATCTCCTCCAATTTCCTCCTGCAGTTACAGGAGGAAAAAGGACGACAGCATTTTCTCTACATGCTGCCCCCGCCGACCTTCCTATACAGGTGTACAGGGGAGCCACGGAGGCCCCCTGGAGCATTGGGCCCAGTTGCAATTGCAACCCCTGCAACCCCTTTAGTTACGCCCCTGGTGGGTACAGGTATACTTCTTTGCCTTTATACCCTATTGTATATTCGCAAAAGTCATTAAGCAAAGTTATACTGTATGTGTGATCATCGAAATGTATTCATAAGCTACATCTATTTTATTTTTTTGAGCTTAGATGTATTGTTATTATATGTTGGCATACTTCCTTATCTATGTTTGGCAATGTTGGAAACGCAATCTTTTTTAACATTTTCAATCAAAATATTTGGAAAAGAAGGAAAAAGAGTCATGTCACCAAAGATCCCTGGATGATATGTTTACAATCACCAGCTGGTTGGAGATCTGTCATTTTGCGGCAGTAATGACAGATCCCCAGCTGATCTCTTTTTTTTTTTTTTTTACAAACATCATCTGGGGATTCAAGTAGGTGAACTGACCAAAACCCCAAATACTGCCAGCTTTTTTTGCCTGTACACAGAATAGGCTGGGTCCAGATCAAACTCATGTTGTACACCGACTCAAAGTCTAATCCTTATCAATGAGCACTGTGAAACAGCCATGATTTCAGGTACACCACCATAGGAAGTGTCTTTCTATGGAGACGCACAGAGCATAGGAGGAGCTGAGAGAGCTGGTGGGGGAGAGAGCTGAGGCAGTTCAAGGCTCAGAGGAGGTAAGTATAAAATGTTTATTATTTTAAAAATGCATATATCACAACCACCTTGATTTTAATACTTCCAATACTATTGGCTATATGACCCCGAGTATTGATATTGAATTGATATGGAGATAACCTTTCCTTTCCTATTTCTTGATGAAGGAGGTGCTTTTGGATCCTTGAAATACATAAGCCTTTACCCTTCAAATTGTAATAGTGATATTCAGCATTTTGCAACAAAAATCCCCAAAAATGTATAAATATGGTTCTAGCTCTACAGGAAAAGAGTGGGGATCCTAATTGTAAGTTGGCTGTTAAACAAATTAATTTTTTGAGAAACAGAATATGCAATGTTCATCTGAAGTGACACTGTGAATAAAAAAACTATTTGATATCAGTGAATAACAGTATTAATACAATTACTGTGTCTAATATAAAAACGTAAAGGATCACAAAAGTGTAGTAGAGGATCACAAACTTTACTGCCTTATTTTGGTACTGTGAATACTGATCAGATTGCTTATTGCATCAGTTTATGAAAAGTCAAGGAGGTGATTCATTTTCACTTGCTACACATACAGTATATTAAAGTGGAGTTCCACCCATTTTAATAAGTTTAATAATCCCCTTAAAAAATACTTTTACCAATGGAATTTTCTGCAAGGAAATACCTTTTTTTTCTTCTTTATTGATCCTCACTTCCGGGTCTGGCCGCCTATAGGCGATTGCGTCATTCGGCTGTATCCCAGCAGCCCTTGCGAATTGCCTAGTGACGAAATCTCGCACTATTACACCGGCACCAGCTGTACTCGGATGTATTACATTGAGTCCGTGCTCCGCCCTGCCTCGCCTCCTCTCAGTGAGCTCTAGGGGATGTATTGCTTTGAGTCCGCGCCCCGCCTCGCCTCCTCTCAGTGAGCTCTAGGATATGTATTGCTTTGAGTCCGCGCCCCGCCTTGCCTCCTCTCAGTGAGCTCTAGGGGATGTATTGCTTTGAGTCCGCGCTCCGCCCCACCTCCTCTCAGTGAGCTCTAGGGGATGTATTGCTTTCAGTCCGCGCTCCGCCCCGCCTCCTCTCAGTGAGCGTGGACTGAAAGCATTACATCCCATAGAGCTCACTGAGAGGAGGCGGTGCGGAGCATGGACTCAATCCAATACATCCGAGTACAGCTGGTGCCGGTGTAATAATGCGAGATTTCGTCACTAGGCGATTCGCAAGGGCTTCCTGGATACATCCCAGCAGCCCTTTGCGAATCGCCGAATGACGTAAGTGCCTATAGGTGGCCGGACCCAGAAGTGAGGATCAATAAAGAAGAAAAAAAGGTATTTCCTTGCAGAAAAAAAAAATAGTTTCCATTGGTAAAAATATTTTTTAAGGGGATTACATACATCTAAACCTATTAAAATGGGTGGAACTCCACTTTAAGCAGTATGGTTTATGACTAGTATTACACTAAAATATTCTGAAGTCTATTTATTTAGCTAAGTGTATATTACAGTTTTTTTTCCATATGTTTATTTAACCAGTTGCCGACAGCTTACGTTATATTTACGGCGGCAAGCTGGCTTGTACAGGCAAAGCGACGTAGGGATACGTCGCTAACCTGGGAGGAGCTAGGGGGCGAGCGCGCGCCGCCGACAGTGCGCTCCCACCCCCAATCGTCAGCGGGGAAGCTGGCGCGTGTGTCAGGTGGCTCCGATTGCCGCCTGACTCCCGCGATCGCTCCCCGCTGAGAGAGAAGAACGGTCTTCTCCCTGCAATGATCACAGAGCTCATGTGATCCTGCTATATAGGATCGCATGTCTCTGTGATCATTTCACAAGTCATACCCCCATACAGTTAGAATCACTCCCCTAGGCATACATTAACCCCTTGATCACCCACTGTGTTAACCCCTTCCCTGCCAGTGTCATTATTACAGTAACATATTTGCAATATGCAATATATGCATATTTATAGAACTGATTACTGTAGTAATGTCACTGGTACCCCCAAAAGTGTTCAAAAATGTCAGTCAGGGGTCCGATCTGTCCACCGCAATGTCGCAATCCCGCAAAAAATTGCAGATCGCCGCCATTACTAGTAAAAAAAAAAAAAAACCCATTAAAAATTACATAAATCTTTCCCGTAGTTAGTAGCGCCATTCCCAACTCTTTCTCCCCCATATTACAATAACTTTTGCGCAAGCCAATCAAAATACGCTTATTGTGATTTTTTTTTACCAAAAATATGTAGCAGAAAACAAATTGGCCTAAAATGTTAAAACAATTTGTTTTTTTTTAATTTTTATGGGAATGTCATATAGCAGAATGTGAAAAATATTGCTTTTTTTTTTCAAAATGGTCGCTCTTTTTTTGTTTATAGCGCAAAAAATAAAAATATCGCACAGGTGATCAAATACCACCAAAAGAAAGCTCAATTTGTGGGGAAAAAAGGACGTCAATTTTATTTGGGTACAGCGTCGCACGACCGCGCAATTGTCCGTTAAACTAATGCAGTGCCGAATCGCAAAATAGGGCCTGGTCATTAAGGGGGCAAATCCTTCCGGTCTTAAAGTGGTTAAGAGTTTGCAATACTCTATTACGCTTGCTGCTAATGTTTTTCTCTGCACTTGAATGATTTTCTTTCATGTGCTGGAATTTTAATTGAAATGACTCTAATTTTCCTATAGGTATTTGTAGTGTTCCTAAAAATTTCCTGTCTCCTCTTCTTGATTATAAAGAGAGAGACTATTATTAGGAAGATATAGCCAAAAGATACTTATTTGTTTAACAAAGGTCACTATGTTCTCCTAAATAAGATATAGCCAATAGTTTATTGTGTTGACAAGGCTTTCTTCAGATTGGAATGGTCCAGGGAAAAGTACACAATAAATATCTATTGCCTGTATAATGTAAAGAAACCAACCCAAAAGCACACAGACTGGTCACCCACACAGACATCACTTTCATGGGAATGTAAAGAATACAGTAAATATTTAACTTTGGATACGGAAATCTTAAGGACTTAAAAGGAATGTATTGTGTTTTGCACCTATTTTCTTTCTTTTTTTTTTCTTACTATTTTCTTTATTATGTTGAGCAGTAAAAACATATTTTAATAATTATTACTTATTTTATTTATTTATATAATTACTGTATTATAAATATTAAAAATGCAAATTATATCAAAGTAATTAGGTAAATATTAAAATATTTCATAAGAAAAATTTATATTAGGATTTCTAGCCAACAGAGGAGGCTCTAAGCTCCTTTTTATGTGTTTAAATACAGCCGTGATGACAACTCGGGGAGCATTGTGACTAATGATGGATTTACGAGGGACATTTTATTGGATTTTTAATTTTTTTTATAGAAGACTTTTCAAACGCTTGGGTATCTTTATTTCTAGGTGACATCTTTTTTTTGTGAATGAGTAGGGATATCTCCAATTTCTATTAACCACTTAAGCCTCGGAAGATTTTACCCCCTTCCTGACCAGGGGGTATTTTGCGATTCGGCACTGCGTGATTTTAACGGACTATTGCGTGGTTGTGCGGCGCTGTACCCAAATGAATTTGTCGTCCTTTTTTTCCCACAAACAGAGCTTTCTTTTGGTGGTATTTGATCACCTGTGCGATTTTTGATCATGCGCTATAAACAAAAAAATAGCGACAATTTTGCAAAAATAACAATATTTTTCACATTTTTTTATATGAAATTCCCCCTCAAAAAAAATTAAAAATCAAAATTTTTTAACATTTTAGGCCAAGTTGTTTTCTGCTACATATGTTTGGTAAAAAAAATCGCAAAAAGCGTACTCTGATTGGTTTGCGCAAAATGTATTGCGTTTACTAACTAAGGAAAAGATTTTTGTAATTTTTATTGTTTTTTTTTTTAACGAGTAATGGCGGCGATCTGCGATTTTTTTTTGCGGGACTGCAACATTGCGGCGGACAGATCGGACCCTTGACTGACATCTTTGACACTTTTGGGGGTACCAGTGACATTACTACAGTAATCAGTGCTATACATATGCACTGTTACTGTAAAAATGACACTGGGAGGGAAGGGGTTAACTTTATTGGAGAGGGAGGGGTTAAGTGTGTCCCTAGGGGCGTGTTTCTTACTGTCATTGGATGTGGCTGTGTGTGTAACAGCACAGATCAACGGTCCTACATAGCAGGACCGAGTGATCTGTGCTTTTACACAGGGGAGAGTGACAGGCGGCTTTGTTTACATTAGCCGCCTGCCTTTCTCCCTCTCTACCCGACGATCGCGAGTGACCGGCGGACATCGGGTCCGCCGGTCACACGCGCCGGCTTCTTCGGGTACGAGCGGGGGCGGGAGCGCGCCTCCGTCGGCGCGAGCTCGCCCCCTATTCGCTCCCACGCTAGTGACGTACCGGTACGTCACTTTGCCTGGGAGGGGCTGACCACCGCCGTATATAGTCGGGCGGCGGTAGGAAAGTGGTTAAAGGGGTTTTTCAGACTCCAATAAGGCCTCCTGAATGCAAACCCCCCCCCCCACAACCACTGGTGGAGATGAGGCCCTCATCCTCATCAACATATGGACAATATCCTTTGGCCCCTGGCAGTCCACCTTCTCCTTGGCAGTCCACCTTCACCTTGAGGGCATATGACCTAGCACAGTTTGGGGGAGGGGGGCTGATCATACCCCCTTCCTGGCCAGCCAGGCTGCATGCTCAGAATAAGGTTTTCTTTAATGGATTTTTAGTAGGACCTTGCACTTTTTTTTGGAGAGTCATGAAGGGTCTGGTATGGATTTTCTACATAAGGTACCCACATAAAATCCATACCAGACTCAAAAACTCAGCTATGCATTATTGGAGGACTGCCATTTGTTTTTATTATTATTGCTATAAGATGTGCTCGAGAAAAAAATGATATTTAAAAAGAAAAAAAATGAAACTTCTAACAAATAAAATTGCATTGCCGACTTCTTTTTACCAAAAAAAAAAAGGAAACAAACCGCTCCTCCACAATACATAACACACTCTTGGGGTCTGTTATGTGTTTTGGGGGACTTTTGGTCTGTGTGCCATTTTTATTTAAAAAATAAGCAAGGAGTAGGATGTTATTTGCTGTCAATTTAAAACTCTTTTTTTTTTCCCTTTGTAAATGTCAGAAAAAAAAATCACTACTCCAGGCTGCATGGAATGTTTTGCATTTTTGCATTAATGCATGTTCCCTGGTTCAGTGCTCATCCACCATGCAATTTTTTGACACCCCTCTTGCCTATTAGAACAGAACATGGGCATTTTTAGTCTGACAGATCTACCATTGATTTGGGGTTTGGGGTTTGACATCCAAACTTCTCTGACGTCACCGAACCCTGTACAAACCAAACCCAGGGCAGTTCAGTTCTACTTATATGACATCCTTTTATGTTCTCTGAATAACTAGAAACATCAATATAGATCAGGAGTTCTGACCTAATTTTTATTCACATGCAGGATACTGTATATTAAATAGTTTCTTCTTAATGTGTTCCAAGCAGTGTACTTTCTATACAGGGACTGCGTCATCTGTTGCTAGGCTGTTTTTTTTATCATCTTATTTCTATTAACAAAAACTGGATATCAAATAGCTAGAAAATGTCCATGTGGTCTTTTTAGCTGGTCTGTAGGATTGGTAGGACAAACAGGATAGCAGGATCATGGGTTCTTCTTGCAGAGCCTCTTCCATACCCATTGATAGGGTGGCAATGTATGATAAATAAAGACTATATTTTGAATTTTGCAGGGTCCACAGCCCTTGTACACATCTACAGTATATCACAAAAATAAAGTAAACAGCACTATTTGAAGCTGCACTTCATTCCCACAGGCAGTACCCTCTGTTCTGCATGTAAAAGCTGTAATGTGTCGTGTGTTATACTGAATGTGAAGCTCATTGAGTATAAAGTCCAAAATTTGGAGTCTACTGATGCAAAGACACTAATCTGTCTGCAGTCCCTAAATTATTATTCTTAACCCCCACTAATTCTATTGCTAGTGTAGCACTACTCCCTTGGGAGCTGCTTGAAGCGGATTCCCCTGAGTTACCCTTAGCAACAGCTGGCAAATTCTTAACACTTTAAGTTCTTGGCTCAGTCAGTAAACAGGATACTCCAACTATGAACTATGCACAATCTTCGGGACAACTAGCTGTAGTGTGTGCGGCAAGGACGCTGCTTCACCCTGCCACTATGGTAAAGATGTTAAGTAAAGCTCCTGTTTTAGTTACTCTCTTCGGAAGTTCTGAAACTGGCACCCCCTTTACTCTCAATGCTGGTGTGGTGACACCTGTCCGCTGACCCTAGCTTCCGGAGTGGTCTCCTTCCTGGCAGACCCCTTGGCAAGTTCATCTGTATTCACGGACACTGTTTTTCCAGAGTCATCGTTGCCTCCAAACTCCTCTTGTCAGCATCCACTGGACTTCTGCATTCAGCAACACCATTGGGTTCACCAGGCCGACTGCCTGTGACCACCTTTCCAGCTGCAGAAGGAGACACAGCCGTGCACTCCTTCAGGGACTTGGCTTCCTACCCAAAGACCACCCTGTCACATGTGCCCTTGGCTTTTATGGTCAGTCCCAGGATGCAACACTGTTGTGCCCTCCCTCCTGTGTGTCACTGGCTGGGTTTCCTCCACTGTCCAAAAGGCTCCCCTATTGGCTATAGTGGGGACACTCCCTCAGACCAAGTGAATCACACCTGGGCGCATGTAACAGGCCTACCTAGAAATCCTGCTCCCTGATAAGCAGAAAAGCAACCCAATGCTTTTACCTAGCACCTGATTAGGAGGGTGCTACACTAGGCTTAGACACCCTCCTTTTAATTAAACCTAATTCATATTTTCTGTTCACATGTAGATATTTTGGTTCAGGAAAGGATGTTTTGTATTTTAAAAACTCAGAATATGAATCGTTCAGTTATAGGTCCTCCATGGAAAAATGCTTAGCCTGAGATGATATTTCTTCAATACAGAGTGCTATATGGTCACAGGATTAGTTCTCGTACAGAGTGTGCCAGATGCTAGAAGAAAGGTTCAATTGTTGAAGAAATGTCTTCCTAGAAGATATGGCCATGTTGGCCTGCTCCTTCCTGCTACCTACAGTATGCCTTGCTAATAACTGCTTTGATGATCAGCTTAATTAAAGAAGAAAGTAGCATAATAAAAATACTGATTTCTTAGCAGCTCTTCTTGCAGAGCATCTCCCATACATGTTGATAGGGTGGCAATGTATGATAAATAAAGAATATATAAAAATAGACTATATTTTGAATTTCAGTATTTGAACCCTGGGGTTGAAACCCTGTAAAAAACTGATGTGTGTTGGTAAACGTCCAGTTGACTTGAGCTAATGTTAATCCTTTGTGGGTTTTGTAGGTTCATTGCTTCAGTCTGTTGCTGGAAGGAGGAACCAATATTCATGTGGGAAATTAATAATAATGTGGGAGGAATTAACCAATAGGTCATGAATATTTGTCTGACTCAGCTATTCCGTGAGTATCAACATTCAAAGGTTTTGGTTAGGGGGGTAAATGTTAGAAATGAGGCAGATGTCTGAAAGCAGTCGGACTGAATAGAGATACTTTTGCCTGAATACAGAGAAGTTGAGAGGCAAGCTGCCATATGGACCTTGGAAGAGGTATCTTTGCTCATGGACACCAGTACTTTTGTCTGCTTATTGAAGGACATAAGTCTGATCTTAGTGTTAGGAAACACCGTGTATTGCCCTTATGAAGCCATATCCTGTAGGAATCGCATCACCTGAGTCTGATTAGCTTCTTGCATTTCGAGTCTGTGAACTAAGCCCTGTAATGGATCATCTGGGGGGAGCGGCACATCAGCCGGGTTCATGGCTGTTCAAACTGTCAGGTCACCTGTGGCCAGGTGACAACTGCACCCTGTTGGAGGCAGGGGCGTAGCGCACCTTAAAGGGTCAAAATGTAGACTATTTGAGTGTCCTCTGTATATGGGCATTAACTTTTAGGGATTACTCGCATAGGGCCTGTTGCTATTTCAGTATAAATGCCCTTCTGTCCGTAAACCATCTCTCTTGTATTTAAGTGCTGCAATAATAAGTAGAAAGACCCTAGAGACTGAAGCCTGATTTTTTCCAGTGGAATTGTCAGTGTGCTGTTTGGTCCAGATACAGGTATGTATCAGCTAGCCAATGCAGAGGTAGGAGGACCTAATTATTTCCAGAGGCTCAGCCATCACTACATGCAGATAGAGTTCAACCTTGCTACAAATCCCTAGTGGCTAGACTGTATCCCCCTATAGTTTTGTAGCAGCCAGGGGGTGGAACCAGAGTGAGTAAAGGAGGGCCAGACATCCCATATACCCAGAAGTGCGTTGGGTGCAATGGAGTTTCGGCCATGGAGTTCTGTAACAGAGTGAAGAGTGATGGCACTGGTGGCAGGTTGGGCTATGTTTAAGCCAAAGTTTCGGTATGGCAATTTTTACATAGATACATCTGTCAGGATTATTTGGGGGGGGGGGGGATTAAATAAAAGAAAGCTGGAAATATGTCATATTCTGTTTTATATAGAAATTTTGAGCAGTGGCGTCCATGTTGTAGAAGGTCACTGAAAGTTCAAATCTCCTTCTAAGCAATATGCCTATTCAGGAGATTCTTAAAAAGTTTCAACAGACATGCTGTGTTGACCTAAGGTAATAAATAAATAGTCTGTTTAACTTTCTTTAGATAAAGTCTAGCTGACGCTATACCAGGATAATCTTGTTTGTGTGGTGATCGTAAACCCTAGTCAAGTATTCTGTGTTTAAACCCATTTAAAAATAAGATTTAAAGATACATTATGATCCTATGTAACAGAATATTAACAATTAAGTATATATATATATATATATATATATAAATAACATACATAGATATGTAGGAAAACTTTCTATATTATAGTTATTTCATATTCTTGCTAAATTCTAGCTTTAACTGATATTGATGACTCATCACTGCATGTCAAGAAAGGCTTCAGTAAACCTTTGTAAATTGTAAGTGGTAAATTAGTCATAAAACTTTTCTGACCTTGCCAGATGTCTAGTCTAGAAGGTCTGGGATTATAGGCTCTTTGTCAATATAAGGTTCAAAGTTTATTTGTTATATTGCTATATACTGAATCTAAGAGCAATACAATACTGCCATCTTTGGTGACTGACACTAAGTGAAGTCTTTGGTTTAGACAGTCATTTCCAATATACATAAATATATATATTAATAATAGATTCTTTTTAAATGGTGTTACCAGATTCAATCCTTACTTAGATACATGATGGATATATTAGATGGATATGCGTATTATGAGAGTATGGAAAAGTTTTTATTATGATTACTCTTAAATATAAAGAAATCATCATTTAATTTTAATATCCAAAATAATGGAGGAGTGACAATGACCTCACCAGTTAATGAATAGGATGTCCCAACCAATGGGGATAAAGTTCATCCTTCTGGGTTTGACTTATGGTAATTTTACAGCCCTTTTGTTCAATACAATATAAAAAGGGAAACCCAGATGTGACAGAGACATTACGACAACACTCATTACACTTACAACACACGCTTCTACAGCCATGCATATACTCATCTACACATACTCCATCTTGCTCCATCATTCATCTGAAACTTTGAAGGACGCCAAACAAAACTCCTCCCTAACTGGCCACCATCTTGGGAAGGCAGCCATCTTAAGGACTCTGGTAACGACCATTTTAAGCTAGCAGCCATCTTAAGTGTGGTAAATATACCTTGCTGTTTATTTGATTATTATTCAATATTGTTTATGTACTTCCTTAAATGTTTTATATTTCATATTTAAGGGTAACGAGATTACAGTCCCAGCCGTATTAACCATATGTAGATTTTTCTCTAAGAGCTGATTTTTGCTTTTTATACATTTTTTATTAATATCAGATTTAGCGCATATTGGAGTATTAGTCTCTTGTTTTGCATGGCCTATTCTCGCTCCATCTGCAGTGGAGTGACTGTTGACTGCGCAATTCGCAGACAATTGTGGTCTGATTATGTAGTACATTTATCTATGGTTTATGCTACTACATCTGGGAAAAACGTAATCTTGCTTTATTTTTACTTTCATTATTGAGCTACAAATCACATTGCATTTTTTGTTTGAGGTTTGTATTTTAGGTAAAGTTATCTCTTTGTGTTACTTCAAGTCTGATCATTTATTGTGAATGCATGTCTTGTGAATAAATATTCTTATATATATTCCCTACTGCAGACTGTTTTCACTAAGATTGGTATATGCTTTTAAAAAGAAACACATTGGCCCCATAAAAGATGACAAAGGAAATATGGCCACTGAGGACAGAGAAAAGTCGGAAGTGTTAAATAATTTCTTCTCTTCAGTAGGGTTGAGCGGACACCTAGATGTCCGTGTTCGACGGGTTCGGCCGAACTTTAAAAAAAAGTCCGGGTCCGTGTCCCGGACTTTTACCGAACTTTTCCCGGACACCGAACCCCATTGAAGTCAATGGGGACCCGAACTTTAAGGCACTAAAATGGCTCTAAAACACCAATGGAAAGGGCTAGAGTGCTGCAAATGGCAGCAAAACGTAGTTAAGAGCATGGCAAGTGCTCTGCAAACAAATGTGGATAGGGAAATAACTTAAAACAACAAAAAAAAACAGAAAAATAAAACAATGTTCTTCATCTCTGAAGGACGAGGCCCATATGGAGTAGGAGGGAGGTTGAGGTGGTGGTGGATGTGGCGGTGTCATAGGCGTGCGCACAGGGTGTGCCTGGTGTACCTGGGCACACCCTAATCACCTAGGGCACATAGCATTATCGCTCTGTTTGCCAGTGAGGAGATGGGAAAGATCTCCCTCGCACCTGCTCTGCTCTATTTCTCTTTGCCAGCAGGGAGAGTAATGTATCGGGGCCATGTACATGTAGGCAAACACATACATGTGTATTTCAACTTTGGGGTGCACACCCTAATGCAATAGGCTGCGCACACCTATGGGCGGTGTAGGTGGAAGCGGCGGTGGAGGAGGACCAGGGCCGGATTAAGAGCATCATGGTCTTGGTGCTGAGGATTTTGAAGGGCCTTAAGGGCCGTGCCTTGGCATGCACCCAGAGGAGGAAGGGTGCAGCCATGCATGCCTAATTCAACATGGGATGCTGTCTCTGAAGCCCATAAACACATCCATGCATCGGCAACTGTCCCTCCTTGTCCGGCCTTCGCGCTGTGTGGGGAGGTTCTGAGGGTGCTGCCTGGGGAAGCGAGCATAGAAGCCAGACTTCTGTGTTTACAAGTGACAGAAGAGCGGTCACAGTGAATATGGCCAACCCGGGGCCTATATAAAAGGTAGGGGCCTGCATGGAGCTGCAGCTCCAATAGCCCCTACGTTAATCTGGCCCTGAGGAGGAGGACGAGGTAGCCAACACTGCTTCTTTTCACAAATTTTAAATGAGGGTACACCCCAAAAGAGTGAGAAAGAGCAAAAATGGAACAATGGCTGGGTAAGGTCGGTATCCATTGCTATTCTGCACAAGGTACGCAAAAGTCCCGTGGGATCCATGCCTGGTTCATTTTAATGAACGTGAGCTTGTCCACATTGTCTCTGGACAGGCGGCTGCGCTTGTCTGTTATAACACCCCCAGCCGTGCTAAATACCCGTTCAGATAATACACTGGCTGCAGGGCACGCCAGCACCTCCAAGGCGTAAAGGGCAAGCTCAGGCCATGTGCCCAATTTGGAGACCCAGAAGTTGAAGGGGGCAGACCCCTCATTCACTACATGTAGGCGTGTGCACACATACTGCTCCACCATGTTGGTAAAATGCTGCCTCCTGCTAAGACGTTCCATCTGAGCTGCTGGTGCTGCTGTTTGTTGTGGCGTGCTGACAAAGCTTTTCCACATTTCGGCCATGCTAACCCTGCCTTCTGAGGTGCTGGCGGTGCCCTGGTTGAGTTGGCGACCTCCTCCTCCTCTGCCTTGTGCTTCCACTGTGGCCCCGCTGTCAGATGAGAATGCCAGCAGCATCGCGTCTACCAGCGTGCGCTTGTACTCGCGCATCTTGCGATCGCGCTCCAGTGAGTGAATTAAGGATGGTACGTTGTCCTTGTAACGGGGATCCAGCAGCGTGGCCACCCAGTAATCAGCACAAGTTAGAATGTTAGAACTCGGCGGTCGTTGTGGAGACACTGCAGCATGTAATCGCTCATGTGTGCCAGGCTGCCCAGAGGCGACGAAGGGGCTGTGGGAGGTGTATCGTCCGTGTCCTCTGTATCCTCCCAGCCACGCACCAGTGATGGCCATGAGCTGGCCTGGGTACCACCCTGCTGTGAACATGGTTCCATCTCCTCCTCCAGCTCCTCCTCCTCCTCATCCTCCTCATCCTCCAGAACTGTGCCCCTGCTGGACAATTGTGTCCCTGGCGTTTGTGTGTGCAGGAACCCACCCTCGGAGCCCCTTGCGAATGACTGCCCTGAAAGCCTTGGAAATGTTACCTCTTCATCCTCCTCCTCCTCCTCATCCTGTGCCACATCCTCTTCCATCATCGCCCGTTTTTTCAAGGAGGCATAGAAGTGGGATAGTTAAGCTGAGAACGGCGTCATTGCCACTGGCCATGTTGGTGGAGTACTCAAAACAGCGCAACAAGGCACACAGGTCTCGCATGGAGGCCCAGTTATTGGTGGTGAAGTGGTGCTGTTCCGCAGAGCGACTCACGCGTGCGTGCTGCAGCTGAAACTCCACTATGGCCTGCTGCTGCTCGCACAGTCTTTCCAGCATGTGCAAGGTGGAGTTCCACCTTGTGGGCACGTCACATATGAGGCGGTGAGCGGGAAGGCCGAAGTTACGCTGCAGCGCTGCCAGGCGAGCAGCAGCAGGGTGAGAACGCCGAAAGTGCGCACAAACGGCCCGCACTTTCTGCAGCAGCTCTGACATATCGGGGTAGTTTTTAAGGAACCTCTGCACCACCAAATTCAGCACATGCGCCAGGCAAGGGATGTGCGTCAAACCGGCTAGGCCCAGAGCTGCTATGAGATTTCTCCCATTATCGCACACCACCAGGCCGGGCTTGAGGCTCGCTGGCAGCAACCACTCATTTGTCTGCTGTTCCATGCTCCTCCACAACTCCTGCGCGGTGTGTGGTTTGTCCCCCAAACAGGCAAGTTGTAAAACTGCCTGCTGTCGTTTACCCCGGGCCGTGCTGAAGTTGGTGGTGAAGGTGTTACGCTGTCCGGATGAGGAGGCGGTAGAGGATGAGGAAGCGGAGTAGGAGGAGTTAGGAACAGGAGGCAAACTGAAGCGCCCTGCAATCCTCGGTGGTGGAAGGACATGCGCCAAATTGCTATCCGCCTCAGGCCCATCCGCCACTGCATTTACCCAGTGTGCCGTTAGGGAGATATAACGCCCCTGACCGTGCTTACTGGTCCACGTATCGGTAGTTAGGTGGACCTTGGCACAGATGGCGTTGCGCAGTGCACACCTGATTTTTTCCCCCACTTGGTTGTGCAGGGAAGGGATGGCTTGCCTGGAAAAGTAGTGGCGGCTGGGCACGACGTACTGTGGGACAGCCACCGACATAAGGTTTTTAAAACTGTGCGTCTCCACCAGACGGAATGACAGCATTTCAAAGGCCAATAATTTTGAAATGCTGGCATTCAGGGCCAGGGATCGCGGGTGGGTAGGGGGGTACTTCCTCTTCCTCTCAAGTGTTTGGGAGATGGAAAGCTGAACGCTTCCACGGGACATTGTGGAGATGGTTGTTGGTGACCCAGGTGGTGGTGTTGCTGACAGATCGTCTGTTTGCGGGGTGGCAGGTGCCGGTATCACTACAGATGTGGCTGGAGCGGCCGAGACTGCAGCAGAAGAGGAAGCAGGATGAGCCAGAGACGTTTCTTGGTTTTGAAGGTGTGTACTCCACTGCAGCTCGTGCTTTGCACTTAGATGCCTGATCATGCAGGTTGTGCTCAGGTTGAGAAGGTTTATGCCTCGCTTCAAGCTCTGATTGCACAGGGTGCAAACCACTCGTGTCCTGTCATCAGCACATTTTCTAAAGAACTTCCACGCTAGAGAACTCCTTTGAGCTGACTTTGGTGCGCTCGTTCCCTTGCTGCGTTGGGCAGTAGCGGGCGTAGTGTCTAGGGCACGGCCGCTCCGCTTCTGCACCCTGCTCCCTCTTCTGCTGTGCTGGTGGCTCTGTGCGACCACCGCCTCTTCCTCCAAACTACTCAGGTCACCTGCATGACGTTCATTCCATGTGGGGTCGAGGACCTCATCGTCCTCCACATCATCTTCCACCCAGTCTTCACCCCTGCCCTCCTTGTCGGTCTCCACAATGCTGAACGCCGCAGCAGTTGGCACCTGCGTTTCGTCATCATCGGAGACGTGCTGCGATGATCCTTGCATGTACTCATCTTGAGAAATAAGTGGTTGGGCATCGCTGCACTCAATCTCTTCCACTTCTGGGGCAGGGCTAGGTGGATGGCCCTGGGAAACCCTGCTGACAGAGTCATCAAAAAGTAGAAGAGACTGCTGTATGGCTTGGGGCTCAGACTGCTTGCCTGATTTGCAAGGGGGTGAGGTGAAAGACGGTTGGACATCGGCTGCAGGTGCCAACTGTGACCTTTCTGCAGTAGACTGGGTGGGAGACAATGTGAAGGAACTGGAGGCACTGTCAGCAGCAAACCAATCTACTATCGCCTCCACTTGTTCTGGCCTCATCACTTCTAGGGGCGTATGATGCCCTACCAAATACTGATGCAGGTTCTGTCGCCTACTCACACTTGAGGAAGGTGTTTCACTTGTGCGTGTAGCTGGCACAGATCGACCACGTCCTCTCCTTGCAACAGGAGCTCTAGCAGCAGCACCACCACGACCCAGGCCACGGCCCCTATTTGACGCTCTCCTCATATTTCTGAAATGTAAGATCTTGCCCTAGAAAGGTTACATAGTTACATAGTTACATAGTAGGTGAGGTTGAATAAAGACAATAGTCCATCCAGTTCAACCTGTGTAGGTGTGTGTGGCTGTAATCATCTCACATACCCCTGAATGTTCTGATCCTTGAGATGTAAGTCTAAGAGTCTTTTGAAAGCCACCATACTACCCGCAGAAACCACCTCTTGTGGTAGAGAATTCCACAATCTTGTAGCCCTAACAGTAAAGAACCCCCCACGTTGCCTGAGGTTAAAACGCTTCTCCTCTAATCGCATTGTATGCCCTCGAGTCCTCATGCAATCCCTTCGAATGAACAGCTTTTTTTCTAAGCTGGGATCCCCATTAAGATATTTATAAATTGCTATCATGTCCCCCCTCAGACGTCTCTTCTCCAGGGAGAATAAATCGAGCGATTGTAGACGCTCTTCATAGTCAAGGTCCTCCAATCCCCTAATTAGTTTAGTTGCCCTTCTCTGGACTTTCTCCAGCTCCAACACATCCCTCCTGAGGACTGGCGACCAGAACTGGACAGAATACTCCAGATGCGGTCGGACCAGAGTTTTATAAAGTGGAAGGATTATAGTCTTATCTCTGGAATACATCCCTTTCTTTATGCATGCCAATATTCTGCTGGCTTTGGCAGCTGCCGCTTGACATTGCATGCTGTTGCCTAATCTATCATCAACCAAGACTCCCAGATCCTTCTCCATTTTTGATTCCCCCAAGGGTTCCCCTCCTAACGTGTATTGTGCTTTTATGTTTTTAGTCCCCAAGTGCAAAACCTTACACTTCTCCGCGTTAAACCTCATTTGCCATGTCCGTGCCCACTCTGTAATTTTGTCCAGGTCATTCTGTAGGATATCTGCTTCATGCTGTGCAGTTATTGCTCTGGCCAATTTTGTGTCATCTGCAAAAACTGATATCGAACTACTGATCCCGACCTCAATGTTGTTTATGAATAAATTGAACAAGGTTGGTCCCAGGACTGAGCCCTGGGGCACCCCGCTTACTACCTCAGACCAGTCTGAGTATGCGCTGTTTATTACCACTCTTTGGACACGCCCTTTAAGCCAATTCCGTATCCAAGAGCAAACCCTGCTGTTGATACCTGCAGATCTTATTTTATAAATTAAGCGCTTGTGGGGAACTGTATCAAACGCCTTAGCGAAATCCAAGTACACCACATCCACTGGTCTCCCCCTATCTAGCTCACAGCTCACCTCCTCGTAAAATGTTAATAGATTGGTTTGACAAGAACGCCCATTTGTAAACCCGTGCTGATTACTGCTGATGATGTTGTTGTCTTTAGCAAACTCTACGATATAGTCCCTTATCATCCCCTCCAGAAGTTTACATACTATTGATGTCAAACTGACAGGCCTATAATTTCCCGGGATATGCCTCTGGCCCTTTTTGAATATCGGAATCACGTTAGCTTTCTTCCAATCCCCTGGTACATCTCCTGTCCTAATACTGTCAGCAATAAAGGTCTTTATTGAATAGCGGAACAAAAGAACAACAGTATCGCACGGGTGTATCTCACAGTCAAATATGCAAACTATGCCGCAATTTAATGTTTTTTACACCAAAAGGGTGTGTATTGAATAGCGGAATAGGATAAAAAACTGTGTATCTCACACGTACAAACACAGACTAGGCCCGATTTAATTTTTTCCTACCCTAAAGGGAGGATGAGGAAGAGGAGTATGGAACAGGCAGCACCCTCAAATCTTCAGAAGTATGAGATGAACCCCAAAAACTTGGAAAGGTGGATCTCACACGTACCGACACAGACTATTCCGCAATTTAATTGAGCCACAAAGGTTTTTATTGAATAGCGGAATAGGAAATATGATCAAAAAAAAGTGTATGTTTTTCACACGTACAGAAGCACACTAGGCCCCAATTACTATTGTTTGTACACCTAAAAGGATGGATGAGGAGGAGGAGGAGTATAGAACAGGCAGCACCCTCAAAGCTTCAGAAGTATGAGATGAACCCCAAAAACTTGAAAAGGTGGATCTCACACGTACCGACACAGACTATTCCGCAATTTAATTGAGCCCCAAAGGTTTTTATTGAATAGCGGAATAGGAAATATGATCAAAAAAAAGTGTATGTTTTTCACACGTACAGAAGCACACTAGGCCCCAATTACTATTGTTTGTACACCTAAAAGGATGGATGAGGAAGAGGAGGAGGAGGAGTATAGAACAGGCAGCACCCTCAAAGCTTCAGAAGTATGAGATTGTGTTCACTGTACCCCACAAAGATTGTGTTCACTGTACCCCACAAAGATTGTGTTCACTGTACCCCACAAAGATTTTGTTCACTGCACCCCACAAAGATTGTGTTCACTGTACCCCACAAAGGTTTTGTTCACTGCACTCCAAAAGGATTGTCTTCACTGCACCCCACAAAGATTGTGTTCACTGTACCCCACAAAGGTTTTGTTCACTGCACCCCACAAAGATTGTGTTCACTGTACCCCACAAAGGTATTGTTCACTGCACCCCACAAAGATTGTGTTCACTGTACCCCACAAAGATTGTGTTCACTGTACCCCACAAAGGTTTTGTTCACTGCACCCCACAAAGATTGTGTTCACTGTACCCCACAAAGGTTGTGTTCACTGCACCCCACAAAGGTTTTGTTCACTGCACCCCACAAAGATTGTGTTCACTGCACCCCACAAAGATTGTGTTCACTGTACCCCACAAAGGTTTTGTTCACTGCACCCCACAAAGATTGTGTTCACTGTACCCCACAAAGATTGTGTTCACTGCACTCCAAAAGGATTGTCTTCACTGCACCCCACAAAGATTGTGTTCACTGTACCCCACAAAGATTGTGTTCACTGTACCCCACAAAGGTTTTGTTCACTGCACCCCACAAAGATTGTGTTCACTGTACCCCACAAAGGTTTTGTTCACTGCACCCCACAAAGATTGTGTTCACTGTACCCCCCAAAGATTTTGTTCACTGCACCCCACAAGGATTGTCTTCACTCCACCCCACAAGGATTGTCTTCACTGCATCCCACAAAGATTGTGTTCACTGCACCCCACAAAGGTTTTGTTCACTGCACCCCACAAAGATTGTGTTCACTGTACCCCCCCCCCCCCAAAGATTTTGTTCACTGCACTCCAAAAGGATTGTCTTCACTGCACCCCACAAAGATTGTGTTCACTGCACCCCACAAAGATTGTGTTCACTGTACCCCACAAAGATTGTGTTCACTGCACCCCAAAAGGATTGTCTTCTCTGCACCCCACAAAGATTGTGTTCACTGTACCCCACAAAGGTTTTGTTCACTGTACCCCACAAAGATTGTGTTCACTGCACTCCAAAAGGATTGTCTTCACTGCACCCCACAAAGATTGTGTTCACTGTACCCCACAAAGGTTTTGTTCACTGCACCCCACAAAGATTGTGTTCACTGTACCCCACAAAGGTTTTGTTCACTGCACCCCACAAAGATTGTGTTCACTGTACCCCCCAAAGATTTTGTTCACTGCACCCCACAAGGATTGTCTTCACTGCACCCCACAAGGATTGTCTTCACTGCACCCCACAAAGAATGTGTTCACTGTACCCCACAAAGATTTTGTTCACTGCACCCCACAAAGATTGTGTTCACTGTACCCCACAAAGATTTTGTTCACTGCACTCCAAAAGGATTGTCTTCACTGCACCCCACAAAGATTGTGTTCACTGTACCCCACAAAGGTTTTGTTCACTGCACCCCACAAAGATTGTGTTCACTGTACCCCACAAAGGTTTTGTTCACTGCACCCCACAAAGATTGTGTTCACTGTACCCCACAAAGATTGTGTTCACTGTACCCCACAAAGGTTTTGTTCACTGCACCCCACAAAGATTGTGTTCACTGTACCCCACAAAGGTTGTGTTCACTGCACCCCACAAAGGTTTTGTTCACTGCACCCCACAAAGATTGTGTTCACTGCACCCCACAAAGATTGTGTTCACTGTACCCCACAAAGGTTTTGTTCACTGCACCCCACAAAGACTGTGTTCACTGTACCCCACAAAGATTGTGTTCACTGTACCCCACAAAGGTTTTGTTCACTGCACCCCACAAAGATTGTGTTCACTGTACCCCACAAAGGTTGTGTTCACTGCACCCCACAAAGGTTTTGTTCACTGCACCCCACAAAGATTGTGTTCACTGTACCCCACAAAGGTTTTGTTCACTGCACCCCACAAAGATTGTGTTCACTGTACCCCACAAAGATTGTGTTCACTGCACTCCAAAAGGATTGTCTTCACTGCACCCCACAAAGATTGTGTTCACTGTACCCCACAAAGGTTTTGTTCACTGCACCCCACAAAGATTGTGTTCACTGTACCCCACAAAGGTTTTGTTCACTGCACCCCACAAAGATTGTGTTCACTGTACCCCCCAAAGATTTTGTTCACTGCACCCCACAAGGATTGTCTTCACTGCACCCCACAAGGATTGTCTTCACTGCACCCCACAAAGATTGTGTTCACTGTACCCCACAAAGATTTTGTTCACTGCACCCCACAAAGATTGTGTTCACTGTACCCCACAAAGATTTTGTTCACTGCACTCCAAAAGGATTGTCTTCACTGCACCCCACAAAGATTGTGTTCACTGTTCCCCACAAAGGTTTTGTTCACTACACCCCACAAAGATTGTGTTCACTGTACCCCACAAAGGTTTTGTTCACTGCACCCCACAAAGATTGTGTTCACTGTACCCCACAAAGATTGTGTTCACTGTACCCCACAAAGGTTTTGTTCACTGCACCCCACAAAGATTGTGTTCACTGTACCCCACAAAGGTTGTGTTCACTGCACCCCACAAAGGTTTTGTTCACTGCACCCCACAAAGATTGTGTTCACTGCACCCCACAAAGATTGTGTTCACTGTACCCCACAAAGGTTTTGTTCACTGCACCCCACAAAGATTGTGTTCACTGTACCCCACAAAGATTGTGTTCACTGCACTCCAAAAGGATTGTCTTCACTGCACCCCACAAAGATTGTGTTCACTGTACCCCACAAAGGTTTTGTTCACTGCACCCCACAAAGATTGTGTTCAATGTACCCCACAAAGGTTTTGTTCACTGCACCCCACAAAGATTGTGTTCACTGTACCCCCCAAAGATTTTGTTCAATGCACCCCACAAGGATTGTCTTCACTGCACCCCACAAGGATTGTCTTCACTGCACCCCACAAAGATTGTGTTTACTGCACCCCACAAAGGTTTTGTTCACTGCACCCCACAAAGATTGTGTTCACTGTACCCCCCCAAAGATTTTGTTCACTGCACTCCAAAAGGATTGTCTTCACTGCACCCCACAAAGATTGTGTTCACTGCACCCCACAAAGATTGTGTTCACTGTACCCCACAAAGATTGTGTTCACTGCACCCCAAAAGGATTGTCTTCTCTGCACCCCACAAAGATTGTGTTCACTGTACCCCACAAAGGTTTTGTTCACTGTACCCCACAAAGATTGTGTTCACTGCACTCCAAAAGGATTGTCTTCACTGCACCCACAAAGATTGTGTTCACTGTACCCCACAAAGGTTTTGTTCACTGCACCCCACAAAGATTGTGTTCACTGTACCCCACAAAGGTTTTGTTCACTGCACCCCACAAAGATTGTGTTCACTGTACCCCCCAAAGATTTTGTTCACTGCACCCCACAAGGATTGTCTTCACTGCACCCCACAAGGATTGTCTTCACTGCACCCCACAAAGATTGTGTTCACTGTACCCCACAAAGATTTTGTTCACTGCACCCCACAAAGATTGTGTTCACTGTACCCCACAAAGATTTTGTTCACTGCACTCCAAAAGGATTGTCTTCACTGCACCCCACAAAGATTGTGTTCACTGTACCCCACAAAGGTTTTGTTCACTGTACCCCACAAAGATCGTGTTCACTGTACCCCACAAAGATTGTGTTCACTGTACCCCACAAAGGTTTTGTTCACTGCACCCCACAAAGATTGTGTTCACTGTACCCCACAAAGGTTGTGTTCACTGCAACCCACAAAGGTTTTGTTCACTGCACCCCACAAAGATTGTGTTCACTGCACCCCACAAAGATTGTGTTCACTGTACCCCACAAAGGTTTTGTTCACTGCACCCCACAAAGACTGTGTTCACTGTACCCCACAAAGATTGTGTTCACTGTACCCCACAAAGGTTTTGTTCACTGCACCCCACAAAGATTGTGTTCACTGTACCCCACAAAGGTTGTGTTCACTGCACCCCACAAAGGTTCTGTTCACTGCACCCCACAAAGATTGTGTTCACTGCACCCCACAAAGATTGTGTTCACTGTACCCCACAAAGGTTTTGTTCACTGCACCCCACAAAGATTGTGTTCACTGTACCCCACAAGGATTGTGTTCACTGCACTCCAAAAGGATTGTCTTCACTGCACCCCACAAAGATTGTGTTCACTGTACCCCACAAAGGTTTTGTTCACTGCACCCCACAAAGATTGTGTTCACTGTACCCCACAAAGGTTTTGTTCACTGCACCCCACAAAGATTGTGTTCACTGTACCCCCCAAAGATTTTGTTCACTGCACCCCACAAGGATTGTCTTCACTGCACCCCACAAGGATTGTCTTCACTGCACCCCACAAAGATTGTGTTCACTGTACCCCACAAAGATTTTGTTCACTGCACCCCACAAAGATTGTGTTCACTGTACCCCACAAAGATTTTGTTCACTGCACTCCAAAAGGATTGTCTTCACTGCACCCCACAAAGATTGTGTTCACTGTACCCCACAAAGGTTTTGTTCACTGCACCCCACAAAGATTGTGTTCACTGTACCCCACAAAGGTTTTGTTCACTGCACCCCACAAAGATTGTGTTCACTGTACCCCACAAAGATTGTGTTCACTGTACCCCACAAAGGTTTTGTTCACTGCACCCCACAAAGATTGTGTTCACTGTACCCCACAAAGGTTGTGTTCACTGCACCCCACAAAGGTTTTGCTCACTGCACCCCACAAAGATTGTGTTCACTGCACCCCACAAAGATTGTGTTCACTGTACCCCACAAAGGTTTTGTTCACTGCACCCCACAAAGATTGTGTTCACTGTACCCCACAAAGATTGTGTTCACTGCACTCCAAAAGGATTGTCTTCACTGCACCCCACAAAGATTGTGTTCACTGTACCCCACAAAGGTTTTGTTCACTGCACCCCACAAAGATTGTGTTCACTGTACCCCACAAAGGTTTTGTTCACTGCACCCCACAAAGATTGTGTTCACTGTACCCCCCAAAGATTTTGTTCACTGCACCCCACAAGGATTGTCTTCACTGCACCCCACAAGGATTGTCTTCACTGCACCCCACAAAGATTGTGTTCACTGCACCCCACAAAGGTTTTGTTCACTGCACCCCACAAAGATTGTGTTCACTGTACCCCCCCCAAAGATTTTGTTCACTGCACCCCACAAGGATTGTCTTCTCTGCACCCCACAAAGATTGTGTTCACTGTACCCCCCAAAGATTTTGTTCACTGCACCCCACAAGGATTGTCTTCACTGCACCCCACAAGGATTGTCTTCACTGCACCCCACAAAGATTGTGTTCACTGTACCCCCACAAAGGTTTTGTTCACTGCACCCCACAAAGATTTTGTTCACTGCACTCCAAAAGGATTGTGTTCACTGCACCCCAAAAAGATTGTGTTCACTGCAGCCCACACACAGAAAAATGGATGTGGATCACTGACACCTGCCTATCTCCTATCCCACACCACACAGCAATATCGATTGTAGTTTGTAGAACACACTTTCCCTAGAATTCAGCAGACTCTGTCCCTAACAGGATTGAGAAGAGATCGTAGATCAGGAGAACTAAGTGCAGACCCCACCCCACACAGCAATATCGATTGTAGTTTGTAGAACACACTGACCCTATAATTCAGCAGACTCTATCCCTAAAATACCTACAACTCGCCCTGCCTAAACACTCCGACCTGTCCCTCAATTCTATCCGGACACAAATGTTTTTTTCCTGCCTATCTTTCCCTAATCAGCAGCCAGCACGTTGATGTGTGCTCTGTCCCTGATCTAAGCAGCATAATGACGCCGCTGCGGCTGCCTCGAACTTATAAAGACTTGGTCACATGCTTCAGACAGCCAATCACAGCTACTGAGACATTTGCAGGCATGGCTGGGATGGCTTAAGGCACACCAGTTAAACGATTGTTGATTGGCTGTTGAAAGCCCGCCATGAAAAGAGTGCCAAAGCATGCAAAACCCGGAAATAAAACGACCGAACACGGATTTTTACCCGAATATACAGTAAAGTGTCCGTGTTCGTGTTCGGGTAACAAAAATCCAATTATTCGGTACGAACACGAATAATACAGTCCGTGTTCGCTCAACACTACTCTTCAGTCTTCACAAAAGAATCGGAGGGATACACGAACCTAGCTTGTAAGGCCAAACTAAATAATACACCTCAGGAAATGCCGCCATGGCTAACAGAAGATAGACTTAGAACTAAACTAGAGAAACTTAACATAAATAAATCACAGGGACCGGGTGGCTTGCACCCTAGGGTTCTTAAAGAGTTCAGCCAGGTGATTGCCAGACCATTATTCTTGATCTTTAAGGATAGTTTACAGACGGGTATGGTGCCAGCTGATTGGAAAAAAGCCAACGTGGTACCAATATTTAAAAAGGGGCCGAGGTGTATCCCGGGGAACTATAGGCCGGTCAGCCTAACATCTGTAGTCTGCAAGATTTTGGAGGGGATGTTAAGGGACCACATACAAGACTTTAGTAATGAAAACTGTATTATAAGTAGCAATCAGCATGGATTCATGAAAAATCGTTCTTGCCAAACCAATCTATTAACCTTCTACGATGAAGTGAGCTGCCACCTAGATAAAGGAAAGCCTGTGGATGTGGTGTATCTGGACTTTGCAAAGGCCTTTGACACCGTTCCCCACAAACGCTTACTGTACAAACTAAGGAAGGTAGGTATGGACCATAAGGTGAGTACCTGGATAGAGAACTGGCTCCAGGGGAGAGTTCAGAGGGTGGTGATTAATGGGGAGTACTCGGATTGGGCGGGTGTGGAAAGTGGGGTCCCCCAGGGTTCTGTCCTGGGACCAATCCTGTTTAATTTATTCGTAAATGATCTAGAGGAGGGGATATCTAGTACAATCTCAGTATTTGCAGATGATACTAAACTAAGCATGCCATTATCTTCTAAGCATGATGTGGAAACCTTACAAGCGGACCTGAACAAAATAACGGGGTGGGCAACTACATGGCAGATGAGGTTTAATGTTGAAAAATGTAAAGTAATGCACTTGGGGGCCAAAAACCAGAAAGCAAGCTACTCACTAGGGGGGGAGCCTCTGGGTGAGTCTAGGATGGAAAAAGACTTGGGGGGTACTGGTAGACAACAGGCTTGGCAGTGGCATGCAATGCCAAGCCGCTGCAAGCAAAGCCAACAGAATACTGGGATGTATAAAAAAGGGGATTCACTCCAGAAATAAAGAGATTATTCTCCCACTCTACAAGACTCTGGTCCGGCCACATCTGGAGTATGCTGTCCAGTTCTGGGCACCGGTCCTCAGGAAGGATGTGCTGGAACTGGAAAGAGTCCAGAGAAGGGCAACAAAAATAATTAGGGGAATGGAGGACATCAGCTATGAGGAAAGACTACAAGCACTGAACCTATTCTCTCTGGAGAAGAGACGACTGGGTGGGGATATGATATCAATGTTCAAATACTGTACTGGCGACCTTAGCATAAGGAACAAACTATTCAGAGAAAGGAGATGCAATAAGACACGTGGCCACTCACTAAAACTAGAGGAAAGGCGGTTTAACCTTAAAATGCATAAGGGGTTCTTCACTGTAAGAGCAGTAAGGATGTGGAATTCTCTTCCACAAGCAGTCGTATCAGCAGGGAGCATTGATAGTTTCAAAACTGTTAGATGGGCACCTTAGAGACCACAACATACAGGGGTATACAATGTGCGGTTAAAAGCAAACACACACACACATCATAGGTTTAACTGGATGGACTGGTGTCTTTTTTCAACCTCACTAACTATGTAACTATGTAACTATGTAAATGAATCGATTAAAAAGAACTTGTTACATATTGATTTGTGGAAATAAGTTGAGATTCTCCTACCTTACAGATCTTTGCTTATTTACAGAAATGGAGACACTGTTATATTCAGAGCAGTATAAATATTCTGACACATCAGTCCAGTTTGGATCAATGTCACTACTTTTTGCATGTGCCATCCACCTCCAATCAGAGAATAGAAAGCACTTTGAATTCACAGAGAAATAGCAAAATGTTACCTGAATGGTGTCTGTGTCGAGCAGGCAACCTCCAAAACTTTTAGTAAGTTGACAACACTGGAGTAGCGATGTCAAGACAGCCATATCTAGCTTCCACGGGGATGCCACATACAGTGCCTTGCGAAAGTATTCGGCCCCTTTGAACTTTTTGACCTTTTGCCACATTTCAGGCTTCAAACATAAAGATATAAAACTGTAATTTTTTGTGAAGAAACAACAACAAGTGGGACACAATCGTGAAGTGGAACGAAATTTATTGGATATTTCAAACTTTTTTAACAAATAGAAACTGAAAAATTGGGTGTGCAAAATTATTCAGCCCCCTTAAGTTAATACTTTGTAGCGCCACCTTTTGCTGCGATTACAGCTGTAAGTCGCTTGGGGTATGTCTCTATCAGTTTTGCACATCGAGAGACTGAAATTTTTGCCCATTCCTAATTGCAAAACAGCTCGAGATCAGTGATGTTGGATGGAGAGAGTTTGTGAACAGCAGTTTTTAGTTCTTTCCACAGATTCTCGATTGGATTCAGGTCTGGACTTTGACTTGGCCATTCTAACACCTGGATATATTTATTTGTGAACTATTCAATTGTAGATTTTGCTTTATGTTTTGGATCATTGTCTTGTTGGAAGACAAATCTCCGTCCCAGTCTCAGGTCTTTTGCAGACTCCATCAGGTTTTCTTCCAGAATGGTCCTGTATTTGGCTCCATCCATCTTCCCATCAATTTTAACCATCTTCCCTGTCCCTGCTGAAGAAAAGCAGGCCCAAACCATGATGCTGCCACCACCATGTTTGACTGTGGGGATGGTGTGTTCAGGGTGATGAGCTGTGTTGCTTTTACGCCAAACATAACATTTTGCATTGTTGCCAAAATGTTTGGTTTCATCTGACCAGAGCACCTTCTTCCACATGTTTGGTGTGTCTCCCAGGTGGCTTGTGGCAAACTTTAAACGACACTTTTTATGGATATCTTTGAGAAATGGCTTTCTTCTTGCCACTCTTCCATAAAGGCCAGATTTGTGCAGTATACGACTGATTGTTGTCCTATGGACAGAGTCTCCCACCTCAGCTGTAGATCTCTACAGTTCATCCAGAGTGATCATGGGCCTCTTGGCTGCATCTCTGATCAGTCTTCTCCTTGTAGGAGCTGAAAGTTTAGAGGGACGGCCAGGTCTTTGTAGATTTGCAGTGGTCTGATACTCCTTCCATTTCAATATTATCACTTGCACAGTGCTCCTTGGGATGTTTAAAGCTTGGGAAATCTTTTTGTATCCAAATCTGGCTTTAAACTTCTCCACAACAGTATCTCAGACCTGCCTGGTGTATTCCTTGTTCTTCATGATGCTCTCTGCGCTTTAAACAGACCTCTGAGACTATCACAGTGCAGGTGCATTTATACGGAGACTTGATTATACACAGGCGGATTCTATTTATCATCATTAGTCATTTAGGTCAACATTGGATCATTCAGAGATCCTCACTGAACTTCTGGAGAGAGTTTGCTGCACTGAAAGTAAAGGGGCTGAATAATTTTGCACGCCCAATTTTTCAGTTTTTTATTTGTTAACAAAGTTTGAAATATCCAATAAATTTCGTTCCACTTCATGATTGTGTCCCACTTGTTGTTGATTCTTCACAAAAAAATTACAGTTTTATATCTTTATGTTTGAAGCCTGAAATGTAACATAAGGTTGAAAAGTTCAAGGGGGCCGAATATTTTCGCAAGGCACTGTATATGGCACATACACTATATTTTCAAAAGTATTAGGACGCCTTTGCACACACATGAACTTTAATTCCATCCCATTCTTTTTTTTTTTATATGTAATTTTTATTGGTTTTTCAAGCAAACAAGAAATCTTACAGTCTTGTACCAAACAGTTCTCAAATACAGATGTACATGCTAAAACAATACTACATGTGTATAAAAATACAACATTGGAAACAGAAGAAAAGGATATATATTAACTTTCCATATATGGTAATAGGAATATGTCAGTATGCACCATCCCAGTATTAGTATGTAGGGTTCAATTTTGAGTTGGCCCATTCTTTGCAGCTATAACAGCTTCAACTTTTCTGAGGAAGCTGTCCACAAGGTTTAGGAGTGTCTCTATGTCAATGTTTGATCATTCTTCCAGAAGCGCATTTGTGAGGTCAGACACTGATGTTGGACGAGAAGGCCTGGCACTCAGTCTCTGCTTTATTCATCTCAAAGGTGTTCTGTTGGATTGAGGTTAGGACTCTGTGCAGGTCAGTCAAGTTCCTCCACCTCAAACTTGCTTATCCTTGTCTTTATGGACCTTGTTTGTGCACTGGTGAGCAGTCATGTTGGAACAGGAAGGGGCCATCCCCAAACTGTTCCCACAAAGTTGCGAGCATGAAATTGTCCAAAATGTCTTTTGGTATACTGATGCCTTAAGAGTTCCCTTCACTGAAACTAAGGGGCCAAGCCCAACCCCTGAAAAACAACCCCACACAATAACCCCCTCTCCACCAAATGATTTGGACCAGTGCACATAGGAATGTCCATAAAGACACTGATGAGCGAGTTTTGGGTATATTTTGTAGACGCTATAACTTTTGCGCAAACCAATCAATATACGCTTATTGGGATTTTTTTTTTTTACCAAGAATATGTAGAAGTATACATCTTGGCCTAAATTTATAAAAAAAAAAATAGATTTTTTACAGTTTTTCATTGGATATGTTTTATAGCAGAAAGTGAAAAATATTGTGTTTTTTTTTTCAAAATTGTTGATTTTTTTTGTTTTTGTTTGCAAAAACTGCAGAGGTGATCAAATACCATCATAATAAAGCTCAATTTGTGGGGAAAAAAAGGGCATACATTTTATTTGGGTATATCGTCGCACGGCCGCTTAATTTAGGTTAAAGTAACGCAGTGCTGTATCTCAAAAAAGGGCCTGATCATAAAAGTAAACCTTCTGGAGCTGGAGTGCTTAAGAGACTGCAAGTGTCAACAAGAGCTGAAATTGTTCAAACAGAATTATACGTAGTTCTTCCTTTTCTGTGTTAGCTTTCTTACAAGCCACCTGTTCTTATTACTTTGTAACAATTGAAAAATTACGAAAGAGCAGCCCACTTGTTCAACATCCTGTGTTTTTGCTTCATTCTGCCCCATCCTAGTGTGTGGGTTCTTTTACTCACATAGAGAAAGGACAGCTTGAGCTTCAGCTGGTATCAACCAAAAAGCAGGTACCAAGGGCATAACTACAGGGGTTGCAGGGGTTGCTATTGCAACCCGGTTCCATGGTAGGAGGGGGGGCGGGAGCAGCATGTAGAGAAATCACTGTCCTCATTTTTCCTCCTGTAGCTGCAGGAGAAAAATGGAGGAGATTGGTTCCTCTGTATGCTGCCCCCGCTACTCCTCCTATCCAGTTCACTTGTGTTCTGCTGTCTCTGGGCCCCTGTGTGCTCCCCTGCCCCCCCCCCCCCCACACACTATGCTCCCTTCCCTCTCCTGCCGGCTGCTGCGCAGGGGATGTGTCACAATAGAGAACCAGGAAGGGGTCGGTAACAGTGCCATCTTAAGAGCTTAAAGGGCCCGGGCAATGCAGCGCACTGGGGCCCTGCCTACACAATCACCCATGAGAATAAAAATGCAAATTATTGATACGGCGATATTTATTGGTACAGCAGTGCCAGGCTAATGACAGCTTCCAAGTTTGGGGCCTGGGTCTGGTGAACACACACACACGGATGGGAGTCAGACTCGACTGACCAGTGTGTGCCTGTTCCTGTGGAGGCCGACAGGCATTCCTGCAGTTGTGGGCTCCCCCTCCACGGGCCCAAGTTGCCTGACAGCAGCACAGGGCTGACAGGGGCTTACCACCTGCTAAGTTCGGCAGTGGGATGCACAAGGGAATCGGGACTAATGCTTGGCTGGGGCTGGGTTGCTGGGCAGGTGGGGCCCCCGGGCAACTGCCCAACGTGCCCATTGGGTAAGATGGCCCTGGTCGGTAAATATATATAATTTACCAGCTCCTTCCTTTTCTGAATGGACAGAGTCATAGTCAGTGACATTGTAAAGAAATAAGATGATAAAAAGTAATACAATGAAATTACCAAAAAATAAAAACTACTGACACCAGTGGGTGAACTTCCAGGATCGTAAAGATCACACTTGAGACTGGGCCCTGGCATTCCACCACCTTGGTGAGGCCCCAAGATGGCAGGAGGGAGGCCCACTGCAGAACTTGTGAAAGGGTCCTGCAATGAGAGTAAAGGGCCCCAGGATCAGTGGGAAGAGCCCCAGGCTTAAAGGGAAGGGCCTTTTCATGGTTTCTTGCACCGGGGCCCTGAAGGTTCTAATTACTTCTCCGGCAGGTACATTCCCTAATTCTTGAAACCAGTCATCAAACCCCCAAAATTGTCCCTGGAAGTCAGAGACAATTGCCATGATTGCTGGAATGAATGACCTGAGATTGAACTGCACCTGTACAGGCCTCAGAGACGAACAGACGGTTATCTGTTATCTTGTGACTTGTTCTTGCTGTGTCCTCAGAGCAGAATGTCCTGTGAATGTCTGATCATCCTTCTACTGTTGATAAGCCAACTATTCATCTTCATCAGAGATGCCTGCCACTAATTATATGCTTAACTGAATCTCGTCTTAACGAATGTGCTGTTAAAAACACGGATGGCTAATGCGTTTCCCTGGAGCCGGCTATTTGGAAGTTATTAAAGAGGTCTGGGTAATATAACTATTCAGAGAAAGGCTATGCGGCATCTGCAGCGGAGCGAGATGGTTCAGCCCAATAAAATGAGCTTATCTGTGCAGTGTGTCACAATATGGCCCACATTACAGGCAATAAAATGTCTGTGAGAGTCATTCATAAACTTAATAAAGATTTTTCTACCTGAATGGAAGCAAGAAATATTTACAGGAAATTTGTAGCATTTCGAATAAAATAGAACAGAAGGTCTTTATTGTCGTAAATTTTGATGGCAATCTTGCATAGAGAGCAATGCTTTACAAACATATAAACAGCATAACAGCACACACAATAACATGGCTAAAATGATCATCCTTTAACTACTTAAGCCCCGGAGGATTTGGCTGCTAAACGACCAGGGGGTATTTTGCGATTCGGCACTGCGTGACTTTAACGGACAATTGCGCGGTCGTGCGACGCTGTACCTAAACGAATTTGGCGTCCTTTTTTTCCCACAAACAGAGCTTTCTTTTGGTGGTATTTGATCACCTGTGCGATTTTTTGATCACGCGCTATAAACAAAAAAAGAGCGTCAATTTTGCAAAAATAACAATATTTTTCAAATTTTTTTATATGAAATTCCCCAAAAAAAAGATTTAAAAGTCAAAATTTTTTAACATTTTCGGCCAATTTGTTTTATGCTACCTATGTTTGGTAAAAAAAATCGCAAAAAGCGTATTTTTATTGGTTTGCGCAAAAGTTATCGCGTTTACTAACAAAGGGAAAGATTTCTGTCATTTTTGTTGTTTTTTTTTAACGCGTAATGGCGGCGATCTGCAATTTTTTTTGCGGTACTGCGACATTGCGGCGGACAGATCGGACCCTTGACTGACATTGTTGACACTTTTGGGGTTACCAGTGACATTTCTACAGTAATCAGTGCTATACATATGCACTGTTACTGTAAAAATACACTGGTAGTGAAGGGGTTAACTTTATTTGGGAGGGAGGGGCTGTGTGTGTCCCTAGGGGCGTGCTTTCTACTGTGATTGGCTGTGGCTTGAGCTGTAAGGACACTGATCAACGGATCTACATACTAGATCCGTGTGATCAGTGTCTTTACACCGAGGAGAATGACAGGCAGCTTGTTTACACAAGCTGCCTGACTTTCTTCCTCTCCCCCGCCGATCGCAGAGTGGCCGGCGGACATCGGGTCCGCCGGTCACACGCGCGGGGGGCCCGTGACCGCGCGGGAGCGCGCCGCCGGCAGCGCGCGCTCGCTCCCCAGACCCTCCCAGGCTAGTGACGTACCGCTACGTCACTCTGCCTGTGAGGGGCTGACCGCCGCAGTATATGCGGCGGTCGGCAAGCGGTTAAAATAAAAAAGGAACATTAAAGTGATTGTAAAGTCTACTATTTTTTTTAGATAACAAACATTTTATACTTGCCTCCTCTGTGCAGTTGGTTTTGCGCAGAGTGGCCCGGATCCTCTTCTTCTCGGGTCCCTATTTGGTGCTCCTGGCTGTTGAATGCCCCCATAGCAAGCAGTTTTCTTTGGGGGCACCTGAGCCAAGCTGCAGCTTTGCGTGTCCATTCAGAAACAGAGCTGCTGTTCGGGCCTGCCCCCTCTCCCAGGGGGCAAGGGGGGAAATTGCCCCCTGGGCCGCTCTGATGCACTGTAAAAAGGCTGCACTCCTTCTGCCACAGACATGCCGAAAGGATTCCTGGTGAAGAATCACAAGATCAGTGCCCTGATTACCTGTCCTAGACTCCTCTTTGAGGAGGAGCCGCTGATCGTTTCTCCTCGGCACACAATCTGACAGTGTGAGACGAGGAGAGCCGATAAACGGCACTTCCTCATTTACATGTGACCGGCTGTGATTGGACACAGCTGATCACATGGGTAAATAGTCAAGTCATTGGCTCTTTACCAAGATCAGGGTCACGCCGTGTCCTAGCAACACCGCACAGACATGATCGCTGCACTGCGTGCCCCCCGCGTGCATGCGAGAGAGTCCGTTCTGGGGCGCCGTCATATGACGTCTTCCCAGAACAAGAGCCGCACCGCTCCGCCGTCAATTGACGGTGGGCGGGCGGTAAGTAGTTCAACCAGTGACAGTCCAAACAGTAAAAAATGTCCTCATAAAGTGATCAAAATATGTTAGTTCGTAAACATGAACTCCAAACAAAGAATTCAAATGTATGCTTAGCAGTCCAAAAACAGCTACATAAATCGCCGTGTTCCTCCAGCGATAGACACAGAGTGCCAGAACACTCACCAGATACAAGCCAAAAAACATTAGTTAAAGCACCTCATTTGTTACCAAAATACAGTGGGTACAGAAAGTATTCAGACCCCCTTAAATTTTTCACTCTTTGTTATATTGCAGCCATTTGCTAAAATCATTTAAGTTCATTCTTCTTCCTCATGAATGTACACATAGCACCCCATACTGACAGAAAAACACAGAATTGATGACATTGTTGCAGATTTATTAAAAAAGAAAAACTGAAATATCACATGGTCCTAAGTATTCAGACCCTTTGCTGTGACACTCATATATTTAACTCAGGTGCTTTCCGTTTCTTCTGATCATTCTTGAGATGGTTCTACACCTTCATTTGAGTACAGCTGTGTTTGATTATACTGATTGGACTTGATTAGGAAAGCCACACACCTGTCTATATAAGACCTTCCAGATCACAATGCATGTCAGAGCAAATGAGAATCATGAGGTCAAAGGAACTTCCTGAAGAGCTCAGAGACAGAATTGTGGCAAGGCACAGATCTGGCCAAGGTTACAAAAAGATTTCTGCTGCACTTAAGGTTCCTAAGAGCACAGTGGTCTCCATAATCCTCAAATGGAAGACGTTTGGGACGACCAGAATCCTTCCTAGAGCTGGCCGTCCGGCCAAACTGAGCTATCGGGGGAGAAGAGCCTTGGTGAGAGAGGTAAAGAAGAACCCAAAGATCACTGTGGCTGAGCTCCAGAGATGCAGTCAGGAGATGGGAGAAAGTTGTAGAAAGTCAACCATCACTGCAGCCCTCCACCAGTCGGGGCTTTATGGCAGAGTGGCCCGACGGAAGCCTCTCCTCAGTGTAAGACACATGAAAGCCCGCATGGAGTTTGCTAAAAAAACACCTGAAGGACTCCAAGATGGTGAGAAATAAGATTCTCTGGTCTGATGAGACCAAAATAGAACTTTTTGGCCTTAATTCTAAGCGGTATGTGTGGAGAAAACCAGGCACTGCTCATCACCTGTCCAATACAGTCCCAACAGTGAAGCATGGTGGTGGCAGCATCATGCTGTGGGGGTGTTTTTCAGCTGCAGGGACAGGATGACTGGTTGCAATCGAGAGAAAGATGAATGCGGCCAAGTACAGGGATATCCTGGACAAAAACCTTCTCCAGAGTGCTCTGGACCTCAGACTGGGCCGAAGGTTTACCTTCCAACAAGACAATGACCCTAAGCACACAGCTAAAATAACGAAGGAGTGGCTTCACAACAACTCCGTGACTGTTCTTGAATGGCCCAGCCAGAGCCCTGACTTAAACCCAATTGAGCATCTCTGGAGAGACCTAAAAATGGCTGTCCACCAACGTTTACCATCCAACCTGATAGAACTGGAGAGGATCTGCAAGGAGGAATGGCAGAGGATCCCCAAATCCAGGTGTGAAAGACTTGTTGCATCTTTCCCAAAAAGACTCCTGGCTGTATTCGATCAAAAGGGGGCTTCTACTAAATACTGAGCAAAGGGTCTGAATACTTAGGACCATGTGATATTTCAGTTTTTCTTTTTTAATAAATCTGCAACAATGTCAACAATTCTGTGTTTTTCTGTCAGTATGGGGTGCTATGTGTACATTCATGAGGAAGAAGAATGAACCTAAATGATTTTAGCAAATGGCTGCAATATAACAAAGAGTGAAAAATTTAAGGGGGTCTGAATACTTTCCGTACCCACTGTATATCTTCAGTGTGCTCTCCCTTCACCATTCTGTACACTCACCAGATGATGAAATAAATAAGCTCTGTATTGCTGTCCACCAGCATGTTTGAAACTTAATTTGCTATGACAGTCCCACGTTCTCTATTCATGCGATACTCGCTGTAAAAAAAAACTCACCAGACAGAGCCTAAATGATGCTAATATAGTGTAGTATTTAATGATAAAAAAAAAAACATGTACAGTTCATGTAGTTAAATTTGCCATAAAAACTCATATGGAAGACCGCCGCTCCTACCACCAGTACGCGTCGGTCGAGACATCAGCGTGTAGGCCCCCTCCGACGCGTTCCGTGCTCAAACACGTTATCAAGGGATCCGCCTACCTATATTAATTAAATTTTATATAAACACACACACACATATACAAAAACACACTTATGTTGTGCATTGCGGTGGAATACCATCTGACTTGAAAAAGGAGCACGCGCTGGTATTCCACCGCAGTGCGCATGCTCGTCATCACGCCGGAAGATCCTTGGACGGCAAGTGCGGCTCACCCTGCATCCCACCCTGTGGTCCTAGCCTCAATCTGACTCCAGTCATACTACTCCACTTCCTGCGGGACAGGGACCGGAAGGACACAGAGGATCATTGACCATCAGCGGTGGCCCCATACTGTACCATGATGCCGGAGGACCCATATCACCTACATTCACTTACTTTGATGTAAGTTTTTATTGTACCCTGCCCATTAAATGTTACAGTCTGTACTCAGAGGCACCTGTTTTTTTCTCTCTTTGTATCTTGCATGTAATTATTAGGACCTAACAACTCCCTGTTTGGTTTGTGTCAGAACTTTCCACATTACAAAACTATAATAGCAAACCCCATTACAGTCTAAGGGACCCAAACTGGAAAAATCAAAAGTGCCCAATTTGAAGGCTATTTGAAGGCAGGTTATTGGGCATACAAAGGGTATGGGGGTCCAGGTACTGCCCTGGTGGACAAGTATCAATGAAAAAAAAGTTTGTAAAAAATATCATTTTTACATGAGCAGTGGTTTACTGATGCTTAAAATGAAATAATAAAAATGAAAAATTCCTTTTAATCACTTGGTGCCCGTGCTATAGCCGTAAGACGGCTACAGCTTGGGCTTAAATTGCCGGGAGGGTGTACATAGATGTCCTCCCGTGCTTGTGCTGCCCGTGCGCCCCTAAGGCTGCTCCTTGGGACTATGATGATCAGAAATCAGAGTAAAGGGCCGATCCAAGCCCTTGACAGCTGATCACATGATGTAAACAGAAGCCTATAATCGGCTTTTTTTTCCCCTCACGCTGATAGCGTGAAGAGAAAAAAATAAGCTGATTACCGGTTTCTGTAAAAGGGACATTGGTCCCACACAGTGCCCACCAGTACTGCTAACCATTGTCCACCAGTGTCACCTACCAGTTCCCATTAGTACTGCTAGCCAGTGCCCACCAGTGCCTCATCATCAGTGCCACCTATCAGTGCTGCCTATGAGTGCCACCTACCAGTGACTATCAGTGCCCTTCAGTGTCGCCTATCAGTGACCTTCAGTGCTGCCTAATCAGTGCCCATCAGTGCCACCTATCAGTGCACCTGATCAGTGCCCACCAGTGCTGCATCTTCAGTGCCCTTCAGTGCCACCAATCTGTGCCCATCAGTGCTGCCTTATCAGTGCCTATTAGTGCAGCCTCATCAGTGCACATCAATGAAGGAGAAAACATTTTATAACAAACTATGAAAACTTTTTTTTTTCAAAACTTTCGGTCTTTTTTTGTTTTGTTTAACAAAAAAAACAACATCCCAGTTGTGATTAAATACCACCAAAAACAAAAGCTCTATTTGTGTGAAAAAAATGATAAATATTTTATATGGGTACAGTGTAGCATGACCGCGCAATTGTCATTCAAAAGGTGACAGCGCTGAAAGCTGGAAATTAGCCTGGGCAGGAAGGGGTTATATGTGCCCAGTAAGCAAGTGGTTAAATATAGTGCCTGGGGCGTCCCCTTAGTCTGCCTGTAAAGTGGTGCACCTGTACCCTGTATAAAACCTGCTGCAGCAAAACTGACATATATAAAGAATACAAAAATGACATTTAAATTGATTTTCCCTGCAAGATTTCTTTATTTTGTAAGCAACAGCTTGGGGAGCCAGTCTGTATGATGAGGCCACAATTTAGTGCACTTGGAAGATTAGGAATTTTTTGGATAAATTCTGGTGTCTCTTTGGCAGACTTTGGATGGAAATAAAAAAGTTTTGCACCACAGCCTTATGTGAAGAAGCCAAATTATAGTACACTCAGGCCCAAGTTCATGGGGGAACATGGGGGGCCAATTAGTTGTTTATCAGTGTTCTCTCCTCTCTGTAGGTTCATGATACTCACTTCCTCAACCTCAGAAGCAACATCAGAATCAAATATTAGCTGTGCATCGTAAAAAAGCAAGTGGCGGACACTGTGTTCAAATAATTCAGCTGACTCCTCCATGCCTGATGCTGGGGCTATGGCAGGAGTAGCTGTGGACAAGGAGTCAGAATAACCTGCTCTGGCAGCTGCGGAGGACTGTGCACTAGTCTCTGCTTGGGATGATAAGAGGATGAGGATGGGTTAGTAAGTCAGTCCACCACCTCCTCTGCATGCTGTGGCTGAATAGCATGGGCAACATCGCTAAACAGAGGACATGATGACATGCCTGAGGATGGACCATGTCCACCTTTGCCTGTGGACACAGATGCGTCTGGCCCCCTCACAGTGCCATGGGAAAGTCCGCCTTTCCTTGTTGGTCTCCCAGACATGTTCTTTTTGCATTGCTTCCTTTGTGTGAAATACCTGGTAATTCCACCAGTCCCCCTTCTTTTCGATTTTTTCTTCTTTAAGGTCTACTTGGGAGCAAAGCCTTCCTGTAACCCATCAGACTTCTGGAGGCACAACCCCTGCACAGCTCTTCTATGGGAAGATTAGTGTACTCTTTTTCCTCTGCCTCCTGCTGACACGCCAACCCCCACCCCCCGCAGTCTAGACCCAAGTTTTAAGCCCCTTATGCAGCTGGGAACATAGCTCATGTGATCACTCATAAAATAAAATAAAAAAGGTATTGTTAGCTCAATCCTCGTCAGGAGGCAATCACGATGATATTACAGCCCTTCCCCCAATAGATAATGGATTTCCCCTCCAACCAGCTGGGAGTTATGACGACACACAGCACTCAAACTTGGTGCAGTCACAACTGTTTATTTCAAGTTTCGTGCTCCCATTTAAAGGGTATTTCGGCGGCAAAAACGGCTTGAAACTGGTTTACAAGCCGAAGTCAATTGAACAGTACAACATCACTCATAGAAACAGTTACATGAAAAGGATTTTGTGTCCTATACATCTGTGACAATATGTGGGGTGTCGTGTGTTTGGAGATTGTGTCTTGTGGGGCAGACACTTGGTCTGTGTTCAGCTGTCATGTGTTAATGTAAGCAATTGTCAAATGTGTACAGGTGGAGTCCGTAATTTCCATGCGCAGACTTAACTTTGTCAAGTGTCCCAATGAATGAATGAACAGGTGTTTACATGTCGTCTAAATGCAAAACATAGCTGTCTGCTGACCAAGGTGGATGAATGGCTGTCAGTGCCAGCTCGTTAATATGTAAATGCAAGGGCCTACACTTCATCACAGAATGGGCACAAACCGAAATATATCTAAAAAATCATAAGGCATATTAATACAACCTTTCAACCCAACCTTTGATCCCAGCTTATTCATAACGGTGGGATCACTTAGAGTCTCTGAATAGCACAAAACAGGTGACATTATATTCCAAGGTGTATGTAGGCTGGTGACTTGGTTGTGTGCACATAGGGATATAACTTCTTAGAATTCTATCAAATCAAAACAGACATGTTCAATGGGGAGGGCCATAGCTTGCAAGAGTCCATGGCCTGAAAAATCCAACTCCATTATTATGGCAATAAAGTCACTACAAAATAGACCATGGCAGCACATACCACCTGTTGACGATGGCATGTGATTTTTCAACATGTCCTAAGGCCTTTTCCAGGAAAGGGCAAAAAATAAACCTCCCGTTTTTAATGAGAGGAAAAAAATTTCCTTTCAACCCTCATTCAGAGCGGTCAGACCATGTCCCTGGCGGCTATAACGAAAAAACAATGTCCTTTGTGTCCAATCGGCTTGACTTTGACTGTAAAGTGGAGACATGAATGTCTCGTGTTTCTCTCTTTTCCTGGGGTGAGCAAGGGCAAAATGAGGAGAGGTTCTCGAGTGGTGAGCACATGTTGCAAGTAACCAGACAGTGGCTACTAGTGCTCAGCTTGCTACAAAGCGTACCACTGTCGCACAAATGCGAAGTCTTCCAGGAGTAGGGGTGTCCGTTGGCATTGTACCAATGCGTCTGTCTGGATCCAACTGGAATTCGTCTGGTGCGCGTCACAATCTCCGGTCCGTCGTCGTGGGGTCCAGGGGTGGGGCTTCCTTCAGTCGCGATGCGTGGATCCAAACCGGGGAGTCGTCTGTCAGTACCGCTGTTCTGGTCACTGCTTGAACTATTGCAGGGGGTCCGTAGGATCGGTCTAGCGACGTCAGCTTATGGAGGGGCCTTCACCAGGATTCTGTCACCAGGCTTGAATGGGTGGGTTGGTGCACCTGTTGGCAAAGGAAACGAGAGCGAGAGATCACCATAATCACTGTTTAATTTTCCAATTAATTAATTCTGCCACATTTTCCTCTTGCAAAATCTCTAGATATGAGAATAAATGGACTCATGGGGTTGAGACGGGTCTGAAGTCATTCTGACTTTAGCAAGAATAGCAGGTAAGTACAGAGACAAAAATACAAGTTTTACAAGAATGGCAGGAGTATTTTGCGCCACTTGGCGTCTGGCCTATAGACAGGCAGCAAAAAATAAATGCTAGTGAAGCTACTTGCAGCACTGGGGTTTAGGGCCTACAGGAAGGCAGGTAACAGGAAGGATACTTAATGGCACTGTTGTGGGAGAACACAGCATGTCTACACATGCAACAATGGTGAGGACCCTTGGAGGGGTTGAACTGCCTTGTATTCCTCCAAAGGTGGAGATGGGTTAAATTGCAGTCCTCTGACTCACCCAAGCAGGAAGCTACCTAGAACTGAGTATCCCTTGCATGGCTAAGATGCTGTGATCACTGAACAACAGGGAGTGAAATTCAAGCTGTCTTGTGTACATGGACACATAGAGACACACAAAACAGCTAGAAGTCAGTACTCATGCAAACATAAATTTATAAGAGATTGCACAGTTTGCTTGGTGACACCTGAACAGGAAATTGAAACCAAATGGCCCTGGAGACACAAAATCTGACTTCAAGAACCATTCATATGCAAAACCTGGGCAGTGAGTCACTTTCAGGATGAAAAGAGATCAACTAATTGAATTCACCGCAGGAGGTTTACCTTTCAAAGTAGTAACGCTGGCATAAATTCATTTTAATTCTTAGCATACTATCAACAAGCCAACCACTTCCATCCTATTTTTTTTTTTTTGAATGACAGCTTTCTATTCTACTATTTAACAATACAGATTTCACATACTGCACATCTGATAACGTGCTGTGACATATAAATGACAATCAGCTCACTAGTTTCCAGAGCTACATATGGTATATGTACACAAATCTGTAAAATTTCATTTGTATCCAAGATCATAATATAAGAGTAGTACTACAGTATCTGCCTGAGCACATTATCCCATACCAAGAGAAAAGGTAGTAAAAGCATAAGTGCATAAATTCAAAAATTAGTGTTTAGCACCAGAATACAAAAGTATGTACCAATATACCAAAGGAAAACTCTAAAAAAAAAGACCAGAGATGCTTAATTATCTAAAGCATAGCACCTCATTTATGCCAGAGCTCATATATGTCAAATTAGAACACATCAAATATCTAACACCCAATAAATAAAAACTTTCTAACACCCATAAAAACAGTCTAATCAATCAGGAAAAAATCTATTTGGAAACAATACTCCCATGAGGTTGGTTGTTGTTGAAGGCTGTGCTTGGTCGTTCTGAAAATCTCAAATTTCACTTATCTGAGGAATAAGCATCAGAAAGGTTTAGTAACAAAACATTTTACTTTTCCTCCTAAAAATAAACCAACGGTTAGAGGAATTGAGCATACAGTAAGCATATCAAACATTTTCCTTCCTAACAGTGCACTTTTCTAATACCAAAAATTGTTGACGTCAAATTAATTATTACCACGTGGATTTCTATATTTTTTGTTATTATTATGGTATACCATAAACTTAAAGAAAAAAATTATTATTGTTCACCATGGTTGAAAAAAAAAAATGAGCAGCTCAAAACATTAGTAATTTCTCATTTGAAATACAAGAACCCATACGTCACCCATTCTTTAGCAATTCGGAACATTCCTTAAAACTTGTTTTCTCTAAAAGGCAAAACTGATCGTTAATTTGTATGACAATACAGCTGTTTACAGTCCCTTTGCAGTTACCTGTGTCACAGACCAAAAGAGGTGGGGGGGGGGGGGGGGGGAGGAGGGTTTGTTTGCTAAAAGGGCACTTAGAAAATATATATTTTTTTTTTTTAAAAAGCCAGTGAAGAAAGAAAAGTTGGTGACACAAAACCTTAATGATGAAAGTTCAAAATTGCTTACGATTTTTTTAAGGATAGAGATACAATTTTTAGTCCTTAAGGTCACACTTTACACACCAAATATATATTTCCTTGCTTCTAAAAGCTGCCATGACCAGCATAGTACGGCAAAATCACATCACTTTTAAAACATAAGTAATAACCACAAAACAAATTATTATGCAACCAACATTCATTCAATGTTATGAAATGCTTTGTTGATACAGCAGCACCTATAGGGACAGTGTTAAAACGAACACAACATAACGATTCATGGATCTAAGGTTGCCCATACACGATACAATTTTCATACAATCTTCCTAAACGTACATTTCATCATTTTCTCGGAATTCTCCTTACCTTGAAAATTTCCCATTATCTTAAGCTCAGAATACAACGTGAGATCAGCTGAGTTTGAAAGTTTATATATCTATGGGTAGTGACATCAGTGTTTTATACTTTATTGGAAAAACCTAGTTTCCCAATTTATGTGGTTTGCTGCGCCTAAATAATCAGATTTATACATATCCAACTCATGGTCTGCTGATTAACTATCCTTGGTGGGCAAGACTATACCTTCAAGCTCAGCTTAATATCACATACAATCTCCACATACATCTATACAATGGCATGCAATCTTATATAACGACTAAATACACTTAAGTGTCTATACAAATATATACAAGGTTTTTGGAGGGGGAATCCACCATCACACACAGTACTGCTTTGTAACCGGGTTCCAGACCCCTTTTTATCTTTGGCGCTCCAAGCGCTGGAGTATCAAACCCCATCTTTGGGAATTTCAGATTCCCGGGAGTTGCTAAAATTAGCGGTTAACTGGGTACCGTTTATCTGCTCTGACAGTATAGGGTAGTAATAATAATAATAGAAAATATAATCACTTACCCCATACTGTGTTTTTTGGCAGATCCAACTTTCTGACACCAAACTGTTAGCTCAATCCTCGTCAGGAGGCAATCACGATGATATTACAGCCCTTCCCCCAATAGATAATGGATTTCCCCTCCAACCAGCTGGGAGTTATGACGACACACAGCACTCAAACTTGGTGCAGTCACAACTGTTTATTTCAAGTTTCGTGCTCCCATTTAAAGGGTATTTCGGCGGCAAAAACGGCTTGAAACTGGTTTACAAGCCGAAGTCAATTGAACAGTACAACATCACTCATAGAAACAGTTACATGAAAAGGATTTTGTGTCCTATACATCTGTGACAATATGTGGGGTGTCGTGTGTTTGGAGATTGTGTCTTGTGGGGCAGACACTTGGTCTGTGTTCAGCTGTCATGTGTTAATGTAAGCAATTGTCAAATGTGTACAGGTGGAGTCCGTAATTTCCATGCGCAGACTTAACTTTGTCAAGTGTCCCAATGAATGAATGAACAGGTGTTTACATGTCGTCTAAATGCAAAACATAGCTGTCTGCTGACCAAGGTGGATGAATGGCTGTCAGTGCCAGCTCGTTAATATGTAAATGCAAGGGCCTACACTTCATCACAGAATGGGCACAAACCGAAATATATCTAAAAAATCATAAGGCATATTAATACAACCTTTCAGGTATTTATGATATATGTACAGTATATGTACTGTATATAAACATCTAAACACTGTGGCTGTTTGCATGTAACCGCTCATCTGTATATAAAGCCTCTGACCAATCCTGGATGTAGGCAGTGTGAGTCCAGGGTTGGCATTTCTGCAGTCCTGGCTACACGCAAACTGCCTGCAGCAAATTTGCCAGTTTGTATGCGGCCTTAGCATAGGTGTTGCTGGGACCAAATGTGGCGTTTAGCCACCTCTGAACACTCAAATTATCCTCCCCCCCCATCACCCATATGTAGCCCGCCCCCCACAGGGGCTGCTAAATATGTTCGTTTCCTCCTCACTTCCTTGATCCTGAGGCACCTCCAACCCGTTTGCCACTATGGGTTCTGACATGATAGTTTAGAAAAACACAACAATCACTCCTAGTTATAGCATAGCTGCCAACTGTCCCGTTTTTGACGGGACAGTCCCGCCAAATAGGACCTTGTCCCGGCTAATTTACTCTGCCTGGACTTGTCCCTGCCAGTGGGGGAGGCAGAAGGGGCCGTCTGACCTTTTTATTCCTTTTTATTTCTCCCTGCGCTCCAGCCACCATTAACTTCATGCTCAGGATGGCCGGCGGGTGCCCTGTGATTGGGCGAACTGTGGCGGGGGCTGGCCTCTGTGCCTGTCCAATAGTGTAACGAGGGTGGCGCATGCGTAGGTGGCGGTTTGGAGCCGGGCCCCACCCTCGCAGTGACCATCACCAGAGGCTCAGCACACAGCTTTCAGCTACGGACCTCCGACCAACGTTATTCTTCCTACTGACAGTGAGTGTGTGCCGCAGTCAGGCCCGGACTGCATGTGGGGCCCAAAGCAGCTGTAGCCGCTGGGCTCCGTGGGCTGTCCCTGGAGCCCAGCACCGTTCTCCCAGCCTTTTTGCCGTCACCCAGCTGGGCTGTCCCTGGAGCCCGCGGTCGCCCCTTCAGTCCACAGCATGGCTGGGAGGCAGAGACTAGAGGTCAGCTGATCCATGCTGCCACTCATTCCACCCTCCAAGCACTGCCACTGATCCCATCCAATCCCCCCAAGCACTGCCACTGATTCCACCTACCCGTATTGTCACAGCAGGGAATTGTGATGAGAATTTTAAACTTTAGGCAGAAGTAGTGCAGCTGAATGGGAGAATTATTCCAACTCTGCTACTTTGGCCTTAAGTTTGAAATTCCCTTTTCAATTTCCTGTAATTCTCTCTTTATTGAGTAGACCCTGTGATCTGAAAAGTAGGCGGAGATTATGCATACTTCCCACTGCCATAAACTCCCTACTCCTCTCCGGCACATACTACCCACCTCCATACACTCCATACCCATCTCCTGCACATACTATCCAACTCCACACACCTCTCTTTGCACATACTACCCACCGCCATACACTCCGCACCCCTCTCCCTGCACATACTACCCACTGCTGTACACTCCGGACTCCTCTCCTGTACATACTACCCACCTCTATACATTCCATACACCTCTCCTGCACATACTATCCATGGCCGTATACTCCACATCCCTCTCCTTGCACATACTACCCACCGCCATACACTCTGCACCCCTCTCCCTGCACATACTACCCACTGCTGTACACTCCGCACTCCTCTCCTTCACATACTACCCACCTCTATACATTCCATACTCCTCTCCTGCACATACTATCCACGGCCGAACACTCCACATCCCTCTCCATGCACATACTACCCACCGCCATACACTCCGCACTCCTCTCCTGCACATACTACCCACCTCTATACACTCCATACTCCTCTCCTGCACATACTACCCACCACCATACACTCCACACTCCTCTCCGGCACATACTACCCACTTCTATACACTCCGCACTCCTCTCCTGCACATACTACCCACCTTCATACACTCTGCACTCCTCTCCTGCACATACTACCCACCTCCATACACTCTGCACTCCTCTCCTGCACATACTACCCACCGCCTCACATTCCACATCCCTCTCCCTGCACATACTACCCACCACTATACATTCCGCACTCCTCTCCTGCACATACTACCCTCCACCTCACATTCCACATTCCTCTCCCTGCACATACTACCCACCACCATACACTCCACACTCTTCTCCTGCACATACTACCCATCACCATACACTCCGCACTCCTCTCCTGCACATACTACCCACCGCCTCACATTCCACATCCCTCTCCCAGCACATACTACCCACCTCCATACACTCCACAGCCCTCTCTGCACATACTACCCACGCCATACACTCTGCACTCCTCTCCCTGCACATACTACCCACTGCCATAAACTCCCTACTCCTCTCTGGCACATACTACCCACCTCCATACACTCCATACCCATCTCCTGCACATACAATCCAACTCCACACACCTCTCTTTGCACATACTACCCACCGCTATGTACTCCTCACCCCTCTCCCTGCTCATACTACCGACTGCTGTACACTCCGCACTCCTTTCCTTCAAATACTACCCACCTCTATACACTCCATACTCCTCTCCTGCACATACTACCCACCGCCGTACTAGCCACATCCATCTCCTTGCACATACTACCCACCGCCATACACTCCGCACTCCTCTCCTGCACATACCACCCACCTCCATACACTCCATACTTCACTCCTGCACATACTACCCACCACCATACACTCCGCACACCTTTCCTGCACATACTACCCACTGCCATACACACCACACTCCTCTTCTGCACATACTACACACCATACTCTTCTCCTGCTCATACTACCCACCGCCATATACTCCACACCCCTCTCCCTGCAAATACTCCCCTACCTCCCCTACCTCCGTACACTCTGCACTATACATTCCCTATTCTCACTATGCAAGTCATCTCTGATTAAACCACACCCCATTTAAGTCATGACCAATATTAAGCACTGTTTAAGCCACACCCACATTTCACCACGGCACGCTGTGCGCGCCACATTTGTTCTTTTTTTTCAAAGGCTGGGGCCCACTTTTTATCTTGCACACAAGCCCACTCATTTCATGGTACACCCCTGCCTTAAAAATACAGCCAGAGCTACAATGGAATGGTTTAGATAAAAGCATATTCATGTGTTAGAATGGCCCAGTCAAAGTCCAGACCTAAACCTAATTGAGAATCTGTGGCAAGACTTGGAAATTGCTGTTCACAGACGCTCTCCATCCAATCTGACAGAGCTTGAGCTATTTTGCCAAGAAGAATGGGCAAACATTTCACTTTCTAGATGTACAAAGCTGGTAGATACATACCCAAAAAGACTTGCAGCTGTAATTGCAGCGAAAAGTTTTGCATGCCACATTTGTCAGATATTTATTTGTAAAACATTTTGAAAACCATTTATCATTTTCCTTCTACTTCACAATTGTGTGCCACTTAGTGTTGGTCTATCACATATAATCTCAATAAAATACATTTATGTTTTTGGTTGTAACATTTTGTGTGAGACTGTGGTCTTGGAGAAAAGCCAGAGTGTGATATGATTATCAGAGCAGGGACACCGTGACCTGGCAAGTCGGAAGCTGTGCCTTGCACTCATTCTGCATTTATAGTGTAAAGGCCACTAGAGCAGAGAGTCTATCATATCTGACATGCCTGTCAGTGAAGTGCATGAGAACCCCACTTACAATGGTTCCTGCCTGTGAATACTTACTTCCTTGCTTCAGTGGTTCAGCTAGACCTGTGATTTTATTCACATCGGCTTCTGTGCTCAACTATGGGCATTGCTGGCTATTCTGTGGGTCTATATTCCTTTCCTGTCGATCAATTTCTGGCCTGCCTCGCCGTTTGCTTCCCTACAGAAGACCAACCCCTTGTTTGTTTCCTCCCTTCTGTCTCCTGCCATCTGTACCCCTCATATGTGAGTGGTTTCCGTATTGTCAGCTGGAAGTACCTGAGGGCCGCGACCTGGTTCCAGCTTGCTACAGGTCCATCCCCACCATTAGGGGTCCTGGTGAAAAAGCAGGCTGGGGCTTAGACTCTGCCCCCTAGGGAACCCTGAGTTGGCTTTCTACAAGGGTTTACTACTACAGAAACCTGACATGTGTGTAAAAGCTCCCATGTTACCTTTCGCAGGGCAAATGTAACAACTCCTAACATTTAAATATGAGAAAAAAATAGCTTGAGAACTAGTGATTGACTGATATCGGATTTTCGTTGCCAATACCGATATTTTGCTCATTGAATATCAGTATCGGATGATATTGGCCGATATTTTCGCACATTTAAAAAAAAAATATTTTTTTATTTTTACACTTGACAGGTACTGTTGTGGAGGGATCGGGGGGTCTAAAAGACCCCAAACCCCTCCTCTGCACTTAAAAGCATTCAAAACAGCCAAGTTTTGCTGTAATTTTTTTTAATCTGGCGCCGAATACCCGGAAGTGTTGTCATGACATCACTTCTAGGTTTTTACATGGAGACCCGATCAGAGCCGAATGCGGCTTTGATCGGGTCTTCGCCGAGGACAGCGGCCGTGAGGGCTGGTTGCCCCGAAACCAGGCACTCGGCTCTGATCGGAACTCCGCCTTATTCTCTTGCCGTCTGCAATCCAGTACCACCCAGCTCCACCTCACCAGCTGAACTGAATTACGCCCCTCCAGCCTTCTGCATTCCAGCTCCTTGCATGCTCCCTCTGCTTCGTGTATTCTACGGTATGTTTATGAAAGACTACAGTACTTTATTTGAGTGCCTGGGGAAACTGGTCCGGGTCTCCTGGTGAGACGGGAGACCTGGGCAAGCCGCGGAAGGCGGAAGGAGGGGGGGGGGTGTCCCCTCCCGCTCCTTGTAATGACAGTCGAGCAGCTTCTCAGCTGCATCGGTTGTCATTACAAGACAGCCAACCATCGGCTATGGACACCGGTACTAGGGTGATGCCTCTAGCTGCAGGCATCACTCCGGTGCAAGCATTTTCCAGAAATATCGGCAATATCGGTAAGCTCCGGGCCGATTCCAATATATATCGGAGAAAGTGCATATCAACCATAAGAGTTAATGGGTTAAAAACATTTGGTCAGCAGGGGACATATTATGAGGGAGATTTCTGCACTGTGTGCAGTCTATAAAGAATCTTATGCCAAAGATCGAATGGATGGATGTTCTGCAGAATGAACCTCTAGCTACAGAGTGAAGCAAAACATTTAGCAGTGGTATTATTAACACTGCTAAATTTAACAGCTTCCTTCTGGTTGTTAAGGGCTGTGAGAGCCCCTTTTAGGTTTGGTATAGATTTTAAAAATGGACCCCATGAAAAAAGCAAAAAAAAAAAAAGCAAGGGTCCTTCCGTAATTCTATAACAGACCCTTTGAGTCTGGTATGGATTTTAGGGAGGAACTTCATTCAAAAAACAAGAAAACAAAAGCGTGAAGTCTCCCCTAAAATCTATACCAGACCCTTATCCCAGTATTCAGCCTGGCCAGGAAAGGATGGGGGTAAGAACAAGGCCCCTCCTCAATTAACCATACCAGGTCACTTGCCCTCAACCTTGCTGGGAGTAGCCCCTGGGAAAGGATCTTGTCCCCATGTTAGGGGCAGGGGCAAGATTGCAAAGTGAAGTGATTGGTAGGCAAATAGGTAGATCACTGCGTGGGTTTCACCAAGTAGGGTTCACTTAAAGCGGAGTTCCGGCCACAAAATCGACATAGTCGATTTTGGCCCATCCGCTCACCTGAAAAAGAAATGGGTAGTTAGGATTTTTATTTTTTTTTTACTTACCTTGTAATTGCAGAAAAAAAATACTCACCTTCCTTTCACTTCCTCCCTTGGCCGCACGGCCTGGTCGTCACTTCCTGGCTTGCAATGATTCCTGGGAGCTGAACGTCATCGCTCCCAGGAATCAATGCGCCTGCACCGGCCCCGACGCCAGTTCCGGTTCAGGCGCGTCATTCCTTGCATGCCCAGAAGCTGTGCAGGGATGACGCTGCAGACCCGGAAGTGACGGCGGGGCCGGCACAGTGCATCGTGGGGCCGAAGAGGACACGGAAGAGGATCGCGCTGGCTTCAAGCTGCCCACACCTGAGATGGCAGCGCTGGAGAAGAAATTTTAAAAGTAAGTATTTCTTCTAAAAGGTAAGTGCGAACCGGGACAGATCAGAGGCTAGCCATTGTGGAATGCACTAGCCCTGACTGTCCCGGGGGTATGTTCATTGAAATTTTTTTTTTGTGGCCGGAACTCTGCTTTAAAGTGAAAATTCACGTGGAGGGAATAATCCTTAAAATGTATTTTTTATTATAGCAAATATATCTGTCTGGAGTACAGCTTTGCACAATCAGAAAATATTTTACTCCTCAAAGTTAATCAGCATATAGGTTGCAGAGCAAAGGGTATGGTAGGTACGGTAGGTGGGTGGTGGATATACCATCTCAGAAAATGCTCCTTGATTTTAGTTCCCTTTAAAATTAGGTAGATTGTTCATATGTAAATCATTTTACACCGGTTACAAAGGCCTTGTGCTGGGAAAGCGACATTTATCATTTGTATTTTTTCCTGCTTAGGTGAGATTAAGTCAATGTTTTTCCTGATAATGAACCAGCTGTTCACCCTTTGAAAAAAAAATGTAAAGATATTGATGCCCTTCCTAAGTAATCCTTCTCCAATATATACTGCTCTTCTAGTAAGTAAGCATACAATATAGTCAACAGTAATGGTTGATATTTCCATGTTCAAACACATTAGCAGCACATACCCAGAACATTTTTATAGGCATTTCTGTAAATTGCCGGGGACTATTGTGATCAGTAATGAATTGTCTATTTTATTGGAATCTTTGCGTACTGGTGACGTGGAGGAGTTGTCATGAAGTCAGAAATTACTAGAAAAAAGCACAGACAACCATACACTTCACTGCTTGGTGAACTGGACTAATAAAGAAATATGTTATGGTCACATCACAATACCAGATTTGTCCAGCAGTTGGCACTGCAGGTAAAATCTGTTTCTGTCCATGTCTATCAAAGGAAGACCCAGGAAGTAGTGAAGGATGATCCTCTATGGTACTATGCAAAGGGTTTCCTTTTAGAAGAAAATAAATAAAGATTGTCAGTAAGCAGAGATGTATAGTAACTGAGTAGAACTACTTCACTACTGTACTTAAGTACCGAAAGGCGGTATCTGTACTTTCCTAGAGTAGAATTTTTTTCTCCTACTTCCACTTTTACTTCACTACATTTTTTCAATGATTTCAATACTTCTACTCCGATAATTTTTTTTTTTGTGCTGCATAGTTACTCGTTACAATTATAAAAATTACCACTGCCAGAACAGTAGATGGCAGGTTTCATGAAGCTCAAAACGTGTGTATTATCAGCGCATACGGAAATAAATGCTACTGTATGTATAAATAAAAGCTGCATTTGAAATAATAAAAAACAATATGATGTTCAAACTTTTGACTTCTTTCTTTAATAACTACATAGCACAGTACTTGTACTTTTACTTTCAGTACTTGAGTAGCAATTTTTTTTTTCAAAACTACTGGTACTTTTACTTTCAGTACTTGAGTAGCAACATTTTTAAAAAAACTACTTGCAATACTTAAGTTCAAAAAATGTTGAATACTTTAGTACTGAATACAAGTACTCCATCAAAAAGTGACTTGAATAGAAGTGGAAGTGCTCGATCAAAAAGTGACTTGAGTAGAAACTTTTTGATCGAGCACTTCCACTTCTACTCAAGTCACTTTTTGATGGAGTACTTGTACTTTTACTCAAGTATGGGTTTCGAGTACTTTATATAACTCTGTCAGTAAGTATTCATTTTTAGTTAAAAGTGTACATTTGTTTCTACATCTGATGAAGCTTTTCCATATTTCTCTTTATTTGCTGTGTCAGTTTTCATAATACATTTAACCACTTTACCACCGGAGGATTTTGCTGCTCTACATCCAGGCCACTTTTTGCGATTCGGCACTGTGCAACTTTAACTGACAATTGCGCGGTCATGCAACGCCGTACCCAAACGAAATTTACGTCCTTTTTTTCCCACAAACAGAGATTTCTTTTGGTGGTATTTGATCACCTCTACGCTTTTCATTTTTTTGCGATATTAATAAAAAATGTGACAATTTTGAAAAAATAACAATATTTTTCTACTTTGACAATTAAAAAATATCCAATATATTCAATTTTTGTCATATATTTAGGCCAAAATGTATTTAGCTACAGGTCTTTGACAAAAAAATTCTCAATGAGCGTATTTTTAACCGCTTTAAGACCGGAAGATTTTACCCCATTCCTGACCAGGCCATATTTTGCGATTCGGCACTGCATTACTTTAACGGACAATTGCACGGTCAATTAAATTTATGTCCTTGTTTTCCCCACAAACAGAGCTTTCTTTTGGTGGTATTTGATCACCTGTGCGATTTTTACTTTTTGCGCTATAATTTTTATATGAAATTCCCCCCCCCAAAAAAATTTAAAAATCCAATTTTTTTTAACATTTTAGGCCAATTTGTTTTCTGCTACATATTTTTGGTAAAAAAAAAAATCGCAATAATCGTATTTTGATTGGTTTGCGCAAAGGTTATCACAGCTACTAACTACGGGAAATTTATGTAATTTTTATTGTTTTTTTTTTAAACTAGTAATGTCAGCGATCTGCAATTTTTTTTTTTGCGGGACTGCGACATTGCGGCGGACAGATCGGACCCCTAACTGACATTTTTGACACTTTTGGGGGTACCAGTGACATTACTACAGTAACCAGTGCTATAAATATGCACTGTTACTGTAAAAATGACACTGGCAGGGAAGGGGTTAACTTTTGTTGGTGATCAAGGGGTTAATGTATGCCTGTTGCTTACTGACGTGTGTGGGGGGGGGGGACTGTGTGACACAGGCACAGATCGCAGGTTCAGCTATGCTGAATCCTGTGATCTGTCACATAGGAGATCCGCCCGCTTTGTTTACACAAGCGGGTGGATTTCCTCACTTGATCCCCGACGATCGGGGAAGAGCGGCGGTGATCACCTCCTCTCCTCCCCTGGCCCGACTCGCGCTGTGAATGAATACAGCGGGAGCGAGCCTCCGGCGGCACGCGCGCGCCGCCCACAAGGGGAGGAGTCCAGCGACGTAGGTCTATGTCGCTGGAAGATAACGAGCCACTTTGCCGCAGTACCCTCAACGTGAGCGGTCGGGAAGTGGTTAAAAGGGGCTTGCTTTAGTGTATATCTGTATGCCATTGCAGTTTTAATCCACCATTCTTATTGCATTACTGAGATTGGCCACCTACAGACTGTATTGCATTGGTGACAGAATATCATTTTTTGAAACCTGTAGTTTTTTACTCTTTGTGGTTACCATCTTTGCAGGTGTCTGTTCCCAAAGCAGAGACTGTGAGTAGCAGCTGCTGCATCCCAAGTGACAAAAAACGCACCTTCCATCATATTCGATTGCTAAAAACATGACACATTTTTATTACTGTGTTTTTTGAGACGCATGTCCAATTCTCCTAGGTGCTTGATAAGGAAAAGGCACACAAAATGCATATAAAATGCATAAAAAAAATGCACCTGTTGCATTAAAAAAGTGGTAGTATACAGATTTTTGTGACTTTTACCTACAGGTAAGCCTTATTATAGGTTTAGGAAATATTTGCACTGCATGCAGCCGCCGACGCTAGCGGCGCATGCGCTCTGAAGGTCCGACAGACTTTCAGAGTTTCTTGCCGGCAAGTTGCCGGAATGTTAAAACCCCGCGCGCATGCACGGGGTGACATCATCGACCCGAACCCGGAGGATCATGTCCGCTCCCACAGCGGTGTCCGAGGGTCCGTGTCGGGGCTTCGTTTTAAGGTAAGTATTTCACAATGAGCTAGTATGCGATGCATACTAGCTCATTATGCCTTTGTCTTGCAGGGTTTTTTTTTTGAGTATACTACCGCTTTAACCACTTAAGCCCCGGAAGATTTTACCCCCTTCCTGACCAGGGGGTATTTTGCGATTTGACACTGTGTGATTTTAACGGACAATTGCGCGGTCGTGCGACGCTATACCCAAATGAAATTGAAGTCCTTTTTTTCCCCACAAACAGAGCTTTCTTTTGGTGGTATTTGATCACCTGTGCGATTTTTTGATCATGCGCTATAAACAAAAAAAGAGCGTCAATTTTGCAAAAATAACAATATTTTTCACATTTTTTTATATGAAATTCCCCAAAAAAATGTAAAAATCAAAATTTTTTAACATTTTAGGCCAATTTGTTTTCTGCTACATATGTTTGGTAAAAAAAATCGCAAAAAGCATATTTTGATTGGTTTGCGCAAAAGTTATTGTTTTTTTTTTAACGAGTAATGGCGACAATCTGCAATTTTTTTTTTTGGGGGACTGCGACATTGCGGTGGACAGATCGGACCCTTGACTGACATCTTTGACACTTTTGGGGGTACCAGTGACATTACTACAGTAATCAGTGCTATACATATGCACTGTTACTGTAAAAATGACACTGGCAGGGAAGGGGTTAACTTTATTGGAGAGGGAGGGGTTAAGGGGCGTGCTTCTAACTGTTATGGGATGTGGCTGTTTGTGTAACTACAGAGATATACGATCCTGCTATGCAGGATCTTATGATCTCTGCATTTACACAAGGGAGAATGACAGGCGGCTTTGTTTACATTAGCTGCCTGCCTTTCTCCCTCTGTAACGGACGATTGCGAGTGACCGGCGGACATCGGGTCCGCCGGTCATACGCGCAGGGATCACAGTGAGCGAGCGGGGGTGGGAGAAGCGCACTTGTGAGGTCAGGCACTAATGTTGGGGAGAAGGCCTGGCTCGCAATCTCTGCTCTAATTCATCCCAAAGGTTTTATATTGGGTTGAGGTCAGGACTCTGTGCAGGCCAGTCAAGTTCCTCCACCCCAAAATCGCTCACCCATGTCTTTATGGACCTTGCTTTGTGCACTGGTGTGCAGTCATGTTGGAACAGGAAGGGGCCATCCCCAAAGTGTTCCCACAAAGTTGGGAGCATGAAATTGTCCAAAATGTCTTGGTATGCCGACGCCTTAAGAGTTCCCTTCACTGGAACGAAGGGGCCAAACCCAACCCCTGAAAGACAACCCCACACCATAATCCCCCCTCCACCAAATGATTTGGACCAGTGCACAAAGCAAGGTCCATAAAGACATGGATGAGCGAGTTTGGGATGGAGGAACTTGACTGGCCTGCACAGAGTATTGACCTCAATGCAATATAACACCTTTGGGATTATTTAGTGCGGGGACTGCGAGCCAGGCCTTTTCGTCCAACATCAGTGCCTGATCTTACAAATGCATTTCTGGAAGAATGGTCAAACATTCCCATAGACACACTCCTAAACCTTGTGGACAGCCTTCCCAGAAGAGTTGAAGCTGTTATAGCTGCAAAGGGTGGGCCAACTCAATATTGAGCCCTACGGATTAAGATTGGGATGGCATTAAAGTTAATGTGCGTGTAAAAGCAGGCGTCCCAATACTTTTGACAATATAGTGTAGCAGTCGGTTGGGTGAGTACACATTACCATATCCTCAATGCTTAGCTTCATAGTGTGGCAATTTTAACTCGACATGTCAAGTTTCACAGACAGCATCGTCTGTCAAACTTGCCCGTTGAACTCAATGGGGACGCACAGCAGCCATAAGCCAAATGCTTTGCTTGTGGTTGTGACAGTATTTTAAAATTTAAGTATTGCAAAATTCCCATCCGCTGGAAAAAAAAAACACATTCAGGAGGCAGCAATATCACCTCCTGCACTAACAGTGGAAGGGTCTTAAAGGGGCATTAAATATCAGTAGTGTGCACTACGTACAGCGTGCAGGGTTCAAGTGTGCACTACATACAGAGTTCAGGAGTACACTGCATGCAGGGTTCAGTGGTGCCCCCTCATTGACAGTACCTGATAGAGAACTGTGGTTGCAGAAGAGCAGGATAGGATACTCAGTAAGGAGAATGTAGTGTAGCTGTGGGGCATGTGGGCCATGGGCACAGGCTCCAGGAGCTGTTGCCGCCAGACAAGCAACAGGTTCCAACTACCTATCCATGCAGAGAGGCGGCAGGCAGAGCACAGATGAGATCACTCTGCAACCAGAACTAGAGGAGCAGGATCTGCAAGTGCGGCCGTCTACTCCTTCCTTCGGACAGTGCCATCTAAAGAGCATTATAGGCCCCCGGGCAAGGCAGTGCACTGGGGCCCCGCCTACACAATCACCCACAAGACTAAAAAGGCAAATTATTGATTAGGCGATATTTATTGGTACAGCAGTGCCAGGCTAATGACAGCTTCAAAGTTCGGCGGCTGGGTCCGGTGAACACACACAAGGACGGGAGTCAGACTGGACTGTCCTCTGTGTGCCTGTTCCCGTGGAGGCGGACAGGCATTCCTGCAGTGGTGGGCTCCCCCTCCATGGCCCAAGTGGCCTGACAGCAGTGCAGGCCCAACAGGCGCTTGCCACCTGCTAAGTTCGGCGGCAGGATGCACAGGGGAATCGGGACTAATGCTTGGCTGGGGCTGGGCAGGTGGGGCCCCCTGGGCAAGTGGGGCCCCCGGGCAACTGCCCACTGTGCCCATTCGGTAAGATGGCCCTGCCTTCGGATCATGTAGATGTACAGTAGGTGATCCGGCATTTTCGGGTAGGGATTGCGTGCGTGCGCACCCACTGTCCCGGGTGTGATGTGATTTGCTACAGCAAAAGTCAGTTAGCAGGTCCCAATGATTTATGGCTGGGACCTGCTGATCGGCTTATAGTACAGAGCCCTTTGTTTACGAACAACACAGAGCTCTGTACACGGAGCAGAAATGTGGCTGTCTTTTTATCCCTGCAAAGCAGGGAGAAACATCAGCCACATCTACTAATAAAAGCAGCACATACTGCACACATTACACTTGTTAAGCACAGAGATAACCCTTTCATTGCCCATAGATGTTAACTCATTCCCAGCCCATGTCATTAGAAAAGTGACAGTGTATAGTATTAGCATTGATCACTGCCAAATCGAATGACAGGGGAGCAGATGACAGGTGTTTTAAACAAGGCGGTGGGGTCTCCTAGATGACATCATTGATGGTTGATGTACATTGTGGGAGATATATGCAGATGAAACTTCGAAATATTAGAATATTGTGCAAAAGTTAATTTATTTCAGTAATGCAACTTAAAAGGGGAAACTAATATATGAGATATATAGACACCCCCCCATCCAATGCGTCCGGCCCCCTAATCTACATGCAGGGTGCCAGATGCATAGATAGGGGGGGGGGGTGCCCCTGCGCCCCCAATGGACGGGCAGCCACTGGTTATTTCCCATACGTATGCTGCCATGGAGTCTGTCAGGAAACCAGAAAATTTCCTATCAAATACTTTCTCAAATAATTTTCCTTTCCTGATGGACTCCATGGCAGCAAGATTTTCTTCCCAGAGTCATGAGTAGGCTAGTTAGGGAACACAGATAAATCCCAGATTTATGGGAGTGGGGTCCTAAAGGGGAGGAGTGGAAACGGGGTTAACCCATACCTATGCTGCCATAGAGCCCATCAGGAAAGGAAAAATATGGTAAGTATTTGATAAGAAATTTTCTGATATATATACCGGTAATTTATTTTTTAATTTTTTTAAGGACTTGTCAAAAACTGTCTTTATTTTTTATATATTTTTTTTTGTGAGTGGGGGTACTATGCACCCTTTACTCATTCACACAGGGGGGAGGATGTTGCTTTTTTGTGGTTGCCCCCATATTGTTTAAGGAGGCTTATAGATTCTAATAAGCCTCTTGCATGCAGACCCCTACAACCACCAGGACAGACACATGGGAATCCCCTCCATACCCATAACATAGGGAGGACCTTGCCAGGGGTAGAACTCCCTGGCAAAGCACCTTTTCCCCATGTTAATGTGGACAAGGGTCCCTCCCCAACAACCTTAGCTATGTTTGAAGCCTGAAATGTGGCAAAAGGTTGAAAAGTTCAACGGGGCCGAATACTCGCAATGCACTGTATAAAGAAAGTTTATATATATATATAAGTTAATGTATTTAAATCATTTCCTGAATCCAAGATCCAAATCCATTTCAAGATTTAGCTTTGAGTTATGCTATAGATCAGTGGTCCTCAACCCTGGCCTACAGGGGCCACTAACAGGCCAGATTTGCAAGATAACTGAAATACATCCCAGGTGATATCATTTGCTGCTCAGTGATTGCAGTACTCTAGTCTGCATCTCCCCAAGGTAATACTTAAAATTTGGCCTGTTAGTGGGCCCTGAGGACCGGAGTTGAGGACCACTGCTATAGATGATTGGGAGGAAATCATAACCCCTAACCAATAAATAAAAAACAGGATGCATCGCGCCATGACCCAGTCCACCATAACTTCTCCCTAAATGGTCATGGTAGGAGATGCCATGTATAATTTTTTATTTACCTGCATTTAAGGGGCTCTGATTGATAGAAAATGTGTTTTCTTCTGTTTATGTAACAATCTCTTTATAAGAAATTGTAGCCTGTGAGATAAGTTGCAGGTCTCTCTTTTTTTCCTTTCCCAGTGTGTATGTTTGGTCAGTACAAATGTAGCTGTCTTGCCAATGCAATTAGCAGCCCACAAATAAGGGCTTAATGACAGCTCCTATTATTCCAGAAGTATGCCATACTTCCCTCCTCGCTCTCATTGTACAATTATAGAATGGTTTAGCAACAAATTAAGAGGCATTCAGGGTATGGTAATAACCCTTACATTTCCTAAGTAAAGGTTTTATAGAAGAACTCTGACCCAAAATGAAAAAATATCTTCTGAAAACACTAAATACAACCAATGCAATGGCTTTTTTTCCTGCAATGGTGAACAATTATTTAGTAGCCCACTGCCCTACACACCCTAATATGTGTGTATGTCCCACTTTTTTACTACATTATGCTTACTAACAAAGCATACCCAAACCAGTACTGAAAAGTGTAATTGTTTTCTAAAATGATACCAGAGATAGAGTTAAATGGATATGTACTGTACATACAAATTGAGCATTAAAAAGATTTTCTTAAAATGTACTGTACAGGACCTGGATGGCAGGTAGGGTTTCCCATTATTGGGCTGTGGTCTCTTTAAGGGTAACTATAAGAGACATTTTGTTTTTTAGCACTCAGGGGTTCTCATCCACGCAGGCTGAGAGGTTCCAGGTGGTCCAGGTGGAGAGGTGTAACAATCACGTAATTACCTGTGTGGATCTCAGCTGCGGAAGTCAACCACTCAGTAACGGAGTGTAATGTTCTGGTACCTCTGGTACCCCTATTCCACTTTCCACTTCAGTGTATGCGTCCCACCATTCTCTTCTGGTAGGTGCGCATACACCTTTAAGACCGATGCTGTCATCACTGAGCGCCGCAGAGCGGCTATTTCAACCGCCGGCGTTCTCACTCACATGTTCGTTCAATGTGCCTTGTTGCTGACCTGCCTTGAAGCTCATATGCTTGCAAGCGTACCTCGCTGTCGGAACCTCGCTACTGATCCCTGTATCCCGCTACCGGATCACTCGCTCATACCGAACCTCTCTACTACTGCTTGCTATTAGTGATAAGTACCCCGCAGGGGAATCCTCCATAACCTTCCTACTAAGCTTACACTATCTAGCTCTGCATATTAAGGACTGTTACTATCATCTGCACTAATTAGATTGCTAGCTCTTGAGCCTACTAACATCTATCCTTGCACTGGGTTAGTCTCTCCTGTATGTCATCTGCTATCCTACCACCTACTACCATACATGATTGCTAACCTATCTGCATCCTACCTGTTACCATCTATGCTTTCATGAACATTTCTCTCAACTGCTGTTCACCTATTGTCACTGTTCATACCTGTCTCTTCAGCTCATCACCACTATACTACTATATACATCTATCACTCCAGGAACATCCTATTGAGTGTGTATATTTGTATGCTGAATCAGACAGACCACAGTGATGAGTCTTGGGAGTTGGAATTGGTATTTCAACGTATCTCTACATGACTGCTGAGTGGAGTTTTTCTGCAGCTGCAAATCCATCTTGTTTCAGAAAACGCAGGAGCGTTACAGATTGAACGAACCTAAAATGGATTCAGCAGATTTACCCACTCAAGTGACACAATTAAAACAACAAGTGACTGCGTTAATACACGCTCTTACTGAATTAAAAGAAGAAAATCAGGCTCTGAAGCAGCAGGTAACCCGTCTATCACAACTTGCCGCTGCTCAGCCCCCTGAACCCAAAATAAATCCTCCTCTAGTGTTTACAGGTGATCGCAAAAATTTTGTGAATTCAAAAACGCCTGTCAGTTACTTTTCTTGCTAAAACCTCGTACCTACCTTACTGATCATATCAAAGTTTGTACTATTATTTCATACCTAACGGGTGATCCACGGGCCTGGGCAGACTCTCTCTTTGAGAGAAATGATCAGCTTCTCAACTCCTATGCTTTATTCCTAGCGGAACTCGCTAGTCTATATGATGACCCCAATAGGCAGAGTACTGCCGATATTCAATTGAGGTCCTTGAAACAAGGTAGGAGACCTGTAGAAGACTTTGTAGCAGAGTTCAAAAGATGGACCCTTGATTCAGGGTGGAATGATACATCTCTGAGAACTCAATTTAGATTTGGCCTATCAGAAGCCGTTAAAGACGAGCTCGCCCGAGCGGATTTACCGGACACCCTGGATGCTTTGATACAACTCAGTATCAACATAGACAGGAGGCTGCGAGAAAGAAAGGCTGAAAAAATGGGAATGCCATTGTCCAGTCCTTCTCGGATTTCGGCCGTTGACCCTACTCCTATGGAGGTAGGAACCATACGCCCACCTTTATCAACTACTGAAAGAGCCAGGAGACGATCCAGTAATCTTTGCTTGTACTGCGCATCCCCGGATCACATGATAAGCGTCTGTCCCCTTGTCCGTAAAAAAGAGGGTGAGTGTTCACATGTCCTCCTAGGGGGATTGACAACTTCATTTACTAACCCTTATCTTTTTCTTCGTTTGACATTGCAGTGGGACCAGACTAGGATTACCACTAAAGCCATGATCGACACAGGATCTTGCGGAAATTATATCGATATACGTTTTGCTACTTTAAATAAAGTACCTATTATTTCAAAACCTAAGCCTGTCTCTGTGAGTCTTATTAACGGTATTCCGTTATCTTCTGGCCCAATCACTAATCAGACACAAGCACTCCTAGTCACCACTAACGAGTCTCATACGGAGACCACTACCTTCGACCTATTATCTTCGCCCCATTTTCCCATTGTTTTGGGACTTCCCTGGTTACACACACATCAACCAACCATAGATTGGAAGAAACGGACCCTAACCTTCCTCTCTTACTATTGCGAGAGTACGTGTAACCTCCCATCTTATGGAAAGATCCTGTCTGTGGTGTCAGATGAGAGATGAGGTAGTGGTGCACTATGCTATCAGGATCTGTCCGAAGTTTTTCTTGAGAAAAATGCTCAAGTACTGCCTCCCCATAGGGATTATGATTGCACTATTGATCTACTCCCAAATAGTAAATTGCCTTTTGGTCATGTTTATCCTCTTTCACAGGATGAACTTTCCCATCTCAAGGAATACTTGGATGAGAATTTGACAAAAGGTTTTATTAGACCTTCCACTTCTTCCACAGCAGCAGGACTCTTTTTTGTCCGCAATAAGGACTCAAGTCTTAGGCCTATTATCGACTATAGGCAATTGAACGCCATTACAGTAAAAGATCGCTATCCTTTGCCGCTTATCCCTGAACTCATTGTACAAGTGAGTGGAGCTACCTACTTTTCAAAATTGGACCTGAAAGGGGCATACAATCTAATCCGAATCCGTGATGGAGATGAGTGGAAGACAGCATTCAAAACCAGATACGGATTGTTCGAATATCTTGTAATGCCATTTGGGCTATGTAACGCTCCTGCAGCCTTCCAACGATTCATAAACGATATCTTTAGAGACTTACTTGATGTCTGTGTTGTGGTATATCTGGACGATATACTTATTTATTCACGATCCTTGTCTGAACATATAAAACATGTAAGACTTGTGTTATCCAGATTACTCACACACAATCTATACGTGAAACTAAAAAAATGCTTATTTCATAAAGAAGAAGTATTATTCCTAGGATACATCATATCCAAAACAGGAATCAAGATGGATACGAGTAAGATATCCTGTATTCAGGATTGGCCTATACCAACCACCCGCAAAGCACTACAGCGATTCCTTGGATTTTCAAACTTCTATAGAAAGTTCATCAAGAACTTCTCTGCCATTGTGAGACCTCTCACACAACTCACAAGTATTAAGAAACCATTCAAATGGTCAGATGAAGCAAATGAAGCTTTTCGCTTGTTAAAAACAAGCTTTACCTCTGCTCCCATACTACGCCATCCAGACCCATCCCTCCAATACATTCTGGAAGTAGATGCGTCAAATATGGCAGTAGGAGCAGTACTCTCCCAACAACCAACGAATACTTCACCACTCCATCCAGTCGCCTTCTTCTCTAAATCTCTAAGCAGCCCAGAGGTGAATTACCCAGTGGGTGAAAAGAAACTGCTTGCTATAAAACTGGCTCTGGAGAATTGGCGACATCTACTTGAAGGCACCCAATACCAATACTCATATATACAGATCATAAAAATCTTCAATATCTTCAGACCAACAAAACCCTCTCCCACCGGCAGGTACGATGGTCACTATTCTTCCTAAGATTTAACTTCCTAGTGACCTACACACCTGCAGACAAGAATAAAAAAGCGGATGCGCTATCACGATTAACTGAAGATAATTGCTCCGAAATCCCTTCCGTTCCTATAATACCCTACAAGCGTATTATTGGGGTTGTCCGTTCCTTGAAGGAAGAGATTCTGCACAGTATAGGTTTGGATTCACCTCCACCACAACTAAGTGCTGATGCAGAAGGCTTCCTCTACTACAACGACAAACTCTACATACCCCCTACTATGCGCACCAAGATCTTGGAATTGTCACATGAAGTGCCTATGGCAGGACATATGGGTATGACAAAGACCCTTAATTTGCTTACCAGGCAGTTTTGGTGGCCTGATATGAAGACATCTATACAAAAATTTGTCTCTTCATGCAACGTCTGTGCCAGGTCCAAAATTGACACTACAAAACCATCCGGTCTACTATGCAGTCTACCAATACCCCAGACTCCATGGGAAGTTGTGTCCTTGGACTTTATAGTAGAACTACCACCTTCCAAAGGATTTAATACCATTTTAGTGTCAGTGGACCATCTGACAAAGATGGCACATTTCGTTGCTATTCGCAGACTACCTTCGTCCAAACAAACAGCGGAACTACTGATGAAACATGTCTTTAAGTTACATGGAATTCCAAAAACTCTTTTGTCTGACCGTGGATCACAATTCATCTCCAAGTTTTGGCAAGAACTATGTCACATACTACGAATTGAGCGAAAGCTCACTTCTCCCTACCATCCTCAGACCAACGGACAGACTGAAAGAGTCAACCAGTGCATCGAGCAATATTTACGTTGCTACACATCATACCTACAGGATGATTGGGTGGATCTCCTCCCTCTGGCAAAATTTGCCTACAACAACGCAACCCACAGTACGACCAAACAGAGTCCGTTCTATTTGAACTATGGGTTTCATCCCACTATTCTTCCACCACGCATCCTTCCATCAAGTAACCCAGTAGCCTCAGACTATCTTACCCAAATAAAAGACTCTCTGGGTTTACTTAATACTACCATCTCACACGCTCATAGTCAACAAAAAAAGTACTATGACCTTCGTAGAAGACCTTCTCCTCAGTATGCTATTGGGGACCTCGTTTGGCTATCAACAAAAAACTTAAGATTAAAGATCCCTAGCAAAAAGCTTGGGCCTCTGTTCTTGGGACCCTTCCCAATCAGGAAACTTATTGGAAAGGCTGCAGTACAGCTCACATTACCAACAGACCTCAAGATACATCCCATCTTCCATGTGTCGCTACTGAAGCCCCATGTTCCTGACCAAGGAATAAGGCCTACCATCCCACCTCCACCTCCTGTACAAGTTGAAGGCGGAGAAGAATATGAGATAAAGGAGATTCTGGATTCTCGTATCCACAGAAGAAGACTCCAATATCTAGTACGATGGAAGAACTATGGGCCCCAAGACGACACCTGGCTGGATACCTCTGATATACATGCCCCTAGGCTGATTCGCAATTTTCATGCGAAATACCCGGAAAAAACAGTTCTAGAGGCCTTCCGGAGCCGGCCTTAAGGGGGGGGTACTGTAATGTTCTGGTACCTCTGGTACCCCTATTCCACTTTCCACTTCAGTGTATGCGTCCCACCATTCTCTTCTGGTAGGTGCGCATACACCTTTAAGACCGATGCTGTCATCACTGAGCGCCGCAGAGCGGCTATTTCAACCGCCGGCGTTCTCACTCACATGTTCGTTCAATGTGCCTTGTTGCTGACCTGCCTTGAAGCTCATATGCTTGCAAGCGTACCTCGCTGTCGGAACCTCGCTACTGATCCCTGTATCCCGCTACCGGATCACTCGCTCATACCGAACCTCTCTACTACTGCTTGCTATTAGTGATAAGTACCCCGCAGGGGAATCTTCCATAACCTTCCTACTAAGCTTACACTATCTAGCTCTGCATATTAAGGACTGTTACTATCATCTGCACTAATTAGATTGCTAGCTCTTGAGCCTACTAGCATCTATCCTTGCACTGGGTTAGTCTCTCCTGTATGTCATCTGCTATCCTACCACCTACTACCATACATGATTGCTAACCTATCTGCATCCTACCTGTTACCATCTATGCTCTCATGAACATTTCTCTCAACTGCTGTTCACCTATTGTCACTGTTCATACCTGTCTCTTCAGCTCATCACCACTATACTACTATATACATCTATCACTCCAGGAACATCTTATTGAGTGTGTATATTTGTATGCTGAATCAGACAGACCACAGTGATGAGTCTTGGGAGTTGGAATTGGTATTTCAATGTATCTCTACATGACTGCTGAGTGGAGTTTTTCTGCAGCTGCAAATCCATCTTGTTTCAGAAAACGCAGGAGCGTTACACGGAGCTATGTTTACCAATGTGAGGTTTGGTCATACAGGCTACAGTAACATCACAGTGAGACTTTTTTTAGCAGAGAAAACAATTTAGCCCAAGGCAATATACTTGCTGTTTTAGCTGAGTTAATGGGAAACTGCAGTTTAGCTGAAATTGTACATAGTTACATAGTCATAGTTACATAGTCATAGTTACATAGTCAGTGAGGTTGAAAAAAGACACCAGTCCATCCAGTTCAACCTATGATGTGTGTGTGTGTTTGCTTTTAACCGTACATTGTATACTCCTGTATGTTGTGGTCTCTAAGGTGCCCATCTAACAGTTTTTTGAAACTATCAATGCTCCCTGCTGATACGACTGCTTGTGGAAGAGAATTCCACATCCTTACTGCTCTTACAGTGAAGAACCCCTTACGCACTTTAAGGTTAAACCGCCTTTCCTCTAGTTTTAGTGAGTGGCCACGTGTCTTATTGCATCTCCTTTCTCTGAATAGTTTGTTCCTTATGCTAGGGTCGCCAGTACAGTATTTGAACATTGATATCATATCCCCCTTCAGTCGTCTCTTCTCCAGAGAGAATAAGTTCAGTGCTTGTAGTCTTTCCTCATAGCTGATGTCCTCCATTCCCCTAATTATTTTTGTTGCTCTTCTCTGGACTCTCTCCAGTTCCTGCACATCCTTCCTGAGGACCGGTGCCCAGAACTGGACAGCATACTCCAGATGTGGCCGGACCAGAGTCTTGTAGAGTGGGAAAATAATCTCTTTATTTCTGGAGTGAATCCCCTTTTTTTATACATCCCAGTATTCTGTTGGCTTTACTTGCAGCGGCTTGGCATTGCATGCCACTGCCAAGCCTGTTGTCTACCAGTACCCCCAAGTCTTTTTCCATCCTAGACTCACCCAGAGGCTCCCCCACTAGTGAGTAGCTTGCTTTCTGGTTTTTGGCCCCCAAGTGCATTACTTTACATTTTTCAACATTAAACCTCATCTGCCATGTAGTTGCCCACCCCGTTATTTTGTTCAGGTCCGCTTGTAAGGTTTCCACATCCTGCTTAGAAGATAATGGCATGCTTAGTTTAGTATCATCTGCAAATACTGAGATTGTGCTAGATATCCCCTCCTCCTAGATCATTTATGAATAAATTAAACAGGATTGGTCCCAGGACAGAACCCTGGGGGACCCCACTTTCCACACCCCCCCAATCCGAGTACTCCCCATTAATCACCACCCTCTGGACTCTCCCCTGGAGCCAGTTCTCTATCCAGGTACTCACCTTATGGTCCATACCTACCTTCCTTAGTTTGTACAGTAAGCGTTTGTGGGGAACGGTGTCAAAGGGCTTTGCAAAGTCCAGATACACCACATCCACAGGCTTTCCTTTATCTAGGTGGCAGCTCACTTCATAGTAGAAGGTTAATAGATTGGTTTGGCAAGAACGTTTTTTCATAAATCCATGCTGATTGCTACTAATAATACAGTTTTCATTACTAAAGTCTTGTATGTGGTCCCTTAACATCCCCTCCAAAATCTTGCAGACTACTGATGTTAGGCTGACCGGCCTTTAGTTCCCCGGGATACACCTCGGCCCCTTTTTAAATATTGGTACCACGTTGGCTTTTTTCCAATCAGCTGGCACCATACCCGTCTGTAAACTATCCTTAAAGATCAAGAATAATGGTCTGGCAATCACCTGGCTGAGCTCTTTAAGAACCCTCGGGTGCAAGCCATCCGGTCCCGGTGATTTATTTATGTTAAGTTTCTCTAGTTTAGTTTTAAGTCTATCTTCTGTTAGCCATGGCGGTATTTCCTGAGGTGTGTTGTTTAGTTTGGCCTTACAAGCTAGGTTCGTGTAGCCCTCCGATTCTTTTGTGAAGACTGAAGAGAAGAAATTATTTAACACTGTCCTCAGTGGCCATATTTCCTTTGTCATCTTTTATGGGGCCAATGTGTTCTGGCCTCGCTTTCTTACTGTTTATATACTTAAAGAACTTCTTGGGGTTCTTTTTACTCTCCTCCGCTATATGTCTCTCGTGTTCTATTTTAGCCGCCCTGATTTCGTCTTTACATTTCTTATTACCGTATATACTCGAGTATAAGCCGACCCGAGTATAAGCCGAGACCCCTACTTTTACCACAAAAAGATGGGAAAAATCATTGACTCGAGTATAAGCCTAGGGTGAGAATGCAGGGCGGCGGGCATGGTGCAGGAGAATGCAGGGTGACTGGCATGGTGCAGGAGAATGCAGGGTACTGGCATGGTGCAGGAGAATGCAGGGTACTGGCATGGTGCAGGAGAATGCAGGGTACTGGCATGGTGCAGGAGATTGCAGGGTACTGGCATGGTGCAGGAGAATGCAGGGTACTGGCATGGTGCAGGAGATTGCAGGGTACTGGCATGGTGCAGGAGATTGCAGGGTACTGGCATGGTGCAGGAGAATGCAGGGTACTGGCATGGTGCAGGAGATTGCAGGGTACTGGCATGGTGCAGGAGATTGCAGGGTACTGGCATGGTGCAGGAGATTGCAGGGTACTGGCATGGTGCAGGAGAATGCAGGGTACTGGCATGGTGCAGGAGATTGCAGGGTACTGGCATGGTGCAGGAGATTGCAGGGTACTGGCATGGTGCAGGAGATTGCAGGGTACTGGCATGGTGCAGGAGATTGCAGGGTACTGGCATGGTACTAGAGGATCCGGGGTTGTGGGCATACTACAGGAGATGCAGTGCTGTGGGCATGGTACATGTGGACCATGCCCGCAGCACTGCATCCCTCGTAGTGTGCCCGCAGCCCATGGCAGGTAGTGAAGCTGTTTCACTTACCTGTTCCAGAGGCGCCTTCATTTTAAAAATGGCGCCGCCCGGGGCCGACACGTCATTGCGCACGCGCCGCCGCCGCTCGTATACTTTCGGCTATTCCCGGCCTCTCCCGAGCGGCGCCAGGAATAGCCGAAATTACACGAGCGGCGGCGGCGCGCGCGCGGTAACATGTATGCGACGGGCGGCGCCATTTTTAAACCTTAAACCCGTCGGAGAGGACATTTTTTTCCTTGACTCGAGTATAAGCCGAGGGGGACGTTTTCAGCACAAAAAAATGTGCTGAAAAACTCGGCTTATACTCGAGTATATACGGTACACTCTTTGTAATGCTTAAATGCTGCCAATGACCCCTCAGTCTTGTATTTTTTGAAGGCCTTTTCTTTAGCACTAATATGCATTTTTATTTTGGAGTTTAGCCACCCAGGGTTTAATTTTGCTCTTTTAAATTTATTTCCCTGGTCAATCCCCTTGTTAAGTATGCTCTTGAAGCACTCCCATTTTTCCTCCATGTTCTTTGTTCCAAGGGTTCTATCCCAATTGATATTTTCTAGCAGCGAGCGCAGTTTTGGGAAATTGGCTCTTTTGAAATTCAGTGTCCTTATATTACCCCTCTGCTTCCTATAACTGTAATTAATACTGAAACTTATTGACCTATGGTCACTGTTTCCTAAGTTGTCCCATATTTCTATATCCGTGAGCAGGTCTGTATTGTTGGTAATCAGTAGGTCAAGTACCGCATTTTTTCTCGTCGGTGCATTCACCATCTGACCCATGAAATTGTCCTGCAAAACATTTAGGAACTGCCTAGCCTTGGCTGAGTGCGCGGTTCCTTCTGCCCAGTCTATATCTGGATAATTAAAGTCCCCCATTATAATGACATTTCCCATCCTTGCTGCCAATCCTATCTGTAAAATGAGGTCCGCCTCCCCCTCCTCCCTCAAGTTGGGGGGCCTATAGCATACCCCCAATATTTCCTTCCCCACCGCGCCTTCCCTTTGAAGCTCTACCCATAGGGATTCTGCCTCGTCCATAGCTCCATTATTAATATCATCCCTCATATTTACCTGTATACTGTTCTTAATATACAGACATACCCCTCCCCCTTTTTTACCCTCTCTATCTCTGCGATAAAGGGAATACCCCTGAATGGTCGCCATCCAGTCATGAGAGCTGTCAAACCATGTCTCAGTTATCCCCACAAAATCTAAGTCCTCCTTAAACATCAGCAGCTCCAGCTCTCCCATCTTGTTGGCCAGGCTTCTGGCATTGGTATACAAACCTCTTAATTTTGATCGGTTACATATATCCTCGTTTGATGTTTTTAGGCTGCTCTCTTGATTTTTCCCCATACCCACCCTGGGTATAGGAGCTCCGAACACTCTACCGCTAATGCCCCCATTTCTGCCCTCTGAATCTTGCTTTCCACTGGCTAATTCTACATCTGTACCCTCCCCCCCATTCCCTAGTTTAAAAGCCCCTCTAACTTTGTGGCCATCCTCTCACCCAGTACGGCTGCACCCTCCCCATTTAGGTGCAATCCGTCCCTACCAAAGAGCCGGTAGCCGACTGAGAAGTCGGCCCAGTTCTCCAGGAACCCGAAGCCCTCCTTACTACACCAGCTCCTCAGCCACTGGTGTAGTACACTGTTCTGCCAGTAGATGGAGCAGTGATCCAAGAAGTCATGTAGAAAGGAGGAAGGACGGAGGCAGTCTAAATACAGTCACCAGGTGATGAACGGCTTGAGGGAGCAGATCATAGGCGTCTGATGTGTTGCTGAGACACTGAGGGAATGAAGTTCACACCTTAAGTAAAGGATGGGTGGGGCCACACATGGAACAAGGAACAGGAAGTCAGGTAACATGGAACGAGGAACAGGAAGTCAGGTAAGTCTGTTACAAGAGGAGAGAACAAATTTACAGTATGTTCTGGATTGGTAAATTCTCAGCTGAGGCCCGTAATTTGGAGGCTCAGAGAGACTTTGGGTGTAAAGTTCCTCCAAACCCTGATTGTAGGGACTCTTGTCCCTAAAGGGGTTAATCCAAGCTGTGAGCAAGTGTGAATGGTCAACTGAGACATTGCCTTGCTGAGCTCATGCAGCCTTTGTAGTACTCCTGAAGTAGACGGGGAACCCTAAACCCAAGTGTGGGACTGGTATACTGGCTGTGAGCTGTTATGTTGTTTGCACCAGGATTATGGACTGTTTTTTGCTTAATTTTGGCTAAAGAAACATTTTTTTTTTTTTTACTTGTTTTGGGAGTCCAAAAAAGATTGTTACTTTTTACAAGCTTCTGGCTGCTGATCCCGGGCTCTTCATGTTACAGGTAGGTGCAGCGCTAAGCAAATATCGTAAACAGTTCTTATCCACAGGGAAAGATGAGTGTAAAAAACAGTGTCCAATAGATCGTGACGACAGTGCTTGATTCAGGGACCACCACCAGCACCCAAGTGTAAGACCCTTTTACTGGACAGGACTGACCCTCATTACAAAGGTCAATCAAGCGCAGGAACTCATAACGCCAGGAGCGCTCACAAACAATCCCCTCGTGGTCCTCGACCATATGCCGGATGATACCACTATCAGACCTGCTACATGATTTGTAATTTTGTTCAGCCAGGCTTGTAATCCAGGCACCCCTGCCAAAGCCAGGTTGAGGACCTCCCTTACTGATATCCACTGCAGTTTAAGAAAACCTTCCACCTCCTCCTTCACCACCAAGGTGAAGGATGAGGAGGCCTATCCTGTAGGTTATGTCAAAAATTCAGAGCTCAAAACTGAGGTCCTAGTTGTAATGACAACAAAGTTTGAACAAAAGAAGACCTACAAAAAACAGAATTTTGGAGACTCTGTGGTTCCCATTCTGAAGTTGACAAACTTTGAAAAATGGGACGTAGTGTCTTTGAAACATTAGTGTTTTTTTTTGCTTTCTTTTTTTTACAATTTTAAAGAACTTTTTTTTGCCTGATTCATAGTCCCTGGGGCATGACCCAGAACCCTAGGCACTTTTTAGGGGCATTTATTGGGTTTTAGGGCTTCAAAATGGTGTTTTTTGATTCCAGAAGTTCGGGTCCCATTGATTTCAATGGGGTTCTGGAATCCGAACCGAACTTTCAGGAAATTTGGGTGTTCTGGTCGAACCAAACTTTTCAAAAGTTCGATCATCCCTAATTATCACTGGTCAAAGCCAAAGTCGTATCCAGGTTACACCCATCCAAAGTTGCACCAAAGTTGCACTCCAAGGTTAGCACAACTTTGGAGTCTTATAAGTGTGTAAGGGGCCTTAGGGTCCTTTGACACCTGTCCGTTCCATTTTCTGCTCAGCGGGGGGATCGATCCGCCGATCCCCGCTGAGCAGGCGGATGACAGCTCCGTCTCTGCTCTCTGTGCAGAGATGGAGGTGTCAGATCCCCGCTGTCCTCTATGTGGGAATCGGATGAGAATAGACCGCCTGTCTGTTCTCATCCAATTCGATCCGCCAGACGGATGGAAAATGGGGTTTCCATCCGTCCGGATTTGATGGACAGGAACGGATTGGATGTCAGCGGACATGTCTCCGCTGGCATCCGCTGCCCCATAGAGATGCATGGGGGTTCCGTTCAGATCCGCCTGAAAAACTGACAGGCGGATCTGAACGGACCGTATGTGTGAAAGGGGCCTAAGAGTTACAGCTTCACCATGGAGAAGAAGCAGGGTTCCCCAACAATAGCTGAGACATTGAATTCAGAATATGGGTAGATGCACATGGTGGATCAATTAATATGTTTGACATTGGATGATATTGGATGTTTCTGCCAGTACATACAGTTTGAGAAGCACGCAAGTCTTTGGGTTATCAATACAAACATGAGTTATCCTTTTTGGAAAGTGCTTGCAACCAAAAAAATAAATAAATCAAGTAAGAAACTATTTAATATATATATATATATATATATTTTTTTTTTTGACAAAACAAAAGTTAAAAATTCCTGTAATCACCAGCAGGTGGTGCTATCAGACAATTTTATTTCTGCATCCACTTTTTTTTTGTATACTTTGTATATTTTTTGTATAGTGCTTATATACTTGTATATATTTGGATAATAAGCCAACCATGTCATGATTTTTTCAATTACAATTCTTTTTTTTTTTTTAAGATAAATTACCTTTGAGTAAAAAAAAAAAAAAAAAAATCTTTTAAATTAAAAAAAAAAAAGAAATTGCCCCTAGAGATCAGCGAACTGATTTTAACAAAGTGGTATTTGACCCAAATATACAGTACATTTGGCATCAATTTAACTTCTTTGTGACATTTAGCAGGCCGCCCTATGCAGCTCTGCATGCCATTTTTTTAAGATAAATTACCTTTGAGTAAAAAAAAAAAAAAAAAAATCTTTTAAATTAAAAAAAAAAAAGAAATTGCCCCTAGAGATCAGCGAACTGATTTTAACAAAGTGGTATTTGACCCAAATATACAGTACATTTGGCATCAATTTAACTTCTTTGTGACATTTAGCAGGCCGCCCTATGCAGCTCTGCATGCCCTCAAATCCTCATGTGTGCCTTTCTATATTTTCTTACGACCAGTCAGAAGGGATTGTTGAGTTTGAAACATTTTAGGATGACAGTGGTTGCTGTTTGCCAAATCAATGTCACTTCACTGTTTGTTCATCCTTTTATTCCATCAATTTCCTGATAGTGTAAAAAGTGGCATATGGCGGTAGCATGGCTGCTTGTCATCTAAACCAGGGACCTGGGTAAAAGGATGATTGCTAGTTAATACTGAATTTAGGATATCAGCTTTGGACTGAATTTAATATAAAATCCAAATCTCAGTGTTATTTTTAGTGTCAGTATGCACAACAAAAAATATTCCTAAATTCCAAATTTTGGAGGTTCGTGAATTTTTAGCAAGTTCGGCCAAACCACAGCTTATCCAACTGTTCAGAGGTTCCTTCATCTCTAGTAAAAATGCAGGAGAAAAAAGGAGTGACAGTTGTCTACCAATAATACTCAAAAAGGTACGCAATCTTAAGTAAGATATGTATATGACGGTAAAAAAACAATGTAAATTACTAAGACTTTATACAATTCTTATACACATTATCCATACACATAACCCATATTTAAAGCTGTGAATTACTAATCAAGAATATGAATAAAAATGAGAATAAAATTATAGTCCACACCTGATGTCCAAATCTATAGCCCATATGGCAAACCAAATTCAGTATGTAGCACTGCCCCCTAGAGGACTGCTGAGAATTGCCCTTTCTGGATCTGGGTTACCCTTAGCAACTGATAGCAGACAAATAGCATGTAAAGTCCTTGGCTCAGTCAATAATCAATCCAGGGGATGTAGGTTTTTTTTTGTATTTTATTTAGAACTTGGATAGGAGAAGGGATGAGTGGGATACTCCAACTATGAACTATGCACAATTCTGAGGAGACTAGTTGCACTGTGTGCGACAAGGCCGCTGCTTCACCTTGCCACTGAAGTGAAGATAGAAAGTATGATCCTGTTTAAGTTACTCTTCAGGGTCTAACTTGGCACCCCCTTTCTCATTTGCTGTATGTGCTGAACTCCTGTCCACTGGCACTCCACTGGAGCGGTCCCCCTTCCAGGGCAGACCCCCGGCAAGCTTCCTGGTACTCACGGATACTGTTTTTCCCAAGGTTGCTCTGCCTCCAACTCCTCCTGGCTCAGCTCCACACTCCTGGCTCACTCGGCCAAGCGCCAGTGACCACCTTCCACAACAAACAGGAGGAGAGACAGCTGTCACCCTTCTCCTGGGACCTGGCTTCCCGCACAAAGACACCCTGTCACATGTGCCCTTCGCTTTTATAACATATCCCAGGATGCACCACTGTTTGTGCCAACCCACTGGGATTGTTACAAAGCCTGTGTGTCACTGGCTGTGTTTCCTCCACTGTCCAACAGGCTCCCCTATTGGATGCAGTGGGGACACTCCCTCCTTGGTAACGACTAAGCGGACGTTTCCCGTGAAACGCGTCAACCGCTGTGCACCTTTCCCGTGTCTCTGGCTATTTGTAACGCTCCGGCGTTTATTTGTGTGGTGTGGATTTGCAGCTGCGGAAGTTACACTCAGTAGTCATGTAGAGATGTGTTGAACTACCATATCCAACTCTCAAGACTCATCATTGTGCATCAGCCTGTCTCAGCAAGCACATACACAAACACAGACACTCATTAAAGATGTTCCTGGAGTGATATGTTTATATGTGAAAGTATAGAGGTGATACTGAGGGGACAGGCGTGGATAGTGATAGCAATGGTAAGAGGTAACAGATGGTGATAGTAAGCACTTAGGATAGCAATCATGTACAGGTAAAAGGTGGTAGTGAAGAGCATATGAAGTGTACAGGAGATGCTAGGCTAGTGCAGTGACAAGATGGTAATAGGCTCAAGAGCTTGCAATCTAAGTAGCGGTGCAGATGTTAGATGTAACAGTATAGTTCTTAGAGTAGCAATAGTCTTTAGTAAGCAGAGTAGTAGTGAAAGTAGATTAGGAAGGTATTCCCCTGTGGGGTACTTATCACTGGTAGGTTTGTAAGGAGAGGGTTCCGGCAGTGAGGTAATGAACTTGTAGCGAGATACAAGATGTTGTAGCAAGTCTTCGGTCAACCCAGGTATTAGGGAATAGCTGGAGGATTCGGCAGCGTTAGGTAATGCTGTAGCAAGCGGTTTGCACGAACACATGTGAGTGAATGCCGGCGGTTGAAATAGCCGCTCAGAGCGGCACTCACTGATGAGGTCATGGAATTTAAAGGGACAGGTACTAGATGCGTTCCACCTATCTATATGGTGGAACATAATGTACAAATAATAGGCTGGAAGGGTACCGCAGGTACCAGGATCTTACACTATTATGGATATACCTTGAAATGTTTTTATCACTTTTTGGATACCAATAAACAGATTTTATTCACCTTTCATCTGCAATTTGGAGTGCGGCTTTTTCTCCCTACATATCTCTATTGTCTGGACTGCGGATCCTTGCCTGCACCTGTTTTGGATGTTTTTGGGATTGCTTTATCACCAGAGCGGTTCTTCTCTTGATCTGGGACACTCCCTCAGACTAGATGAATCACACATGGACACATGCAACAGACATAACTACTGATCAGGCTCCCCTGATAAGCAGATGGAGCAGACTATGATTTGCCTGCTGCTCCCCTGTTAAGCAGGCAGAGCAAACTATTCTCCTTCCTAGCACCTATCTAGGAGGGTGCTACAAGTATAAAGCTTAAAAGTTAAAATTTGAATGCGCAGTGCTCTCGAAACACCAAAACATCATATATGCCAGCTCTTTACCAGAAATGCCTAATCTCTATAATATTAGGAGATCAAGTCCATTTGAGCCAGTGGAAAAAATTCCCCCCCGGATCAGCTGCACCTCTCCAGACACCTCTCCTCTAATGATATACTGACCCAACAACATATATAGATGTCCTTGGAGGTAATAGGAAGGAACGAGTAAAACACCATAGAATAATATAGTGTTAGGGTTAGTTAAAAATCCTTCTTTATTAAATGTAAAAAGGTGCTTGCAACGGATCAACCGGCACCCCGATCGGGTACCTCTGTTGACAGATGCTCCTAGTGCTTCCCGAGGGCTCCAAGCACTCCACAAGACACCATAACCTCCTCAGACCCCACAAACTGCCGCAGCTTCGTTAGGGTCTCGCCGTCTCCTACCCACCCTGGACCTTCGACAAGGCTCCAGGTTCCCATGGGTGAACCTCTCTTTCCCCAGAGAGTGCAGCTGAACAAGCTCTTACACAAGCTCTTACAAGAGCTTAATGATTATCCAAGGGAGTATGGAGGACATAGCAATCCCTTGTAGCCGATTCCCCCAATGAGAGACAGGACTCTAGATTGAGGGTGAACTATATCTCTTTATTGAACAAGAAACAGACTTTTATACAGTTTTCCCCCACAAGGTTACCGCCAAAGTGGACCTTGTTGAGAACAGGCCTTGACATTCACAATCCAATGAAAACAGAGTTTTACACTCCCATACAGTGTACACATATACATCCCACAATAAGTTTATCTTAAGACAGACAGAACAAGAGAGGTCATTAACATTTAACAATGAGACAGGTAAACTTTAACACAATACACATTCCATTTCAATACACAAACAATAGGGAAGCCTGTCTGGCATGCAGGGACATGGAATACACACATTATCTAGGAATCAGACTTCATGGCAATTGTCTATAACAGTCTAAGTCTCCCAGTGTAAAATAGGATTAAATCTTCATACTTCTATATAAAGATATTGCTGGCAAATATTGCTGTCCCATCTGAAGCAATTCAAATCCTAAAGTATCTGCTCCTCACCTCCAGTGACAGTGAGTACCATCACAGTGCTCATAAACATCTCAGAGTAAAAAGCATGTAACGCCATGCCGTTGTACAACGGCAGCCATGATAACGCCGTATTACACAAGGCTTGCCCTATGCATCACATCAATGATAAGACGTCTTCAGGGGACCAATCCCTGTCTCTAAAAGGAAGGTTGGCTTTTGGGTGGAGACATTACTGTATGCAATCAATTTATTGATTAATATAAAATATTGCAATAGGAGCTCAGTAGAGTGCAGTTGAGATTCTTTCATGTTTTCAATGACGAGTGGAGACAGACTATGATGACCGGCAACAGGGTTGTCCATGTATAAGAGAGGCCAGACTTCAGCAGAGCTATGGGTCTGTGTGTGTTCTTTTCAACAAAGCTGCATTTTTAAAAAGTTGAAAATCATTTTTAAAATTGCATTAAAATATAAACGCTTATGAGGTTTTAGCGATTCTGTTTAGATCTGCTTACTAAAGCTGGCCGTACCCAGTTAGATTTTCATGCAAACCGTTGCATGAGGATTGTTCGTCAAGGCATTCCATAATACCATCAGTTACTACAAATTTCATATCAAAGTCCTGAAAATTTATTTTCCTTCTATTGCCATAACAGTACTGTGGATCTTAACAATCCATTTTGGGATGGACAGATGCGATTCCTAACTAGAGTACCATTCGTGGTTATACTTTGTTTGACCAAATAAGCAATGAGGGCAATTTTGAATTCTTCTCCTTCAATTTTCCTTGTCACTGCGGTCAAAAATGATAATCTTTGGGGAAAAAAAAAATGATAATCAATTTGACCACACTCGCCATTAGGGAATCAAAAGAGCGCTTTTAAAGCAATCATTTTTTAACCATATTCTATCATCGTATTAACCTTGTCAATCATAGTACCTTGCAATCACAGTATATACAGGTGCATCTCATAAAATTAGAATATCAAAAAGTTAATTTATTTCAGTAATTCAATTCAAAAAGTGAAACTTATATATTTTATATACTGTACATGTGTTACACACAGAGTGATATATTTCAAGCATTTCTTTCTTTTAATTTTGAAGATTATGGCTTACAGCTAGTGAAAACCCAAAATTAAGTGTAGCACTGCCCCCTAGAGGACTGCTGAGTATTACACTTTAAGGAGTCCCCTGTGTTACCCGTAGCAACTGGTTGCAGAAACGTATCACTTTAAGTTCTTGGCTCAGTCAATGATCAGTCCAGGGGTTGTTGTTTTTGTGGTTTTATTTAAATCGGGATGGGAGAAGGGATGAGTGGGATACTCCAACTGTTAACTATTTACAAAGCTGGGGCCTCCCCATTGGATCAGCTGGGCACACTCCCTAAGATCAAATGAATACACACTGGGCACACTGAGTAGACCTAACTACAAATCCTGCTCCCTGAAAAGCAGAGTGCACATATGTTTTACCTGCTGCTCTTCTGATAAGCAGACAGAGCCAAAACTACAACCAACAGCAGCAACCACTATTGCTGGATGATCGTCAGCCCCCCACCCCCCCCCCCCCGTGTTTCCTGTGCTTTGTTTATCTTGATCTTGGACCTCCTGTTACCCAACCGGATTGCCTTTTGACCTGATTTACCTTGATTCCTGGCTCTGACCCTTGGCTTGAACTTCTGACTTGCTTCTGCTTGATCCACTGTGTTTGACCTCAGCTTGGTTCACTGACTCTATTACCAGTTTATCCGTGTATGACCCCGGCTTCTGGTTCTGCATCCTGCTTTGCCCTGCTGCCAAATACGCCCGGAACTGCTTAGGACACCTGCCCTTCAGCGCATCCTGCCTGTTCCTGCTGCCATCCGGTGCTCAGCTCTGCAGACTATAACAACTGGCAACCCATGCTTCTTTGGGCACTGCATCCCTTGTACCACCTCCAGGGGTGTTACATAGTTACATAGTTACATAGTTACATAGTAGGTGAGGTTGAATAAAGACAATAGTCCATCCAGTTCAACCTGTGTAGGCATGTGTGGCTGTAATCATCTCCCATACCCCTGAATGTTCTGATCCTTGAGATGTAAGTCTAAGAGTCTTTTGAAAGCCACCATACTACCCGCCGAAACCACCTCTTGTGGTAGAGAATTCCACAATCTTGTTGCCCTAACAGTAAAGAACCCCCCGCGTTGCCTGAGGTTAAAACGCTTCTCCTCTAATCGCATTGTATGCCCTCGAGTCCTCATGCAATCCCTTCGAATGAACAGCTTTTTTTCTAAGCTGGGATCCCCATTAAGATATTTATAAATTGCTATCATGTCCCCCCTCAGACGTCTCTTCTCCAGGGAGAATAAATCGAGCGATTGTAGACGCTCTTCATAGTCAAGGTCCTCCAATCCCCTAATTAGTTTAGTTGCCCTTCTCTGGACTCTCTCCAGCTCCAACACATCCCTCCTGAGGACTGGCGACCAGAACTGGACGGAATACTCCAGATGCGGTCGGACCAGAGTTTTATAAAGTGGAAGGATTATAGTCTTATCTCTGGAATGCATCCCTTTCTTTATGCATGCTAATATTCTGTTGGCTTTGGAAGCTGCCGCTTGACATTGCATGCTGTTTCCTAATCTATCATCAACCAATACTCCCAGATCCTTCTCCATTTTTGATTCCCCCAAGGGCTCCCCTCCTAACGTGTATTGTGATTTTATGTTTTTAGTCCCCAAGTGCAAAACCTTACACTTCTCCACGTTAAACCTCATTTGCCATGTCGTTGCCCACTCTGTTATTTTGTCCAGGTCATTCTGCAGGATATCTGCTTCATGTTGTGAAGTTATTGCCCTGCCCAATTTTGTGTCATCTGCAAAAACTGATATCGAACTACTGATCCCGACCTCAATGTTGTTTATGAATAAATTGAACAAGGTTGGTCCCAGGACTGAGCCTTGGGGGACCCCGCTTACCACCTCAGACCAGTCTGAGTATGCGCTGTTTATTACTACCCTTTGGACCCGCCTTTTTAGCCAGTTCCGTATCCAAGAGCAAACCCTGCTATCGATACCTGCAGACCTTATTTTATAAATTAAGCGCTTGTGGGGAACTGTATCAAACGCCTTAGCGAAATCCAAGTACACCACATCCACTGGTCTCCCCCTATCTAGCTCACAGCTCACCTCCTCGTAGAATGTAAGGAGATTGGTTTGACAAGAACGCCCATTTGTAAACCCGTGCTGATTACTGCTGATGATGTTGTTGTCCTTAGCAAACTCTACAATATAGTCCCTTATCATCCCCTCCAGAAGTTTACATACTACTGATGTCAAACTGACAGGCCTATAATTTCCCGGGATATGCCTCTGGCCCTTTTTGAATATTGGAATCACGTTAGCTTTCTTCCAATCCCCTGGTACATCTCCTGTCCTAATACTGTCAGCAAAGATCAGGAACAGTGGTCTCGATATAACTTTACTGAGTTCCTTGAGTACTCTCGGATGTATGCCATCCGGTCCTGGTGATTTGTTTGTGTTAATTTTATCCAGCCTTTCCCTGATTTCCCCCTCTGTTAGCCATGGTGGCAAGTCCTGTTTATTACTACTAACCATACAGTCATGGTCAGTGTACCCCTCCTTTTCCTGTGTAAAGACTGACGAGAAAAAAGCATTTAGCACGGTTGCTTTTTCAGTGTCCTCTGTAACCATCCTCCCATCATTGTTAATTATGTGTGCAATATGCTCTGCCTTAGTTTTTTTGCTGTTGATATATTTAAAGAATTTCTTTGGGTTTTTTTTACTATCCTCCGCTATTTGTCTCTCAAAGTTGATTTTAGCCATCTTGATTTCTTGTTTACTTTTCTTATTTGCCTCCTTGTATTGCTCGAAAGCCGATACTGTGCCCTCTGATTTATACTTCTTGAAGGCCAATTTTTTCCCCCTAATAAGTTTTATGACGCTACAGTTTAGCCAGCCAGGTTTGGCTTTGTCTCTTCTAAATTTATTTCCCATAGGAATGCACTGCAAGATGCCTTTGCCTAATATGTTCCTAAAGCATTCCCATTTTTCCTCTGTGGTCAGGGATCCCAGGGTTTGGTCCCAGTTTACCCTTTCCATCATTGAGTACAATTTTGGAAAGTTTGCCCTTCTGAAGTTTAGGGTTCTTATGTTCCCCACTTGTCTTGTTATGTTGTTATTTACACTAAATGTGATCATCCTGTGATCGCTAGAGCCCAGGTTGTCCCGGACTCCTACCTCCGAGATTATGTCTGGGTCATTAGTGAGCAATATGAGTGTTCTGCACTTAGCCGCAAGGGGAGTCCTCTCAGCACTCCAGCCTCTGACCAGATACGTGACACCTGCTAAGGGATGTGTTTACACTTATAATAATGTGAATTGTTCTTTGGGTGCTCGATGCCGGCATGTCAGATCTGGAATGAGATTCCCGATTGTCCAGGTGGTTAATTGCGTCACCTATTGTTTGCCTGCTAGCATCCTGTGTATACTCCACCTAGGCTGGTTTAAGTGCTGAGTTAATTAGCATGTTAATTAAATCATTGTCAGATAGAAGTTGCTAGATGGGGATTAGCCATGAGCAGGGGCTGACTGAGCGGTCGGGCACTTTGGACATGGTCCGAGGGCCCGGCCGGGAGCAGGGCCCGCCGCCCAGTACAGAATTAATTCACCGAGCTATCGGGGCTATGTAAGTAGGAGGAGAGGGGCCCGGCGGCCGGCGCTACTTTCGTGGGAGGAGGGGCCCGGCGCTGCCTACTTCACTCCTGCACCAGATGCAGGGAACAGAGACAGCCTCGGCTTGAAGACTCCGCCCCCTCTCTTCAGCCGTCAAAGCATGGATCACTTGTATCTTGAAAAAAACAATCCCTCCTTCCATCTAGGTGGTGGCAGAGAGAGGGACAGGAACGCCTCCAGTTCAGCATCACTCAGACCATGGCCGCTGAACTGGAGAGCATGGGGTAGAGCCTGGAGCCGATCTAGATGAGGGGGAGGGGCCTGGTAATGAGGGGTAGTAGCCTAGAGGCTAGGTGGAGGAGCCTGGAGCCAGGGGAGGCCAGGGAAGGAGCCGAGTGAGACAAGGGGGAGGAGCCTGAAGATGAGGGGGAGGAGCCTGTGGCTGAGTGAGACAAGGGAGAGGAGCCTGCAGACGAGTGAGACCAGGGGGAGGGGCGCCCTGGCACTGATACCAACACAGATGAATATTTCTCCATATCTCTGGAAGGTAGGGCATACAAACTTTTATCTTTATGCTGTCAGAATCTGGCTGTGAATATCATTGTACCAGCCATTCCTTGTGCCATGCCCTAAGTTTCTGACAGCCCCTTGTGCCATGCCCTCTGTCCCTGACCGCCCTTCGTGCCATGCCGGCAGTTTCTGACCATCTCTTATGCCATACCCACAGTCTGATCGCCCATTGTGCCATGCCTACAGTCTCTGACTGCCCCTTGTGCCATGCCTGCAGTCTGTGACCGCCCCTTGTGCAATGCCCGCAGTCTGTGACCACCCCTTGTGCAATGCCCGCAGTCTGTGACCACCCCTTGTGCAATGCCCGCAGTCTGTGACCGCCCCTTGTGCAACGCCCGCAGTCTGTGACCGCCCCTTGTGCAATGCCCGCAGTCTGTGACCACCCCTTGTGCCATGGATGCAGTTTCTGACCGCCTCTTATGCCATGCCCGCAGTCTGTGACTGCCTCTTGTGCCATGTCCGCATTTTTCGACCGTCCCTTTTGCATGCCCGCAGTCTCTGACCGCCCCTTGTACCATGCCCGCAGTTTCTGACAACTCCTTGTGCTATGCCTGCAGTCTCTAACCATCCCTTGTGCCATGCCGGCAGTCTCTTATCGTTCCTTGTGCCATGTATGCAGTCACTGACCATCTCTTGTGCCATGTATGCAGTCTCTGATCTTCACTTGTTCCATGTATGCAGTCTCTGACCATCTCTTGTGCCATGTATGCAGTCACTGACCATCTCTTGTGCCATGTATGCAGTCACTGGTCATCTCTTGTGCCATGAGCACAGTCTCTGATCATCGCTTGCGCCATGTATGCAGTCTCTGACCATCCCTTGTGCCATGTCCGCAGTCTCTGACCATCTCTTGTGCCATGTATGCAGTCTCTGACCATCTCTTGTGCATTGCATGCAGTCTCTGTGGACAGTAATGTAAGGGGGGGCTCTATGGATTCTTATGTAAAGGGGCTGTGGTGACCAGAGACTTTTTTTACATCAGAGTTTCCCTTTACACCAGAGTTCACAGCAAAGCCTCTTACATGAGAGTCCTTAGAGTTCTCCTTTACATCAGGGTCCACCATGTTCTCTTTTACGTCAGGGTCCACAGATTTCCCACTTACACGGTAAAGGAAAACCCTGTGTTGGGTTCTATTACCCTGACCTTCATATAAATGGAGAAACATGTTTTTGGGCTTTTGTTATACCTACAACACATTGCTAATCACACTAGTAACATGTGCGATTAACACAATATATAGCTTAAATATTGATATTTGCACTGTTTTGCACTGAAATTAGCCATTTTATGTAATTTTCTGAATTATCTGTTAAAAATGTGACTCTGTTAGTAAATTTTGGACACCCTCTCAGTAAATTTCACTCGGGGGGTTGGCAACACCCCATTAAAGTGCCCCCTCCCCCAACTATGTATCCTGAGCGCCGCTTGCCCATCGCCGGTGTCTGGGCCTAGCATAGCAGGTACCGCCAGATAGAGGGGAGGGAGAAGAGCAGACACACGTTCACCCTCCTCCCCTTCTTTTGGAGAAGGGATGTGGGTGTGGCTGGAGGTGGGACATGGGTGTGGCTGGAGGTGGGGCAAGGGTGTGGCTGGATGCGGAACATAGTTGGGGCCTGGAAGGGGGCCCTTAATTTATTTTGCCCAGGGGCCCTGAGGGTCCTCAGTCCACCCCTGGCCATGAGTCATCCCTACCTCGTTATCTAAACCATTGTGTGATGTTTTGGGTAAATATCTGGGTTATTGTTCATGTGGTTGTTGTTTAGCTATGGTAATTATATTTCTGTGTGTAGTTTGTATTGTCAGGGTAATATGATCAGGAGGGGACTGTCCTCCTGTGGGGTATATATTCTGTGTAAGTTTATTCAAGAGTTCCAGATTTGCAGCTAAATTGAGTTTTGCCTAGTTCTTGGTTGCAATAGGCGGCTATACTATCTGATATCTATGTTTAAGACTGGAGGAAGTGGTATTCGAAAGCATTCAAGCACAGTATGGGTTGGTTCCATCACATTGCTTTCATCAAGAGTACCTCTAAAGGGTGAGGGTATGAAGGCACCACCGACACCTAAAGACACCTAAAGACCAGTTTGTCCATACCTGTTTGACAGGTGCATATCATTCTAATTTTTGACAGCAAGGCCAATTTTTGCTTTCATTAAGAGTACCTCGATAGGGGTACGGTGTGAAGACACCATGAAACCCAAAGACCAATTTTTTCTCAACTGTTTAAACAGGGCATCAAAATTTAATTTTGGACAGCAAGGCCAATTCTTACTTTCATCAAGAGTACCTTGATAGGGTTACGTTGTGATGGCACCACCGACACCCAAAGACCAATTTTTCCGCACCTGCTTGACAGATGCATATCATTTCATTATTTGACAGCAAGGCCAATTCTTGCTTTTATCAAGAGTACCTCTTTAGGGTTACAGTGTGAAGGCACTACCAACATCCAAATTCCAGTTTTTCCACACCTGTTACTTCTATCCAAAGTCTGCAATAGACACCAGAATTTATCCAAAAAATCGCAAATCTTGCTCTGAGTGCTCCCCAATCCGTTGTTTATAAAAATAAAGAAAGTTTGATTATACAAATTTTTTTAGCTTTATACATGTCATTATTGCTGCAGTAGGCTCTATACATGGTACTGATGTGCCACATTACAGGCAAACTAAGAAGACACTCCAGGCGCTATATTCAAAGTAATTTTTTATTTTTATTGTTATTTCTCATTTTGATGATTTCACTTTAAGCATCAGTAAATCACTGCTCATTTGATCTTTTTAACAAACTTTTTTTTTTACTGATACATATCCCTCAGGGCAGTGCCCGGACCCCTATAACCATTGTATGCCCAATCACTTGCATATAAGCCTTCAGAATACAGTAGTCACTTTTCATTTCTCCAGTTCAGGGTTGCATAGACCTCAGTGGGATTCGTTGTTCGGTTCCATAGTACTAAAGTTTTTGCCGCAAACCGAACAGGGGTCGTTTGACCCATCTCTACCTGTGAGCAGGCACTGCTGTGTCACACGTTTCACAGAGCCTGCCTTCTGAACTACCACATCACGGGCAGCAGTCAGGCTTGGAGGCCTGCAGATATTGAAGTAGAAAAAGAAATGTTTACACAGTAACCAACTGGAGAAGTACACAAGCCACTCCCCCTCCTCCCCCCGCTGGTGAAGCTGGCTCACCTGCAGCATAGAGTCTAGGCTCCTGATGGTGAAGATGGACTTTGGATGCTAGTGCCTAGTTGCGGTCCTAAGGATGGTCCCTCCAAGAGGGTAAGTAGTCTGGATCTTGTAACAGATATAGCAGGTTGGAATCAAGCAGAAGCGTAGTAGAAGAACAAGCCAAAAGTCAGTAATGAGTGGTTGCAATTTGGGGTCATGTGGAAGTGTAGCCAATGAACAAGCGAAAGGTTGGTAACAAGTGATAGTGAAGATAAAGATGGCAGCAGGAGCACAAGGAGCAAGATATCAGCTGAAGAGGTGAAAATCTGGCTAACAGAAGGTGCAGAGACATGGCTTAAAAAGGAAGTTTATGGGAGGATTAGGGAATTCAAGGTTACCCAAAAACAAGGTATAAAGTGAAGTTGTCCAAGGGAACAGGCAGGGAGCTGTCCAGCATTTCAAATGTCACAATAAGAAGAGCTACTGCCAGACGCAATAGAGGTCCTTGGTTCAGATCTGGATCCTGATGTACAAAAGTGCTGAAAGGAGAAGTTTTTAGGAGCCAGAACAGGATTCATTGCTTGCATGCAAGGTATCATGGGATATGTAGTCCTTAGAAATCGCGAAGGTAAATAGCAGAGGAGAAGCTGCAAAGCATGCAGGGAATCCGAGATGTTGCGGAAAGAGATGGCAGCACTCACAGCCTGAAAGGAGATTTTTCAAGTAAGCTTATATTGGATTGTCAAATATAAATATATAACATTACAATATACTATATATATGTTTATTGCTCTTATGATGTAGATGTTATGTAGCGCTACCCCGGAAGGAGCCACTGATGAAGATGTATCCTCTGTTTGACCTTCTCAAAACACCTGATACACGAGGCTGAGTACACAAACATACAGTAACACAGAGAAATTACTGACAGTAATGTTAAGTACCCAACAATAATGCTATTTGAATGAACCCAAGCACCAAATTCATTAGTAAGAAGAAACTTAATATATTGACATCAAATAAAGGTAGCAACAGGTAATCAGTAATTGGGGTAAGCTGAATAATAATTCTAATAAATAATCAGCATCAGCATATTGATATTTATTCAGCATAAGCAGTAATGACACCACCTAAAGTGCAGCAGTGAAAGACTTGAACCCCCAGAGGTATACTGCTAGAGTTCACTGATGGCAGCTATGCTAGGCCTAAGACTGTCTGGTAAACAGTAGGTGAGAGGTAGTGGGATGGGATTTTTTTTTACAAGGTTATAGAACAGGGACAGTCCTTAAGAAGTTTCTTCTATCGGCTACCTTTGGAGCTGTTTTAAGTGGAGTTCCGGGCAAAAAAAAAATTGACCTAAAAATACCCCCCGGGACAGTCAGGGCATTTAAGCAATGATAGCCTCTGAACTGTCCTCTGTTTCACTTACCTTTTAGAAGAAATACTTACCTTGAAAATATCTTGTCCAGCGCTGCCATCTCAGGTGTGAGCAGCTGAAGCCGGGGCATCCTCTTCGTTGTCCTCTTCGGTGACGTCGGAGTCCCAGAATGCCCTGCTTGTCACTTCTGGTGCAGGCATGCCCAGAAGCTGTTCATCAGGGAATGACGCGCCTGCACCGGAAGTGATGAGCAGGGCCGGTGCAGGCGCATTGACTCCTGGGATCGATGACGCTCATCTCCTAGGAGTCAATGCAAGGAGGAAGTGACGTCAGGGGCGCGGCCGCAGAGGGAGGAAGAGGAAGGAAGGTAAGTATATTTTCATTAAAAACAAGGTAAGTGAAAAAAAAAATGTTTAATTACCAAATTCTTTTTCAGGTTCATCTAAGCTAGCGGACGGTGCAGCATAGGTTTCGGTGCAGCATAGGTCTGGTTCTGCAGAAAGCTAGTGTGAATGCCTGAGTGGAGTGATCACAAACAGCCAGTAGCCAGCTACAGCTATAAAACAAAATATCAAAAGGTACACTTACAGCTCAGTAGTTACCATTCCCCAAGTGTCCTGTCCAGCAGCATAACATAGTTTAAGAGGCTGGCATATATACACATTGTGTAGAAATATTAAACACAAGAATATTATAGAAAAATAGAAAAACAACGTTAAAAATCAATTCAAATTCAGCAAATATTCATTTAAAGGATCACATTGCTTTCAGTTATCTTATCTAATGTACAGCAGAGCTATAATTAAACAATTTATCACATTTTAAAACATGTTTGCTTAGAATTAGAGTCATTGCTAAATGCATGTAAAAACACTTATAGATGGTTGAAGAAATCCAAAGAGCGGCACAAATAAATGGCCATCGTCAGTGTGACATTTTATTGAAAGCGTCATGTGAAGAGAGGACGACGCGGCCTGTTTTCTTGTCATGGAGGCATAACACAAACATTGGTTGACTTTTCACCAACCCCTGTAACCGCAGGCCACCCGCCTGCCACAAACTATTTGTCAGCGGAGTCCTGGCTTCTGTGTCTGTCATTGCAGAGGCTTTATACGCCTCAGAAAACCAATTTCAGAGATGACTTTCAGCCATGAAAGAGCTTCTTCCATCAGGGCTGAGGCCTAGTGCAGAAAGCTTTATTGCATGTTCTTGTTTATTGCCAAGGTTTAGCATCAAATACATTTGTCACTGTGGATTTTGATTTTTTTTTTGGTTTTGTGTTTCTGCTATTTACAAATTTTGCATGCAGAATTAAATTTTGTGAAGAAAACATTGTGGTACAGTGTATGTATATTATTGCAAAGGTAATATATTCCAGGACTTGACTATAGTAGCAAAATGCCATTCGCAGGTGTATGTCCAGTGTGTACGGTACCATCAAAGTCCATTATGCCTCCAGCCCTTTTTCTACAACAGAGATTGTGTCACTGATGCATGCATTATCACAGCTTACCATCCTTGTGACCTCCTCAAATGGTGACAGTACAGTGCATACATTCTTTATCAGCAGCCTTTGGTGTGGGAAAAAAGCTGAGCCGGCCTGAGCCTGTCACTGTGCCATATTCACACAGGCACTCGTTGATGGCCCCTGGTGGGCATGTCACAAATCAGGCGGTTTATGGCAGGTGATTTCCCGCAGAATTTCAGCCAATCCACTGGCTGTGGATAACTGCCTGAAATGGCTACAGACTCTTCTGGCCTGATTCAGGGGATTTTCAAACCCTGTGTACATATTTAAAAAATGCTGCACCACCAAATTGAGGACAGGTGCCAGGCATTGCACAGGTGTCAACTTTTCCTGTCTAAGGATGGACGGGTGGTGTGTGCCATTATCACACACCACCATTCCTGGCTCCAGCTGGTGTGAACCACCTCTAGGCCTGCCCCTGCCAGAATCTCTGCTCCAGTGTTGCTCCTGTGCCCTAGGCAGACCAGCTGAAGCACTGTATGGCATCTTTCAGCCTGACTTATTAAATAGCCCCTTGAACGCTTAGGGGGACTTATAGTTCATGGGACAATTCAGCAGAGGAGGGCATGGAGTAGGAGTAGGAGGAAGAGGGGGTGGAACTGACAAATCTCACCTTATCACCACTAGCTGTATGGAGACATGGCAGCACAACAAGCTGCAGCACTGAGCCCTGTCCTGCATGCTTCCGAGTTGCAAGCAGAGTTACCCAGTGTGCTATGACCGAAATATATCGTCCCTGACCATGATTGTTGGACTACGTGTGAGCAGTAATGTGGCCCTTGCGGCTAAATGCCTTGCCCAACAATGCCACAACGTTGCCTTCCACGTGATGGTAGAGAGCTGGAATAGCCTTGCATGAAAAGAAATAGCGACTGAGAACCTGCCATTGTGGTACAACACATTCTACAAATTCACAGAAGGGGGCAGAATCCACCAGACGGAAAGGCAGTAGTTGTAAATAGAGATGTCCAGAACTGTTCGCCGGCGAACAGTTCCCGGCGAACTTCGCATGTTCGCGTTCGCCTCGGCGGGCGAACATATGCGATGTTCGGTCCGCCTCCTATACATCATCATTGAGCAAACTTTGACCCTGTACCTCACAGTCAGCAGACACATTTCAGCCAATCAGCATACCCTCCCTCCCAGACCTTCCCACCTCCTATAAAAAAGCAAGGGCAGCATCCATCTTAGATTCATTCTGAAGCTGCAGAGTTAGTTAGAGCAGGGAAAGTGCTGCTGCTGAATTGATAGGGAAATCATTAGCTAGGCCAGTGTTCTGTGTCCACTCCTGCTGTAAGGACAGCATCCTGACAGCACCCCAAAAAGCCCTTTTTAGGGCTGGTATTTCAGTCTGCTTTTATTTATTTTTTTCTATATATTTATCAGGCATTTTTGGAGGCAGGCATGACTTTTTTGGGATTAGTGTCGGGGGGGGTCTAAAAAGTGTACCTGTGAATTTTCAGCTCTATAGCATGTCCGGAACCAGAAAAAAAAGATCATATAGTTATAAAAGGAGGGTTCCCACCATCCCTGCTCTACTTAAAAATGATCTTTCTGGTTCTGGACATGCTACAGAGGTGAAACTTCACAGGTACACTTTTTAGACCCCCCGGACACTAAATCACACAATAAAAAGTTCTTAAAAATTGTCATTTTTGATAGAGAGCAAATTATTGAAAACATTAAAAAAAAAAAAAACTTAAAAAAAAAATTCTTTGGATTTAGTGTCTGGGGGGTCTAAAAAGTGTACCTGTGAAGTTTCAGCTCTGTAGCAGAACCAGAAAAAAAATTAGAATTAGGGCTAGGGTTAGGGTCAGGGCTAAGGTTAGGGTTATTTTTAGTGCTTAGGGTTAGAGGATTAGAGGGGTAGGGTTACTAACTCTAACCCTAAGTATCTCACCGTAACCCTAACCCTATCCCCTAACACTAAACCTAACCCTAACCCTTAAAGCCCAGTTCCTGTCCCATTTTGGTCGGTTCTGGTCTGTTTGCGGATGTTTGCGGTGCGTTAAACCGGGAGTTTGGTCTGTCAGAGTTTGGTCTGTCACTGTGAAGCGGGCGTAACCCTTACACACACTGGATGTTTTAAAGCACGTTATTTCAAACAATTTAGGAATGTTAGGTGATTTATGCCCTGTCATGGTCTTACCTTCTTGCTGTTCTCCTTCGTTTGACATGTGCTGGCGGCCATCTTGGTTTCTGGGTTTCTTGTAGCCTCCCACCCTGCGGCTCCTCCTTCCCACTGGGAGGAGCTGGATGCCTAGCTCATATATATAGGAGGTCTGTGGCTTCAGTTCCTTGCTTGGTCCTCCTGTGTTCACATGCTTCTAAGACTGCTGCTGCTTCTGGTCCCTGATCCTGGCTTCGTCTGACTACCCTGCTGGTTCCTGATCCTGGCTTCGTCTGACTACCCTGCTGGTTCCTGATCCTGGCTTCGTCTGACTACCCTGCTGGTTCCTGATCCTGGCTTCGTCTGACTACCCTGCTGGTTCCTGATTCCGGCTTCGTCTGACTACTCTCCTGGTTCCTGACCTCTGGCTTCGCTCGGCCTCGGTTTCGCCATCCGTTTGGACTTTTGCTTTACAGCTTGATTTTCAATAAAGCCTTCTTATTTTCACTTATCTGTTGTTGTACGTCTGGTTCATGGTTCCGTGACATTAGGACCAAGCCATGAATTCTGACGGTACAGGGCCATCCTCGCTACCCACGCTGGTTGCCAGACTTGATCAGCAGGATCACCTGTTGGGTCGGTTCGCCGTGGCGTTGCAAACCCTGCTTGAACGCACGGCTCATTTCGCTCCCGTTGCCGATGGGTCGGTTGTCGCTCCTGGGCCCGCTCCTACTGCCGCTCCGGTTGTTGCGCCAGAGTCTACCCCGACACCTGTTGTTGCGCCTGCGGTGTTTCGGGGTATGACCGGTTCTGCCCCCCTTCCACAGCGCTTTGGGGGAGAGCCAACTCAGTGCCGAGGTTTCCTTAACCAGGTGGGCATTTATTTCGAGTTGCTGCCACATGCCTTTCCTACTGAGAGATCAAAGGTGGGCTTCTTAATTTCGCTGCTCTCGGACAAGGCCTTGGCCTGGGCCAGCCCTTTATGGGAGAACAACAATCCGGTGGTTGCCGAGTTTTCCGGTTTTGTTGCTTCTCTTCAGAGGGTATTCGATGTGCCGGCTCGTGCTGCCTCTGCTGCGAAGCTCCTTATGTCCATCAGACAGGGTTCACGATCCGTAGCTGAATACGCCATTGAGTTTCGTACCCTGGCAGCAGAGGTGGGCTGGAATAATGAGGCTCTGGTCGCTGCTTTCTCTCATGGTCTCTCGGATGCCTTGAAGGATGAGGTTGCAGCTAAGGACCTACCAGTGGAGCTTGAGTCTCTTATTTCTTTCTTGATTTTGATTGACACCAGACTCAGGGAGAGACCTTCCTTTAAGGAGAGTCTGCGGAGGCCTCCTAACAGATTGGCGCCTACCTTTGCTGTCCCACCCGTGCCTCCCTCTCCTCCCACGCCTCCTGGGGATGACTTGGCTGGGGGTGAACCCATGCAGCTGGGCTTTGCTCGCCTGTCCGAGGGGGAGAGGGTACTCCGAAGACGCGAGGGTCGATGCATGTACTGTGGTCACGGTGGGCATTTTCGGTTGGCATGTCCGAACCGTCCGGGAAACGCTCGCACCTGAGATCCTGTCGGGGGCAGATCTTGGGTGGAGTCTCCTCGTCCCCGGTTTCCCGTGTTGACAAACCACTGATCACTGTTGTCCTCTCCTGGGTCGGGGGCTCAGTGACGACCCAGGCGTTGGTGGACTCTGGTGCTGGTGGTTTGTTCATTGATAGTGTGTTCGCTGCCGCCAATTCCATTCCTCTGCAGGCCCGAGGTTCTCCACTGGCTCTTGAGGCGATAGACGGCAGACCCCTTCTGCCACCACATGTGACTCATGAGACCCTTCCAGTGGGGATAGCCATTGGTGCCGTTCACAGAGAGTCGGTCTGCTTCCAGGTTATTTCGTCTCCACACTACTCGGTGGTCTTGGGGTACCCCTGGCTCCAGAAGCATAATCCGACTTTCGATTGGAGATCGGCCGAGATCCTCTCGTGGTCACCGCAGTGTGGGGCTAGTTGCATCCATGGGCCTGTCAAGTTGCTGTGTACTTCCCCTGACTCTCTGTTGCCTCCTGAATACGAGGAGTACCGGGATGTATTCGATAAGGTGCGCGCGGTTGCCCTACCTCCGCACCGCCCATACGATTGTGCCATCGAGTTACAACCTGGTGCCGTTCCTCCTCGTGGCAAGGTCTATCCACTGTCGGTAGCGGAGAATGAGGCCATGGGGGAGTACGTGAGGGAGGCGCTTTCACGCGGACACATTCGCAAATCCTCGTCCCCGGCAGGGGCTGGATTTTTCTTTGTGAAAAAGAAGGGCGGTGAGTTGAGGCCTTGCATCGATTACAGGGGTCTCAATCGCATCACGATCAAGAACGCTTACCCGATACCCTTGATTTCCGAGCTGTTCGATCGCCTTAAAGGGGCCACGGTCTTTACCAAACTCGACCTGAGGGCAGCATATAACCTCGTAAGGATCAAGGCGGGCGATGAGTGGAAGACCGCGTTTAACACCAGGACCGGTCATTATGAATCCTTGGTTATGCCCTTTGGGTTGTGCAATGCGCCCGCAGTCTTTCAGGAATTCATTAACAATGTTTTCCGTGACCTGTTGCAGCAGTGTGTGGTGGTCTATTTGGATGACATCTTGGTATATTCTGAATCCATGGAGACCCACATTCTGGATGTCAGACGAGTGTTGCAACGGTTACGAGAGAACAAGCTGTTCGGTAAGCTTGAGAAATGCGAATTTCACCGATCCCAGGTAACCTTCTTAGGTTACATCATTTCCGCTGAGGGGTTCTCCATGGATCCTGAGAAGGTTTCGGCTGTCTTACAGTGGCCCCAGCCCAGTGGTCTTCGCTCCCTGCAGCGCTTTTTGGGCTTCGCCAATTATTATCGGAAGTTCATCAGGGACTTTTCCATGCTAGCCAAGCCTCTCACGGATCTGACCAGGAGGGGCAGTAATTCCCAGGTCTGGCCGCTCGAGGCCATCCGAGCTTTTGAGGCTCTAAAGTCCGCCTTTGTGTCGGCTCCGATTCTGTCGCATCCCAACCCTGGGTTGCCCTTTGTCCTCGAGGTGGACGCGTCTGAGACGGGAGTAGGCACCCTTCTGTCTCAGCGTAGAACACCAGAGGGTCCTCTGCTTCCTTGTGGGTTTTACTCCCGGAAACTGTCTTCCGCGGACTGCAACTATCAGATTGGTGACAGGGAGTTATTGGCCATCGTGCAGGCCCTTAAAGAATGGAGGCACTTGCTCGAGGGTTCGGTGGTTCTGGTCCTCATCCTGACGGACCACAAGAATCTGACCTACCTTTCTGAGGCCAAGAGATTGACACCACGTCAGGCCAGATGGGCTCTGTTCTTGTCACGTTTTAATTACGTGGTCTCCTACCTACCCGGTTCCAAGAACATCAGGGCGGATGCCTTATCACGGCAGTACTCCGACCTGTCCAGGGAGGAGTCGATTCCGACTTCGGTCATACCTCTGAATCAGATCCTGGCCGCCATTCGCACCAGCCTGACCTCTCCCCTGGGTGAGCAGATTTTGGCGGCTCAATATGGTGCTCCCTCTGGGAGACCCAACGGCAGATGTTTTGTGCCTGAGGAGTTGCGCACTCGGTTGTTGCGAACCTACCATAACTCCAAGACCGCGGGGCATCCTGGAAAGAATCAGCTGTCCTGGGCTGTTTCACGTCTGTTCTGGTGGCCTTCCCTACGTTCCGACATCGCCGCATATGTAGCGGCATGCTCCGTTTGTGCCCAGAGTAAGTCCCCTCGGCACCTTCCGTTGGGCCTTCTGCAACCCATAGCCACCGGGGAGCGCCCATGGTCACACCTGGGGATGGATTTCATTGTGGACCTCCCTGCATCCCGAGGCCATACGGTCATTCTCATGATTGTGGATCGATTTTCCAAAATGTGCCACTGTGTTCCTCTCAAGAAGTTACCCTCTGCACAGGAGTTGGCCACGATTTTTGCCAGGGAGCACGGGTTGCCCAAGGAGATTGTGTCGGATCGGGGGAGTCAGTTTGTGTCCAGGTTCTGGCGCGCCTTTTGCTCCCAGTTGGGGATTCATCTCTCCTTCTCCTCGGCCTACCACCCTCAGTCCAATGGGGCCGCAGAACGATCCAATCAGGCCTTGGAGCAATTCCTTCGTTGCTATGTCTCCGATCACCAAGACAATTGGGTTGACCTCCTGCCTTGGGCTGAGTTTGCCAGGAACACGGCGGTGAACTCTTCCTCTGGGACGTCTCCCTTCATGGCCAATTATGGGTTCCAACCTGCCGTGTTACCGGAGGTATTCTCTCCCCAGGATATTCCGGCTGTGGAGGATCACCTTTCCGTCCTACGTGCTTCTTGGGTACAGATCCAGAAGTCCCTTGAGGTCTCTGCGCAGCGCCAGAGACTCCAGGCTGATCGCAGACGAGCGCCTGCTCCTTCCTACCAGGCCGGAGACCGTGTATGGTTGTCCACCCGCAACCTCAACCTTCGAGTGCCCACTCCCAAGCTGGCGCCTCGCTTTGTTGGTCCCTTCCGAGTGCTTCGTAGGGTAAACCCGGTAGCCTATGCCCTTGCGCTTCCTCCTGGCATGCGGATCTCCAACGTGTTTCATGTCTCCCTGTTGAAGCCACTGGTGTGTAATCGTTTCACTTCCTCGGTTCCTCGGCCTCGTCCAGTCCAAGTGGGCAATCGTGAGGAGTATGAGGTGAGCAATATCCTGGACTCACGCCTGGTCTGCGGTCGGGTGCAGTTTTTGGTTCATTGGCGTGGTTATGGTCCAGAGGAGCGTTCCTGGGTTCCCTCCGCAGATGTCCATACTCCTGCCTTGCTCCGAGCCTTCCACGCACGCTTCCCTCAGAAACCGTTCTTTACTCCGCGGAGGAGGGGCCCTTGAGGGGGAGGTACTGTCATGGTCTTACCTTCTTGCTGTTCTCCTTCGTTTGACATGTGCTGGCGGCCATCTTGGTTTCTGGGTTTCTTGTAGCCTCCCACCCTGCGGCTCCTCCTTCCCACTGGGAGGAGCTGGATGCCTAGCTCATATATATAGGAGGTCTGTGGCTTCAGTTCCTTGCTTGGTCCTCCTGTGTTCACATGCTTCTAAGACTGCTGCTGCTTCTGGTCCCTGATCCTGGCTTCGTCTGACTACCCTGCTGGTTCCTGATCCTGGCTTCGTCTGACTACCCTGCTGGTTCCTGATCCTGGCTTCGTCTGACTACCCTGCTGGTTCCTGATCCTGGCTTCGTCTGACTACCCTGCTGGTTCCTGATTCCGGCTTCGTCTGACTACTCTCCTGGTTCCTGACCTCTGGCTTTGCAAGGACTCTGCCTCGGTTTCGCCATCCGTTTGGACTTTTGCTTTACAGCTTGATTTTCAATAAAGCCTTCTTATTTTCACTTATCTGTTGTTGTACGTCTGGTTCATGGTTCCGTGACATGCCCTTTATGGATTAAAACCAGACTCTGCGTCAACTACGTAATTTTCCATGGGAGTTTTGCCATGGATCCCCCTCCGGCATGCCACAGTCCAGGCGTTAGTCCCCTTGAAACAACTTTTCCATCACTATTGTGGCCAGAAAGAGTCCCTGTGGGTTTTAAAATTCGCCTGCCTATTGAAGTCTATGGCGGTTCGCAATGTTCGCCGGTTCGCAAACATTTGCGGAAGTTCGCGCTCGCCGTTCGCGAACATTAAATTTTATGTTCGCGACATCACTAGTTGTAAAACCGTCAGCTTTGACAAGCTTGAATTTAGACGCTGGGAATGTGGCTGGCTGTGACTGTTTTTTCCAATGCAGATACAGCAAATGGGGCAGAGAAATTTCCCTGCTGTAATCTACAGCTGGTGTGTTGTGGTTTTGTTGAGCAAGGCATTCAGCAGCAAGGTTCATGCAATCATGGTCAGGGACAATATATTTTGGTCATAGCACACTGGGTAACTCTGCTTGCCACTTGGAAGGATGCAGGACAGGGCCGGGTACTGCAGCTTGTTGTGCTGCCACGGCTCCATACAGCTAGTGGTGATGATGCGGGAATAGTCAGCTCCACCTCTCCTCCTCCTCCATGCCCTCTTCTGCTGAATTGTCCCATGAACTATAAGTCCTCCCTAAGCATTCAAAGGTGCCATGCAGTGCTTCAGCTGGTTTGTCTAGGCAGACATGCTGCAAGGACCTGGGACACCCTGCGCTATACCATCATCCCTGTCAGTGGAGGCTGATGAGAGATCATCATGAGGTATAGCAGGGGTAGACCGGAAAGGTGAGGAGTGAGAAGGAGCGGAATTGCATCCCTTTGTGTGGATTATAGGTGCTCTTGCCAATGTCGTGAGAGGTTATACGCCTTGTCAAGCATGTGGTACCTAAATGGCTGGTGTTTTTGCCACACTTGATGTGCTTTGCAGGCAAAGTTTGTAAATTGCGATCAGCTGCACACATGCTAAAAAAGGCCCAAACAGCCGAGCTGTGGGAAGTTGGCCTGGGAGATAACCGCTCCACAATCTGGTGGAATAGGGTGGTTGCTCTCTACTCTTCCATGATGGCCGCCTTTTTGGGGTTGTGTCTCACCCTCACTTTCCTCCTCTGCTCTATCCTGCACCCAATTCACCTCAGTGACCTCATCATCCTCATCATCCCCTCTATCCTCATTATCACTAGAGATAACTTGGCAATACATTGTGGCTGGGGGAACATGACTGCTAATTTGTTGTTTACCAGTGTTCTCCCCTCTCTGTAGGCTCATGTTCCTGCCTTTCTCAACCTCAGAACCAAGATATGAATCAAGTAATGGCTGTGCATTGCAAAGGAGCAAGTGGCTAATGCTGTGTTCAAAAATCTCACCTGACTCCTCCATGCCTGATGCTGGGGCTTTGGCAGAGGTAGCTGTGGACAAGGAGGCTGAATAAGCCACTCTGCCAGCAGCGCTGGACTGCGCACTAGTCTCTGCTTGGGTGACAGAGGATGAGGAGGATGATGATGATTTAGCAAGCCAGTCCACAACCTCCTCTACATGCTGTGGCTGGATGTTCCACTAAACAGAGGAAATGATGCCCTGCCTGAGGACCAGCCACGTCCATCTTTGCCTGTTGACACATACGCTACTTGCCCCCTCAGAGTGCCATGGGAACATCTGCCTCTCCTTGTTGGCCTCCCAAACATGATGGAGGGGGGACTCTAATTAAAGCGGAGTTCCACCCAAAAATGGAACTTCCGCTATTTTGCTCCCCCCCCCCCCCTCTGGTGCCACATTTGGCACCTTTCAGGGGGGAGGGGGGAACGGGTACCGTTTTTGACAGGTACCCCTTCCCTACTTCGGGACATGTCGCCGCGATGGCCATCCCGGAAGTTCGGCTCCCGCCTCCTTCCCCCGCCACTGAGCCAATAGAAATGCGCAGCGCGCTTCTCGCATGCGCAGTAGGGACCCAGCCGTGATCTGCAGAAAGGAGTTTTGGTTACAGCTATCTTTTGTGTCACCAAGCCTCCACTCTGGGGGCTAAGTTTTTTTGTTGTACTGTGGACACACTGATCCCTAACTGTGCCTCGCCTTAAGGTAAATATATAGGTGGCCTAGTTCATACATATATATCATCCTCTTTATACCTGCCCCTGCTATTAGGTGCTTTTCTATGGCCACTATTGTTTTCTATGGCTGTATAGTTTATATTTGTTTTTTTGCTAGGATTCTCTCCATCCGTTTTATGCCTTGCCCCTTGTGGTCCCTGGTTTGGACTCGTGCAGTTGGGTTGTCCCGGGGTCTTCCATCTGCATACAGCCAATGCATTGTACATCGTTGTTTCTTTTATAGTTGGTGCATTTTCTTTGGAGGACTGTCTATTACGCACGTGCTTCAGTCTTATATATAATTGTGTTGGTGGATATTTCGTCTATTGTTATGTGCTATTTTATATTCATGTATTGCATGTATTATTTGCTTGCCTGCTTATTATATGTACAGGTTGAGTCCATAAGGAGTCTGTAGGATCGACATTCCCCCTGAGGAAGACTTCTCAAAAAGTTGAAACGCGTAGGGGTCTGCATTCTGAACCAATAAATTGCCATTGTGCCATACGTGTTGCTTGGCACCCACACTGTGGATATCCTCCTAATGTTAATTTTAATACATTTGTCATGTATTTATTGTCATGAATTTTTGATGATCTGTATTATCATTAGAATGTTTTTGTTTGTTCATTTATTGATGTATTTAATAAATATATTTTTTTAGACATTTAGATTGCATTTATATACTTTTCCGGCATCACAACATCCCTTCCCCTGCCCCTCTGTCAAATCCTGTCCCAGGATTTGTGTATGCATTCTATGTTATTTGGGATGGATGCCACAAGTTGGTTTATGTGAGTAAGAGTGAGCAATTTTTTGCAAGAAAACACAGCGGACCATTGTTCTCCCTGGAATGATCATAGAGCCCCTGTGAACCTTCTATATAGGAACACACGTCTCTATGGTCATTTCACAAGCCATGCCCATCCACAGTTAGAATCACTCCCCTAGGCTCACATTTAACCCCTTGATCACCCACAAAACCCCTTCCCTGTCAGTGTCATTATTACAGTAACAGTGCATATTTTTAGCACTGATTACTGTAGTAATGTCACTGGTCCCCCCAAAAGTGTCAAAAATGTCAGTTAGGGGTCCGATCTGTCCGCCACAATGTCGCAGTTCTGCAAAAAATCACAGATCGCCGCCATTACTAGTAAAAAAAAATAAAAATAAAAATGACATAAATCTTTCCCGTAGTTAGTAGACTATTTTTTTTTTCTACCAAAAATATGTAGCAGAAAACAAATTGGCCTAAAATGTTAAATTTAGATGTTTAAATTTATTTATTTTTTTTGGGAATGTTATATAGCATTAATGAAAAACATTGGGATAGAAAAATTTATATATATTATATAGCAGAATGTGAAAAATATTGTTGTTTTTTTTTTTCAGAATTGTTGCTCTTTTTGTTTATAGCGCAAAAGCTAAAAATCACACAGGTGGTCAAATACAACCAACAGAAAGCTCTATTTGTGGGGAAAAAAGGACATCAATCTTATTTAGGTACAGCGTTAAAATAATGTATTGCCGATTCACAAAATATGGCAAATCTTCCGATCCAGAAGTGGTTAACAACCTTTGGAAAGGAATAATTTACTCCCATGTTTTCTGTGTGCTCGCTCCACAGAAAACCCATGTGCCTCCTGCCTCCAGGTGACCCTCCTTGCTGTAACGCTCCTGCGTTTTTAGTATAGGCTGGATTTGCAGCTGCAAAATCTCCACTCAGTAGTCATGTAGAGATGTGTTGAATACCAGATCCAACTCTCCAGGACTCATCACCGTGGGCCTGTCAGCTTCAACATACAGATATATACACACTCAATGAGATGTTCCTGGAGTGAGAGGATGTATATGATAGTATGAAGGTGATGTGCTGAAGGGACAGGTGTGAACAGTGACAAGGATGGTAATCACTTGATAGGTTTGTATAGGAGAGTTCAAGATGGTATTTAGGAATGCAGATAGGTTAGTATCGAGTATGCTAACAGGTGGTGAGGACAGCAGATGACAAATACAGGATAGACTAACCCAGTGCAAGGATAGATAGTAGTAGACAGGAGAGCTAGCAATCTATGCAGCAGTGCAGATGATAGATGGTAGTAGGCTCAAGAGCTAGCAATCTATGTAACAGTGCAGATGATAGGATAGTATGGATAGGTAGTAACAGATCCGGTAGCGAGATACAGGGATCAGTAGCGAGGTTCCGGTCTGCTCCAGGTAAAGGGAATAGCTGGAGGTTCTGATCGAGAGACAGGCTGGAAAGCATGTGGATAACAAGGCAGGTTGAACGAACAATGTGAGTGAGACCGCCGGCGGTTGAAATAGCCGCTCTGCGGGGCTCAGCAGTGACATCATCGTTCTTAAAGGTATATGCGTACCACCTGAAGAGAAAGGTGGGACGCATTACAGAGAAAGTGGTGATTAAGGGTACCGGAGGTACCAGAATCTTACACTTGCACGTTCTTGTTTAAACTCCTGAACTACAAAGACAGAGATCTAATCCTTGCAAAAGCCAGAGGTATGGGGGATGCACTCACTATAGATAACCAAAAAGTTTCCCTATTTCCAAATTACTCGGCTGAGGTACAGAAGCAAAGAGTCAAGTTTACTGACGTCAAACGCCGCCTCCGAGCACTCAATATTCAGTATGCTATGCTATACCATGCTAAACTTCGAGTTGTAGCTAAGGGGGAAGTTCTTTTATTTAAAAAAAACTGCCGCTGCAGTACATTGGCTAAACAGAGAGGAGATATCGCTACATTCTAGCACGCCCTCCAGGCCACGCAGTTTCCTGATTTAAATTATTACTTTTGGAATATAAGGTATGCTGACCGCTCCTCATGAACATTTATGTACAGCTGGAACACAAGTGCTGAATTGGATGAGTAACTACCAACTGGGGACAGTTGTAGTAGATGTAAAGTTAGCAGCTTTACCTTTGAACTTTATTATTACACCCAAGGAAGTCCTTTGTGGACATTTTGTTGTAAGGTTAAACATTGCATGGATCACTTTGGTCCTTTCTCTGTTGAATCCTTTTTCTTCTCCTCCCTTGTTCAATTATCTACCAGACTCTTTGCTTTCCGGACACCAAGTGAAGATGATCTCTCAGGAATCCTCAGTTCTTCATCTTATTTCCTCATCAAATATCCCTAATACCCATGGGACTGCAATTGGAAGTCAAGAAAAAGTATACATTGGTTTGTCTTTAATTATGGGGAAGAGGGTGCAGGTACATGTTCCCTCGTCGCAATACTCGTTTTCCTGTGAACTGTATCGGTCTTATACCTAAAACAGTTCGAGTACTGTCCTGGAATATCCGAGGACTTAATAACCCGGTAAAATGAACTGCGGGCCTCAGGAGTGTTAAACGACTCATTGATGATGTACTACATGCTCTATAGAGATGAAATTGGGGAGCACATACTTCTCTTTGGAGTGAGTAGTTGCATATATTTTATTTTCTTCTTATTGTATTTTCAGATGGGGGTAGCATTCTCTTGGTTGGTTGCTGTGAAGAGCTTGTAGAAATAGAATCACTGGTGACATTAATCCTGAACCTCTTTCTATATACAGAGAGACGTATAAATATGCACTGTTACTGTAAAAATGACACTGGCAGGGAAGGGGTTAATTTTATTGGAGAGGGAGGGGTTAATGTATGCCTGGTGCTTACTGACGTGTGGGGGGGGGGGAGGTGACTGTGTGAGACAGGGACAGATCGGATGTCCAGCTATGCTGAACACTCCAATCTGTCACTCCCTGTCACTGAGGAGATCCGCCCGCTTGTGTTTACACAGGCGGGCGGATCTCCACACTAGATCCCCGACGATCGGTGCAGAGCAGCGGCGATCGCCGCTGCTCCTCCCCTGGCCCGACTCCCGCTGTGAATGAAAACAGCGGGAGCGCACCTCCGGCGGCACGCGAGCGCCGCCTACAGGGGAGGTGTCTGGCGACGTAGGTCTACGTCGTCAGACGGGATCGTGCCACTTTGCCGCAGTACTATTCCAGTACTCAGCGGTAAAGTGGTTAACCTTGGACCCTGCATTCTCATAAACCACCCTTACTGCAATACACCATTTTACGTAGCTACATAGTTAGCTGTAGTTAGTCTGGTTGAAAAAAAGACACAAGTCCATCTAGTTCAACCAATTAAAGGGGGAAAAAAAATTGACAATCCTATATTCACAATTCTCTACCCAAAGCTGATCCAGAGGAAGGCATAAAAACCCCAGCAAAGCATGATCCAATTTGCTTGAGCAGGGAAGAAAATTTCTTCCAGATCCCCCCAAGAAGCAATCAGATATTCCTTGGATCAACTTTACCAATAAATGTTAGTATCCGGTTATATTATGTACATTTAGGAAAGACTCAAGGCCTTTTTTAATGAATTATGTTTTCTTACATTTTTGATATGCTGTAGGACTCCATTTAAATACCTATGAAAGCTATTTAACACTCGTGCGACTGACAGTGTTGTGCGACTGACAGTGTTGTGCGACTGACAGGGCTGTGCGACTGACAGGGCTGTGCGACTGACAGGGCTGTGCGACTGACAGTGTTGTGCGACTGACAGGGCTGTGCGACTGACCGGGCTGTGCGACTGAGTGTTGTGCGACTGACCAGGCTGTGCGACTGAGTGTGGTGCGACTGAATTGGGCTGTGAGACTGTGAGTGTGGTGCGACTGAACCGGGCTGTGAGACTGTGAGTATGGTGCAACTGAACCGGGCTGTGAGACTGGGAGTGTTGTGCGACTGACCGGGCTGTGAGATTGTGAGTGTTGTGCAAGTGAGTGAAGCGGAGTACCAGAGGGTGAGAAGGTAGCGTTAGGAAGCCAGGAAATAGCCACATAGGATAGACTTAAATTACTGAATCCCCATTAGATTAGATTAGTAGGTACAATGCCCGGCGGGTGTGGAGATGCGACTCGGTGTACAACTTGTAATATGTATGCGTTCCTCAGACATGTGATCAAGGGCGAATACAAATGCGCAAAATGTAAGCACGTTGCTTCCCTGGAAGCTCAGGTCCTGAATCTAGGGAAGCAGCTGGCAACACTGAGACGAATGTCCATACCGGAGGAGAGCCGGGATCGTACCAGTCAGGTGCAGACAGGGGTCTGCACAGAGGTGGGCGGAGTATTGGAGGTGCAGGCATCAGAGCAGAGTAGAGGGGTGACAGGGAGGAGGGGTAGAAGGGGACAAGGCAAGGAGGCTGATCCTGGGCTGGAACACCCCAATAAATTTGCCCCGTTGCGTGATGTTGGGGAAACCAGTCAGGGACCAGCATTGCTGGAGCAGAGCGACGCCCCTAGCTGCCAGGGGAAGAACTCCTCCAGTGAGGCTCGGAGAAAGGGAAAGGTAAGACAGGTTCTGGTGGTAGGGGACTCAATTATTAGAAGGACAGACAGTGTAATCTGTGACAAAGATCGTGTGTGCCGAACAGTCTGTTGTTTGCCAGGCGCTCGGGTTCGGCACATTGCGGATCGGGTGGACAGATTATTGGGTGGGGCTGGGGAAGACCCAGCTGTCATGGTACACGTGGGTACCAATGACATAGGCAGAGGAAGATGGAGAGTCCTAAACTATTTCAGGGACTTAGGCGCTAAGTTGAGGAGAAGGACCTCCAAGGTAGTATTTTCCGAAATACTACCTGTACCTCGAGCCACACCAGAGAGGCAGCGGGAGATTAGGGAAGTTAACGAGTGGCTGAGGAGCTGGTGTAGTAAGGAGGGTTTCGGGTTCCTGGAGAACTGGGCCAACTTCTCAGTCGGCCACCAGCTCTTTGGTAGGGACGGATTGCACCTAAATGGGGTGGGTGCAGCCGTACTGGGTGAGAGGATGGCCACAAAGTTAGAGGGGCTTTTAAACTAGGGAATGGGGGGAGGGTACAGATGTAGAATTAGCCAGTAGAAAGCAAGATTCAGAGGGCAGAAATGGGGGCATTAGCGGTAGGGTGTTTGGAGCTCCTATACCCAGGGTGGGTATGGGGAAAAACCACAAGAGCAGCCTAAAAACATCAAATGAGGATATTTGTAACCGGTCAAAATTATGAGGTTTGTATACCAATGCCAGAAGCCTGGCCAACAAGATGGGAGAGCTGGAGCTGCTGATGTTTGAGGAGGACTACTATTTGACAGCTCTCATGACTGGATGGCGACCATTCAGGGGTATTCCCTTTATCTCAGAGATAGAGAAGGTAAAAAAGGGGGAGGGGTATGTTTGTTTATTAAGAACAGTATACAGGTAAATATGAGGGATGATATTAATAATGGAGCTAAGGACGAGGCAGAATCCCTATGGGTAGAGCCTCAAAGGGAAGGCACGGTGGGGAAGGTAATATTGGGCGTATGCTATAGGCCCCCCCACCAGAGGGAGGAGGGGGAGGTGGACCTCATTTTACAGATAGGATTGGCAGCAAGGATGGGAAATGTCATTATAATGGGGGACTTTAATTATCCTGATATAGACTGGGCAGAAGGAACCGCACACTCAGCCAAGGCTCGGCAGTTCCTAAATGTTTTGCAGGACAATTTCATGGGTCAGATGGTGAATGCCCCGACAAGAAACAATGCGGTACTTGACCTACTGATTAACAATGCAGACCTGCTCACGGATATAGAAATACAGGAGAACTTAGGAAACAGTGACCATAGGTCAATAAGTTTCAGTATTAATTACAGTAATAGGAAGCACAAGGGTAATATTAAGACGCTGAATATCCAAAGGAGCCAATTTCCCAAAACTGCGCTCACTGCTAGAAAATATCAATTGGGATAGAACCCTGGGAACAAAGAACACGGAGGAAAAATGGGAGTGCTTCAAGAGCATACTTAACAAAGGGATTGACCAGTGCATTCCAAAGGGAAATAAATTTAAAAGAGCAAAATTAAACCCTGGGTGGCTAAACTCCAACATAAAAATGTATATTAGTGCTAAAGAAAAGGCCTTCAAAAAATACAAGACTGAGGGGTCATTGGCAGCATTTAAGCATTACAAAGAGTGTAATAAGAAATGTAAAGATGAAATCAGGGCAGCTAAAATAGAACACGAGAGACATATAGCGGAGGAGAGTAAAAAGAACCCCAAGAAGTTTTTTTAAGTATATAAACAGTAAGAAAGCGAGGCCAGAACACATTGGCCCCATAAAAGATGACAAAGGAAATATGGCCACTGAGGACAGGCGGAAGTGTTAAATAATTTCTTCTCTTCAGTCTTCACAAAAGAATCGGGGGGCTACACAAACCTAGCTTGTAAGGCCGAACTAAACAACACACCTCAGGAAATACCGCCATGGCTAACAGAAGATAGACTTAAAACTAAACTAGAGAAACTTAACATAAATAAATCACCGGGACGGGATGGCTTGCACCCGAGGGTTCTGAAAGAGCTCAGCCAGGTGATTGCCAGACCATTATTCTTGATCTTTAAGGATAGTCTACAGATGGGTATGGTGCCAGCTGATTGGAAAAAAGTCAACGTGGTACCAATATTTAAAAAGGGGCCGAGATGTATCCCGGGTAACTATAGGCCGGTCAGCCTAACATCTGTAGTCTGCAAGATTTTGGAGGGGATGTTAAGGGACCACATACAAGACTTTAGTAATGAAAATGGTATTATTAGTAGTAATCAGCATGGATTCATGAAAAATCGTTCTTGCCAAACCAATCTATTAACCTTCTACGATGAAGTGAGCTGCCACCTAGATAAAGGTAAGCCGGTGGATGTGGTGTATCTGGACTTTGCAAAGGCCTTTGACACCGTTCCCCACAAACGCTTACTGTACAAACTAAGGAAGGTAGGTATGGATCATAGGGTGAGTACCTGGATAGAGAACTGGCTCCAGGGGAGAGTCCAGAGGGTGGTGATTAATGGGGAGTACTCGGATTGGGCGGGTGTGGAAAGTGGGGTCCCCCAGGGTTCTGTCCTGGGACCAATCCTGTTTAATTTATTCATAAATGATCTAGAGGAGGGGATATCTAGTACAATCTCAGTATTTGCAGGTGATACTAAACTAAGCATGCCAATATCTTCTATGCAGGATGTGGAAATCTTACAAGCGGACCTGAACAAAATAATGGGGTGGGCAACTACATGGCAGATGAGGTTTAATGTTGAAAAATGTAAAGTAATGCACTTGGGGGCCAGAAACCAGAAAACAAGCTACTCACTAGGGGGGGAACCTCTGGGTGAGTCTAGGATGGAAAGGGACCTGGGGGTACTGGTAGACATCAGGCTTGGCAGTGGCATGCAATGCCAAGCCGCTGCAAGCAAAGCCAACAGAATACTGGGATGTATAAAAAAGGGGATTCACTCCAGAAATAAAGAGATTATTTTCCCTCTCTACAAGACTCTGGTCCGGCCACATTTGGAGTATGCTGTCCAGTTCTGGGCACCGGTCCTCAGGAAGGATGTGCTGGAATTGGAAAGAGTCCAGAGAAGGGCAACAAAAATAATTAGGGGAATGGAGGGCATCAGCTATGAGGAAAGACTACAAGCACTGAACTTATTCTCTCTGGAGAAGAGACGATTGAGGGGGGATATGATATCAATGTACAAATACTGTACTGGCGACCCTAGCATAAGGAACAAACTATTCAGAGAAAGGGAATACAATAAGACACGTGGCCATTCACTAAAACTAGAGGAAAGGCGGTTTAACCTTAAAATGCGTAAGGGGTTCTTCACTGTAAGAGCGGTAAGGATGTGGAATTCTCTTCCACAAGCAGTTGTATCAGCTGGGAGCATTGATAGTTTCAAAAAACTATTAGATGGGCACCTTGGAGACCACAACATACAGGGGTACACAATGTACGGTTAACAGCAAACACACACACACATCATAGGTTGAACTGGATGGACTGATGTCTTTTTTCAACCTCACTAACTATGTAACTATGTAACTATGTAACTATTTATAAATGTTTTCACAAAACTTTGACCAAGGATCCACACTTTGTTTTCAGTTAAATCCAGTTAGAAAAATGTGTGAATCTTCAGTGAAAATATTCATTAATAAACCCCTAGGTGAAAGTCTGTGTGTGGGGTGCTAAATCATGTACATAAAAATAAATAAAACTATTAAATCAAAACTCATATAGTGCAATCAAAAAAGTGCAAATGCAATATAAAAATCTCCTCAATGTCAGAATTATCGCCTGGTATTCTGACAAATGAAAATTGGTATAATTGCAAATTCCAAAATGTGCTAGTGCATTAAATCCAATGTGTTCAATAAACAAAAGTGCTAGTGTGCCATATATTGTGCAATAATGCAAACATTTTATACGTGCAGATTTCAATCACCTAAATGTCAGACTAAGAATAATAATGTTCCGACATAGGTAATCTGCAAACCTGTGATCAAAAAAGTGCTAATGCAATAAACTATTGTGCTATAATCCAGGTTGTAGTAAATACAATAAATATTGTTAAACTATATACAGTAAAACCTTGGTTTGAGAGTAACTTGGTTTAAGAGCGCTTTGCAAGACAAGCAAAATTTTCAAATAAATTTTGACTTGATATACAAGCGATGTCTTGATATACAAGTAGCCTCAAGTCACAGCTGAGTATAAAAGAGAAGAGAGGCGCCTCTAAGTGTAGCAATATGGTTAAATTTAATGAAGGTACAACATTTAGCAATTCACATGGTTGATGATTGGAACAGGCACATCTAAGTATGCAGTCATCAGTGGTAAAGCTGTCCACATAGGACCATCCTCCGCACTGCCATCTACGTCATCCTTTCCATGCTGCCCCTCGCTTTACTGCAGGGGGGTCTTCCCGGTCAGGATTACAGACTAGCAGCCGGCGGTGCAGAAGATGGTCTATGTGGACAGCTTTACCCCGGATGCCTGCATGCTTGGATTAGCCTGTTTTATTCATCAACCATGTGAGTTGCTAAATGTTGTACCTTCATTAAATGGAACCATATTGCTACCCTGTAGCTCCTGCTGGATTTTGCTTCCAATCCCCTTGTGGAGGCGTCATTTGTGGATGGACATTGTAGGGTTACACAACCTATCGCATTGCTATAATCTTTTTATATGGACTATAAATTGAAGGATTTATGAATAAATGGTTGTGGAACGAATTATCTGAGTTTCCCTTATTTCTTATGGGGAAATTCGCTTTGATATAAGAGTGCTTTGGATTACAAGCATGCTTCCGGAACGAATTATGCTCGCAATTCAAGGTTTTACTGTATATCAAAAAACATATAGTGCAATCAAAAAAAAAAGAATTAGGCTCCATGTACACGGGACGTTGTTAAAAGTCCCTTTGAATGCTGGAATTTTTAGGACGTTTGAAACGTCCGTTCGGTCGCGTTTGTACCCGCGTTTAGCGGGCGTTTAGCAGCGTTTGGGGGCGTTTGCGTTTAAAAGCGTTCCTAGAGGTCAAAAATTATTCCCCTTTAAAATGGAAAAACGCGAACGCTAAACGCGGGTCATCGCGTTTAGGCGCGTTCGGACGCGTTTGTGCATTTGAAACGCCGGGAAACACACGTTCGAATGCAAATAATTGCGTTCTAAAAAAAAGTCCCTGAACGCAACTGCCTGCAAATGACTGTAAACGACCTGGTGTACATGGACAGATAAGATAAAATGTAGATGGGTTCAGGGGCTTCTGAAAAAAACGCCCAACTGCTCCTAAACGACCATTTCCAGCGTCCCGTGTACATGGAGCCTAATAATAAATTGTACTCCAAAAGTAATCATTTAAAAGTCCATGTGTAAAAAAGTCCCAAAGTGACACAAAAGTGCAATTAGTGCTTAAATCCAAAAAGGGGTTCACGGTATCCACACGTGAGGAACTCCCACCAACAGTGCTCCACTGATTCTGCAGGATAATACTCACCAGAGGCAGAGCTGGAACTATTAGATATTGCGCTGATTTTTCATATCTTTTATCTATACATGGTTTATCTATAGTAGATCAGCAGCATTTCTTAGTGTTCCCCTTGTGGTTTCAATTGTTTTTTCACCTTAGCAATCCTTAACCACTTACCCCAAACTGACGTACCCGTACGTCGTCTGCCTTTGGGGGGTTATACCGGGGTGATGCCTCTAGCTAGAGGCATCATCCCGGTATTGTTGTCGGGAGCAGCTCGATGTGTACAGGGCCTGAATCACTACTATTTCGTAGATTCTGTTCCACCCAGTAATCCAGCATGTTATAAATATTAATGTCAAAGTATTCAGAGATAAGTCTATAGCAGATCTCACAGCATTCATTAGGATTATAGCATCAGCACATGAATTAAAAATATGTAAGAAGATTCTCTGTTACTAAGTTGACGCATGTTCTCCCTTAGAGATCAATAGTACATGCTGTCTTCGGAAGTGTCAAACGCGTCACTGCACAAGCACAGATGCTAGATAGACAGTACAGGAAAGATTGTGCAAGTGATCATCAACCAACACAAGAAGGAAGCAGGCAGACCAGTTTTATTGACACTTTTTATTGACTGTCAGATAGGAGAGCATTACTACATGACTTTATAAAGCTTGTATACACATGTACCTGGATCTGAGTCGCAGAATAGAAATAAATGACTTACTGAAACTAAACACTACATGTTAAACGCAGCCTTCCCGATAACACTTATGCAGAAACTTCCTGTAACCTGTTACATTAGTAAGACACAAGCAGGCGTGTTTAAATTAAGTCTATTATCAATTTATTTTTAGTTTTTTTTTTTTTTTTAGAATCTTGACGTAAATATGAAAACGTGTTAATGTTTTGAAAGCCTAGTTTCGAACTGTAGATTTCGAACTGTAGAGCATGAGGGCAGCCGTATACATTACGTGCACAATATACACATGGCATGCTTCTAGTTTACTAGCACAGCTCCGTCCATTTCAATACAAGTCTATTGACACCTTTGACAATTGGCCTTTACTGTTTACTTTTTCGTGTGACACAAAATCTATTTAGATCAGGCTAAATACAATCGGCAAAACACAACACTTTTAAAACTCAACATATTTTCTTTTCTTTAATCCGAGTTTTTTTAAACATAATGTCGTATTTGTAGAAAATGAACTACCCAACTTGTGCCATCATCCAAAATTGAAAAGGGGAGATTGTGGGAAACCGAATAACCTAAGACTATTTTTTAACCATATAGTCTATGATTGACAAATGGGAAAAATGTGTAGGTTATTATATATTTCACAACATTTTTTGAAGTAACATCATAAGATACATAATCACATCTGATGTTTGGGTCTACGCGTTTCGCAACATGCTTCTTCAGGACCGCATTTATACATCAACCTCTGATGTATAAATGCGGTCCTGAAGAAGCACGTTGCGAAATATATAATAACCTACACATTTTTCCCATTTGTCAATCATAGACTATATGGGTAAAAAATAGTCTTAGGTTATTCGGTTTTAAATAACTCACTGTCTGTTATCACACATGTCTTATATGTCTTGTCAAGGACAACTTGTCCGCACAATTATTTTAACCTTTTTGTAATAAAATGATGTTTCAAATTAATCTGTGAGTCGCTATGATTCATTTCATGATGTGCCTTAGAAAGTCCAGCTGTTCGTTTTTGTGAGGAACCAATTGGGTTTGGTTTTCCAACTCATGAACCCCACAATCTCCCCTTTTCTCCTTTAAACATAATGTGTTAAGCAAGGATGCTGATTGAACTCCATGACAGCCAATAGAGGGAGCAAGTGCAAATAACACAGAAAATATGGCACACCAAGGATTTAAAATGGGGAAAAATTATATAAAGAAAACATTCAGGTAAGTGCCGGTTCACACTACTCCGACTTGTCAGGCGACTTGGTCGCCTGACAAGTCGTGCTACATTCTATGCAATGGGAACCGTTCTAATAGGAGCGACTCAAGTCGCTCCAACTTAGAAAAAGGTTCCTGCACTACTTTTGGCTGAAGTCGGAGCGACTTGCATTGACTTCCATTATGTGAAGTCAGTGCAAGCCGTGTGGAAGTCGCGGTGCATGGCGACTTGTTCAAGTCGCCTCGAAGTCGCGACGCCATAGTGTGAACCGACTCTTAAGGTTAAAAAACAATTATTAGGACACAAGGACTTAGTGACAATTTTTTTAACAGTGAGCGTGACATTCACCAATTTTTTACTGCAGGTGAATCATCCTGGTGCACGTGTTTTAAATTAGAGGGAATGGTTAGCCCCTGTGAATTTTTGGTAAATCTCACATTCACTGCTTAGAAATACACCCCTTAATGTAGAACTTTTTTCCTTTTAGATTTTAATAATAGGGAAAAGTAAAATCCTTAGGATTTTATTGTCATCTGTGGTCTCCTTTACACTCTGTGGTCTCCTTTACAGTAGATTTCTTCTCATGTCCTATCCTGGTGACCACAGGGACAAGGAACACGAAACTACAGTTTTTCAAACACTTGTTGGTTATTAGTCATTGTTGGGATCTTTTAGCTGTCTGTGGTCTTCTTTAAACATCTTCTCAAGTCTTGTCCTGGTGACCATTGTATTTTGGACAATGACCAAGGCCCTGTACTTTCATGAAAGACTAGTTGGTTGTTGATCCTTCTTGGGATTGTATTGCTATTTGTGTCTTTGTAAAGGATATTTCATGTAATTTCTTTTCCTGTTGACCATAGTTACAGAGACAGGACATGGGGGAAAATTTCCCCAATGGAGACCAACGAGAACCTGAGGAAAGTTCTAACTCTTCTTCTCAGTATACTTTAAATCACAGATTAATTCCCTGTGCTGGCTGTCTGACATGGTAATGAGTTATAAATGTAATGGTTAGTGGAATACAGACAATACATGCTATAATAAAATTCTGCCATACAATGAAATGTAACAAAAGATCAAATAAGGTGCAAAAGAGCAGTGATCTGCAGCAACCCACTGCAATTGGATTAGTGCAGTCAGGTCAATGAATAATTCGTTCCGATTGTCTTATTTCGGTATTAGCCATTGTACTTTGCCTAATTGCATAAAGCTCTTTTAGATTGGAGATTTTGCTGGACTTACTCGCTCAGTTGAGGGTCTATGAATGGGTAATGGTGGGGGTGGGTTGGGAGAGTTCACTCACGATAATTATGGTCCCACTTGACAAAAGGGTGGCAGTGAGCCCTTTGAGGGGGCTTGGGCTTCTACCTCTTTGTACGGCCTCAAGGTAATTTCCGCATATACTTGTAGGGTAGGTAAAAGGAGTGCCCTTTATCCAATGAGAAGCAAAATTAAGGTAAATATGTGGTCATTTTATTAAAAGTAGTAAGTAACAAATGATCAAGCCAACATGTTTCAAGGGAACAGAGACTCCCTTATTATACAAAGGTAAGCAGGCTGCTGGAATCTGACTTGTAGTCATGTGCAGTAATATTTTTTGAATAATACATTTTTTGAAATACTTATGAAATCCAAATACTAAACTGAGTATTTTAAATAGCAACCCGGTTAATTCTCCAATCTAAATGCCATGAAGTATGGAAGAATAGAAGGTAAACTCTGAATGGCTGCCATGGGTAACACCTATACAGGTTTTGTGTATAGTCAGTCCAGTGTTGCACAGTAAAAGGTAAGAAACTCTTTGAAAGGCAGTGTATGAAGCAATACAAATGAAAAACAAATCCAAACCTTTAAACTTGTTTTAAAAATGGCAAATTATATGATTTTGCCAGCTGAGAGGCTCAGCTAGTTCAGAAATGGTATAGTAAACCTATGTAGTAGACAACTGAAGACCTTGGTGATTACTAACTGATTGTCTAAGTGGCCATAATGATAGGGCGCCCATTATTACCATATATAAAACAAGAAATTGCCTGTGTTTATTATAGCAACCAATCATTTTCACCAAGTCATTCTCCCAGAACACAATAGAAAGCTGGTGACTTCAATGGCACAGAAAGCATTTATTTCAGACATTCCTATAACAAGGTGGATATCCACACTAGCAAAGGTTTCTATACAAATCTATGTCCACATAGCTAAAACAGTGGCTGAGGTACCTTTACTAGGTCCGAATTTGAGAACACAGTCAAAATGCATCCAAGATAAAACATTAATACCAATGTATGCATTGTAGGAAGGCTGGGGATCACATGGGGGTGGTTGGAAACCAGCAAAGACCTCATAATGTAGTGAGTTCTACCATGTAGGGTCTATCCAGAAATTATTTCTACTAAAGAGGCTTATGTACATTTTTCCTAGGGAGTATGGGCTTTTTAGTTCACTGGTGAAGGTTCAAGAGATGGGAAAGGCCGCTCTGACCGACATTAGTGTGGATACTCTAATGGCACTTTTCCACTGCAAGTACCGACTCTGCTCTACTCGGCCCTGCTTGGCCCGGTTTGCTTTTCCACTGCTGGTACCGCATGGTACGGTGTTGGAACGGTTCGGTACGGTACGGTATGGTTTGTTTTTCCACTAAAGTAGTACTAAAGTTAAGTGGGTGGGATAACAACGGGGTGGGTGGGATTCTCTGACCAATCAGTGGCTAGTAGTGACTGCATGCAAAGGATTGTGGGATATGGTACCGGGTATGGTATCTCTTGGAACCACAATCGAGGTGGTACTGTTTTTGAGAGCCGTACCGTTCAGTTCCATGCAGTGGAAAAGCGCCGCCGTACCGTACCGAACCATTCTTATACCATACCATGCGGTACCAGCAGTGGAAAAGCACAAAAGCGTGCCGAACCGTTCGGTTCCATGCAGTGGAAAAGCGCCATAAGTTGGCGAGGACCACATGAGGATTTTAGACCTGCAATGTTAAAACGGTATTACTCAGTATAGATTTTTTCTTTATGGACATTTCATACCAGTGGGCAAATCCTAGTTTTATAGATTGTATAAAGCTTAAAGGTCAGACTTTTAGAAAAAGTATTATCAAAAAGATAAAGGTTATTACAAAAACATTTTGTTTCTAAATATCAGAAAAACAAATTTAAACGTAAAATATTTACGTTACTGATTGCCCGTTTTTCATTCCAGTTATCAATAATTAAATATGCTATATAGAATCACCACCATGTGGTGTTCGAATGGCCACCAAAAGACAAGATGGCTTTACTGCTGCCCTAGATACATCGGGATTAAAACGTTTCTCAAAACAAACATATATAGGGCTTACTAAAAAACATTTCCATGCAATAAGAAAATTGTGTGCAATGGAAGGTAACTATAAAAAGGTACATCGAACTAAATTGTTAATCCTTCACTTTCTATTGACTCCTATTTAAACATACAACCTCCTTCTAACCATCTACTGGTGGCAGTGTCCTTTCATTGTAATTGGATGGTGGTCACTCTGCCACTCCCGACCAATCAATGCTAAAGCACTTCACATTTTTCAGTTTACTCTTTTTTGCACAGTGTTGCAAGTATACAGGGAACATTTGGCTGGGTACAATGGGTAAGCATGCACTGTCAAACAAGCTGTACATGCTGGGTCAAGCTCATGCATTAATATATTTTATTGTTTCAATTTATTGTTTGTATGCAATTGTTCCTGTTTGAATGATAATAATGCTATGTAAGCATGTAAAATATGAATAAAAAATATGTTTAGCTAGTTAAACTACTACATACTAGTAGATTTTTGAATTTTCATACAAAAATTTTCATCGGTACATTAGATGACTTGACAAATGTTGTTATAAAGTATTTTAAATTTTAATTTGCTTTGACGTTTAACTGTGAAATGAATGTAATTTCCTGAATGAAAACCACATTTACTGTGAATGAAAGAAAAAATTTTCCATCCTGCTCCCTGAAATTTATTTGGCCACTGCAGTCGAAAGGGAACGTTGGATTTGATCCCACTAGCTATTCAAAAACTGAAGAACGTTTCTGCAATTAAAGTTTTTGAATTAAATTGTTCTAGTATATGGCCAGCTTGGGTGTAAATCGCCATAGCCATTACTATTTCCCACTTAACAGCAATTGTATAACGTAATAAACCTGCTGTAAAAATGGGGGCAGCTAGATTAAGCCCTTGGTCCTCAATGAAAGGGCCCTGGGCTGTATGCGTCTCTTTGGCACCTATGCGTTCCTAAAAAGATACTAGTCTGTATTTTTGTGCTTACTCAGGCCAGTAAAGTTAAAATATTATTTTATGGCTTCTGGTCTGGTAGTTAAGTTGATTGGTATATTTATTTCACATTATCTTATATTTTGTGTGCTGTCCATCCCTTTTTTCTTTTGGTTTAATTTTTAATTCATTTGTTTTACTTGGAAACGAAAAACTATTGATGAAAAACACCAACGCCATTTTAATGCCACCATTTAAAGATATGTCTGTACAGTTTTGGTCATTAACTTGGTTGTGGCAAACAGGTCATATACTGGAATATGCTCCATGTTAAAGCAATCATGTCTTAAGCAGATGGCTCTAGAATCTTGTCCAAAGTCCCTATTTATTGAATTTGCCAATTTAGTAATCTAAAGTCCATTGTAGTGTCATTATCCAAATATATTTTATTGTGCTGTGGTAGTCTAGGGCCTCTTCCCTGCAGCTGGAGGTGTCATGGGAATTCGCTAGGCTGGGGCCCTCACTGACCAGGAACATGTGCACCAGGAGCCGACCGCTGCCATTGCCAGATCACGAATCTCGGAGAACACAATACACTTGCCGCTTACCAACTGAGCTGGGAAGGAAGCCCCTTTTCTCTTTTTATGCAATTGTTAAAGGAGCTGTAAGAGGCATAGATGTGGAAGAATTGCTTTGTAAAAAGACAGTACCGTATTTTCCGGCGTATAAGACGACTGGGCGTATAAGACTACCCCCCTAATTTTCAAGTTAAAACATAGGTTTTGGGCTATACTCGCCGTATAAGACTACCCCCCTTCCGAAGCAAGGCAACACCATTGAAAAACATCAGATTTCTCATAGATCTCCAAGGTACCCCAAGTACTGTAATACATGTAATCTTACATAGTTACATAGTTACATAGTAGGTGAGGTTGAAAAAAGACAATAGTCCATCCAGTTCAACCTGTGTAGGTGTGTGTGACTGTAATCATCTAACATAGCCCTCAATCTCCTGATCCTTGAGATGTAAGTCTAAGAGTCTTTTGAAAGTCACCATACTACCCCCAGAAACCACCTCTTGTGGTAGACAATTCCACAATCTTGTAGCCCTAACAGTAAAGAACCCCCCACGTTGCCTGAGGTTAAAACGCTTCTCCTCTAATCGCATTGTATGTCCTCGAGTCCTCATGCAATTCCTTCGAATGAACAGCTTTTCTTCTAAGCTGAGATCCCCATTAAGATATTTATAAATTGCTATCATGTCCCCTCTCAGACGTCTTTTCTCCAGGGAAAATAAATCGAGCGATTGCAGCCGCTCTTCATAGGTAAGGTCCTCCAACCCCCTAATCAGTTTAGTTGCCCTTCTCTGGACTTTCTCCAGCTCCAACACATCCCTCCTGAGGACTGGCGACCAGAACTGGACAAAATACTCCAGATGCGGTCGGACCAGAGTTTTATAAAGTGGAAGGATTATAGTCTTATCTCTGGAATACATCCCTTTCTTTATGCATGCTAATATTCTGTTGGCTTTGGAAGCTGCCGCTTGGCATTGCATGCTGTTGCCTAATCTATCATCAACTAAGACTCCCAGATCTTTCTCCATTTTTGATTCCCCCAAGGGTTCCCCTCCTAACGTGTATTGTGTTTTTATGTTTTTGGTCCCCAAGTGCAAAACCTTACACTTCTCCACATTAAACCTCATTTGCCATGTCGTTGCCCACTCCGTAATTTTGTCCAGGTCATTCTGTAGGATATCTGCTTTATGCTGTGCAGTTATTGCCCTGGCCAATTTTGTGTCATCTGCAAAAACTGATAACGAACTACTGATCCCTTCCTCAATGCTGTTTATGAATAAATTGAACAAGGTTGGTCCCAGGACTGAGCCCTGGGGCACCCCGCTTACTACCTCAGACCAGTCTGAGTATGCGCTGTTTATTACTACCCTTTGGACACGGCCTTTTAGCCAATTCCGTATCCAAGAGCAAACCCTGCTGTCGATACCTGCAGACCTTATTTTATAAATTAAGCGCTTGTGGGGAACTGTATCAAACGCCTTAGCGAAATCCAAGTACACCACATCCACTGGTCTCCCCCTATCTAGCTCACAGCTCACTTCCTCGTAGAATGCTAAGAGATTGGTTTGACAAGAACGCCCATTTGTAAACCCGTGCTGGTTACTACTGATGATGTTGTTGTCTTTAGCATACTCTACGATATAGTCCCTTATCATCCCCTCCAAAAGTTTACATATTATTGATGTCAGACTGTAATCTCTCATAACATGTAGACCAGGTGCCAAACAAATGTGTAGTAGGACTTTCACTCAGACTATAAGTCAAATGAAGACCTAATGAAAGTGAAAGATGTGAAAAAAGACCCGTCACCAGGTAAGATAATTAGTATATGCGTTTACCAGATATGGTGCCCCATAATGCTATACAGCATATAGGTTAAATAAACCAAAAATAGATGGTCCTCATAGAAATATTGTCATGTCCAGTAAGGGATATTCAAAATGATAAATAGGGACCCGTCACAGATTTTGTCTCCAAATATGGAAAGGTTTCTTCACCGTAAGAGCTGTGAAAATGTGGAATAGACGTGGAATAGACTCCCTTCAGAGGTGGTTCTGGCCAGCTCACTAGATTGCTTTAAAAAAGGCCTGGATTCATTCCTGGGTGTACATAATGAAAATGGGTCCTAATATTTATAGGTAAAGTTGATCCAGGGAATATCCGATAACCTCTTGGGGGATCAGGAAGGAATTTCTTCCCCTGCTGTAGCAAATTGGATCATGCTTTGCTGGGGTTTTTTCGCCTTCCTCTGGATCAACTGCGGGTATAGGATTGTGTATATGGGACTGTATGGTTGGGTTTTCTTTACTGTTTTTTTTTTTTTTTTTTTGCTTCTTGGTTGAGCCAAATGGACTTGTGTCTTTTTTCAACCTGACTAACTACCTGTTTTTATGTGAGTGCATTTCTCAATTTTTTACCCGGTTTGTCACGCATGCTACACTCAGATAGTGGCGATTTCTCGCCCACCCCTTCTTACAAATGATTACAAAGGATAAATTACAAATTAAAAAAAGAAATACTTTCTTCCAGTATATTTCCTATGCGCTCCTAACATCATGTTCTTTGTCAGATAACATTAGATGTCTATTATCTTATCAGTGTCTGCTTACAGGGGTGAAGGTACACTTTTTCTTTCAAAATCTGAACATACTGAACTGAAACAAGTGCAACAGAAAACCTTTTAGTTCCTCTTTCTGTGCTCAGCTGTCTTTTTTATAGACAGTATATATAACAGTGCATTGACCCAACAAGAGATAAGTAGACAAATGTTTTACTGACCTCCTTTTGCATGTCCACAGCCACTGACAGCCTTCCCAACAATACATTAACTGAATATTATGTGCAGCTGCTAAGTGATGTCAAAGACTGCAATCGAGGCCCCTTTTATCAAGTACCACTGGATGAAAACCTAACACCACCATGTTGATTTTCACTTTAAATAGTTTGTTTGGACCTAGAAGTCCCAAACAAACTATTTCCTTTTCAAATAGATGCACCCACTGTCAACGCTATAAAAATTGAATGTAGCATCGGCAACATAAGGTCTACAGTGCTGTGTTTTTGGCAGTTGTATGGGGACTTACGATCTGCTGCCAGAACAAAATTGAGTTGGTCTGAGCACTGTTCAGACAGTCACAGGAAAACAAGGCTTCCTCTGATTGGCAGAGGTGAAGAGTCAGGCAGAGGATGTCTCGATCTCCATGTCAGCCAATCAGAGAATGCCTTATTCATTGACAAAATACAAGGCTTCCTGTGTATGGCTGAGCAGTGCAGGAGAGGCAGTCCTCATACCTGAGCCAGAACACAGCAATGTATACTGTATGTAGCTGATTCTTCATACAGTTTATACAGTACTGACAATGGCGGCATCCATTAATAAAGAAAATAGTTTATTTGGGCCAGCTTAGCCAAAAAAAGAAGACTTAAAGTAAAAATAAACATGGAGTTGGGCTTTAAGCAGTCTACATAGGGTAGTCAATGGACCTTGGTAATAGAGCTGCTATAGACCTAGCACTTACACCAAATAATGCCTTTCCTCTTGACACCTACCTTAACCCAATGTACTGCTACATTCTAAGACTTTAAGAACTGAGGCTTGCAGTTTGCACTACATAAAAATGTTTATGTATCCAATTCCTATCATGATACATGCTTAGATATAGTCAGAGGCGTAACTAGAACCTTCAGGGCCCCAGTGCAAGAAACCATAAAGGGCCTCCCAGAACCCTGGCCGGGGCCCTTCCCTTTAAGCCTGGGGCTCTTCCCACTGATCCTGGGGCCCTTTACTCTCATTGCGGGACCCTTTATTACGGTCCTGCAGAGAGACCCTTTCACAAGTTCTGCAGTGGGCCCCCTTCCTGCCATCTTGGGGTCTCCCCACAGTGGTGGAATGCCAGGGCCCGGTTGCAAGTGTGACCTTTGCAATCCTGGAAGTTCACCCACTGGTGTCAGTAGTTTTTATTTTTTGGTATCTTAACTGTATTATTTTTTATCATTTTATTTTATTTTTTTTACAATATCACTGACTATGACTTGGTCCATTCAGAAAAGGAAGGAGCTGGTAAATTACAAATTTAGCGACCCCTTCCTGGTTCTCTATTGTGACACATCCCCTGCAGCAGCCTGCAGGAGAGGGAAGGGAGCACAGTGGGGGGGGGGGGGGGTGCAGTACAGTGGGGGGGGGGGAACCAGGGGAGCACACATGGGCCCAGAGACAGCAGAACACAAGTGAACTGGATAGGAGGAGTGGCGGGGGCAGCATACAGAGGAACCAATCTCCTCCATTTTCCTCCTGCAGCTACAGGAGGAAAAAGGAGGACAGTGATTTCTCTAAATGCTGCCCCGCCTCTCCTATCCAGGTGTACAGGCGAGCCGCACAGGCCCCCTGGAGCATGGGGCCGGTTGCAATTGCAACCCCTGTAGTTACTCCCCGGATATAGTCTTGGGTTGTTAGTACATTCCCTGTTCCCAATTTCTCAGGACATACTACAAATACTTTTATAAGCATATCAGTAGTTAATTAAAATGAAAAAAGTTTGTGTCACAGTACTCTATATTAGAAGGTAAATAAAAAAAAAATTACAATGGCATCCGCTAACAGTAGTGCTGCTGAAACTAACAGTTAACACAAGAGAAGGAGATAGGAAGCATTTACTATATTTCAGCTTTAAATCAGTGTTGAATATTTGCCTATTAAGCATGCTCTTCTTCTGTAATGACATTTAGTTCCTCCTTACTGGTATTTACAGTACATTTGTTCACAGACACATATCGGGGTATCAAATGCTACTTAAGAGTCTGCCAACTAAATGTGATCAAATTTTGTTTGCGGCAGCCAATCAAGTTCTGTTAAGTCACCTACCTCCCCTCTGGAGCCTAAGTCACCATGTCTGCTTCTACCTGCTCCCCAAAAGCTGCTGTGGCTCTATAGGAAATTCTGGTACTTCTGGATATGGGGGACACATACATGTTGTCTCACAACGCAGTGCTCTATGCCTAAAGCTGGCTAAAAACCATGCAATCTGATTGTACATTCAACCTAAATGGATACAAATGGAACAACATTTTAAGGAAGGGCTTCTCATTCGGGTATGGTAGATTTAGCGAAAATTAGAGATTGTGCAAACAGATTGAATAGTGCATAAGCCAGCTACCTAAACCAAGCGGATCAAAGAGGAAACGGGAAGGACCCTAAATGCAAAATATGGAACTAAAGGATGCCTGCGTAGCAATGCAAACTTATTTAGCTTTCCAACATGTGATATGAGTCAAATATTACAAATATTACTCAAAATATGTGCTCAATGAAAATGCCCTATACATGGGGGCGCCTTAATGTGATTTTGTGTAAGCTGATCAGAGCTTAGTTGCAAACAACTGTATATCCGTTTACAAAATGTACAACACTGAAAAGTAAATCCTAAAGGGTTAACATGCTTTCCTAAAAAGTCTGAGAAACCTAAAGATGTATTAAACCCAAAAACTAAAATATATTACATGGAGGCTTACCAATGGCTGTATTCATTTTTTGTTTCGATGCATTTTGTTTCTTTATTTTCATCTGACGATCTGTCCAGTAAGTCTGTTATTTTTCTCAAGTCCCTTTAACAGACCAAGCTGTTCATGAGATGTGAAATAGATAGAGTCGCGCTAAGAATGAGTCTGGCCAATTACATCATAAACTGGCTTCAATCTGACAGAACCTCACAGTTGAAAGTGTATAGCACAGATCAATCAGGAACATGCAGCAGCAGTGATTAAAATATACAGTCCACTCTGAACAAAAACAGGCCTGTAGCTGCTGAAAAACACCGAAGGATTGGAGCGGACAAACTTTCTGGATCCACCAAGAAAATGGCCAACTTCCGGTTTCCGGGTGTGACGAGTGACGTTGGTTCAGCTCCTCCCAAAGCTTTTCGTCAATAGGACGTTGTCAAGGGGACGCCCCCTTGACAACGTCCTATTGACGAAAAGCTTTGGGAGGAGCTGAACCAACGTCACTCGTCACACCCGGAAACCGGAAGTTGGCCATTTTCTTGGTGGATCCAGAAAGTTTTTCTGCTCCAATCCTTCGGTGTTTTTCAGCAGCTACAGGCCTGTTTTTGTTCACCTGCGGGTGAGTGTAATATATATCTTTTACAATAAATCTGTGGTTTTGGCGGTATCACGCTATGGGCTTGCCCCGTCTTTTTATTCCCCACTACATATTCACTTCATGAGAGTTGTTCCAGTCAGTTTGGAGGCTAACCTGTGTTGGTGCATTCCCTGTGGCCGAATTTTACCGGAGCTGCTATGCTGGGAACGGGTGGTAGTAGTCCTTAACTACTCACTGCGTATTACCTATCCCTCTCTGGTAAGAGGCTCTATGTGGTGGAGGGAATCACAAGCCGTCTTTGTTACCATAATGCTCACCAGGGTGGAAGTTTTTTATCTTATCAATCTATGATATGAACTTTATGTGAACAGTTGCAGAATTTTGAACTGAGAGTGGACTGTATATTTCAATCACTGCTGCTGCATGTTCCTGATTGATCTGTGCTATATACTTTCAACTGTGAGGTTCCGTCAGATTGAAGCCAGTTTATGATGTAATTGGCCAGACTCATTCTTAGCGCGACTCTATCTATTTCACATTTTCATTATACATTCCAGGTGTTTAAGAGTTCGCTGCTTTTTAAGGGCGCGGGTATATTTTTTCTTATATATTTGTTCATGAGATGTAGCAGTTAGAGGGTTAAGAAACCATTGAACACTGACAGGGGTGCTTACAATGGTCAGCTTTTATTTATTTATGCAAAACGTTTATCCCAAAAGAAAAAAAAAAAAAAAAAACTGTTGCGGTAAATGCTTAAAAAGTGTTATATGGAGTTCAGACTGGGTGTAATAGAATAGAATATATCTTCAAAATGGAAAGCCTGTGTATTAGAGATGCAAATAAGATAGACATCTTTACTGCAAAATGGAAAGAATTCAAAGTCACTGAAAATTATATACGACTGTGGGAAAAGTAGATTCGGTTTGGGAAAGGGTTGGGGGGGGGGGGGTGCAAGTTTGAAGGAAAAGGAATGGTTTGATAATTTGTTGATATGCATTTCTTTTGTTGGAATATTTTGTATGACTTAAACAAAAAACTAATGAAAATGTATAATAATAAAAAAAAAAATACGGAGTTCAGCTTTAGTTTGTTAGTAATGTCCATCTAAATCTAGTGCAACCACCACATTTAAGGATTAGGAAAACTGCAATATATTACATTTTAGTTTTTGAGTTTAATACTGCTTTAAATACTCAGTGAAGTGTTGTGGATTTTGTTGGTGTTTAGTCTTCTACAGTTTAGAAGCAAAGCGACCACCATCACTTTTGTGACTTCCATCTACTGGGAGGTTAAAGCAAATGTCAGCACAACATATACATTATTTGAACTGCCCAGCAGCAATATGTGTTCCTATGTTATGCTCTGTACAGAACCTTAAATGTCTTACGTAAAAATGTAGTAATAAAAAAAGAAAGAAAGAAAAAAATTACAAAAATTTGTTTTTCTGTCTGTGCAATCACAGTTGACCCAGTGAAGACTAATACATACGCTGAGAGTAGACTCATGGCCCAAATTATAAACTCTTAGCTACTTTAAAGCCAGATTTACACTGTTACGGTGTGTAAATACACCCACATTATTATGATTTGCGTTAGGACAGCCCACTCATTTTATGTAAATGGGATGTAAGCACAGGACTGTATATCTGAAGCCTAACTGTGATAGCGGTCTTCTAAGGTACAAGACAGGTGTCCAATGTAAATGCCTCTGATCTCACATGCATTCATACTGTGTGTGTGTATATATACAGTATATATATATATATATATATATAGCACCCTCCTAGATAGGCGCTAGATAGGTAGTATATATTTGCTCTGCCTTCTTATCAGGAGAAAAGCAGGTAAAACCTATTTGCTCTTCTGCTTATCATGGAGCGGGATTTCTAGTTACGCCTGTTGCATGTGTCCATGTGTGATTCATCTGGTCTGAGGGAGTGTCCCCACTGTGTCCAATAAGGGAGCCTGTTGGCCAGTTGAGGAAACCCAGCCAGTGACACACAGTCTTTTGTGGCTGTCCCAGTGGGTTGGCACAGACAGTGGTGCATCCTGGGATAGGCTATAAAAGCCAATGGCACATGTGGCAGGGTGCCTTTGGGTGGGAAGCCAGATCCCGGAAGGAGGGTGACGGCTGTCTCTCCTTCCGTTTGCTGTGGATAATGGTCACAGGCAGTCGGCCTTGTGGACCAGGAGTGTGGTGCTGAATCCAGAGGTCCAGGAAAGCTGACCGGTGGAGTCGACGGCAGAGCAACTCTGGAAAAACAGTGTCCGTGAGTACAGGAATCTTGCCAAGGGGTCTGCCCAGGAAGGGGACCACTCCAGTGGATAGAGTCAGTGGACGGGTGTCAGCACACACAGGCAGTGAAAGTAAAGGGGGTGCCAAGTTAGAACCCTGAAGAGAATGAGTAAAACAGGAACCGTTAAAACTATCTTCAGTTCAGTGGCAAGGTGCAGCAGCGGCCTTGCCGCACACTACAGCTAGTTGTCCTCAAGTTTGTGCATAGTTCATAGTTTGAGTATCCCACTCATCCCTTCTCCTATCCCAGTTCTAAATAAAAACACAAAAACCAACATCCCCTGGATTGATTATTGACTGAGCCAAGGACTTTAAATGCTGTTTGTATGCTATCAGTTGCTAAGGGTAACCCAGGGGGATACAGAAAGTGTAATTCTCAGCAGTCCCCTAGGGGGAAGTGCTATATATATATATATATATATATATATATATATATATATATACAGTATATATATGTGTGTGTGTGTGTGTATATATCATTTTTCATGTGTTTAATATTAAAGAACAACAATGTACAGAATCTAGACGTGAGGAATATCAATTCAGCATTTATTATTGAATACAGTAAGACTAAGACCGCATTCTCACTAGTCCGACTTGACAAGGACCTGACAAGTCGCGGTCCATCACGCTCACATTGCGCGGTAGAGGAGCCGTTCTAATAGGAGTGACACAAGTCGCTCCGACTTAGAAAAAGGGTCCTGTACTACTTCGGGGCGACCTGGAGGCGACTTGCATAGACATTCATTTTATGAAGTCCGTGCAAGTCGCGCCGAAGTCGCGCTGCACGCGACTTCACAGGTCGCCCCCTAAGTCGGGGCGACGTAGTGTGAACCGGCACTTAATGCTTTAGGCTTGGGCTACCAAACCTACACCATTCACAATGATTTTTGCATGTTGTCTGATGACCTCCTCTTGTCTAAACAAAGTAGAAGCAGTGTTTCCAATTAGGTGAAAAGCATTTGTAAAGTGCCCCTATCATTTTGTAATTAGCAATAATGCACAGGAGATCCCAGGCACTGTTTATTTTTTATTGATGAGCCAAGTGCACTTCCAAGGTAAAGGCACTTGATTAGTGTCCATTCACACTACCTGCCTGACAAGTCGCGGTCCGTCGCGGTCCATGAAGTGCTACAGGACCCGTTCTAATAGGAGCGACACAAGTCGCTCCGATTTAAAAAAAGGGTCCTGTACTACTTCGGGGCGACCTCGGAGCGACTTGCATAGACATTCATTATATGAAGTCCGTGCAAGTCGCGCCGAGGTCACGGTGCATGCAACTTCACAGGTCGCCCCCGAAGTCGGAGCGACCTAGTGTGAACCGAGACTAAGCTCTACCTCTATTCTGTTGATGTATTTCTAGACAGTGTTTAGAATTAGTTCGTTTTTACAATTCTTCGTGTTCTAGAAAGTAGAAGAAAACAAATAAATGATGAGGAGACCCCGTGCAATGAAACTTGTACTGCTTTTCTAGATGACGTTTTATAGAGCACCAGTTCTGGCCAAACCTAATAGAATAACCTACACTTTTAGTACCGCCATTGTAACATGAAAAGGTAAAATTTATTATATAGGGTGGGTTTATGTAGGTCACACATCAAATATCTTAAAGCTTTGAGACATGAGCAGAAGTGTAAATCACAGTCTACTTTACCATTTATGGCATTCTGTTCCTACAGATGACTAGTTTGTTTTCATGAACTTCATCAAGAACCATTGTTTTACCATTTATACTTCCCTTGTGCCCTGTCAGTTTCCAAAAAATACCAATCCCTTTAAGCCCAAAGCTCGCTCCTTGTTCTATTAATTGGTGTTTCAAAAAGCCATTTTTAAACACAATGAAAGCGCCAATTTTCGTAAAAGTGCTGAGCTTGAGTCAAAGTTTACAGTCTCGATTAGCACCTACTGCCAATCAAGTTCCTGAAGGCATTTTTACTGGCAAACAAAGACCTGAACCACACATTCTGCATATTATTTAGCAGAGCGCTTTCAGAAAAAGTTCTTAAAATCGTATATATTAATAATTGTTCTGGGCCGCTGATAAAATTCAAGGTTTACCTAGTTCAGGGTTTTTTAGTCGATAAAAATGATATATGGAGGCCATGAAAATTGACTGGACTAGCACCTCCTTCAAACTTGGCTCAAGTGTGATTGCACGTACAGGATCTACAATAAGCACCAAATCTCCAGGGTTTTGAAGCAGAAAACAGACTCCATATCCAATAGAATTTACATGATACCGTGTAAGAAAGAAGATGCTGAATATGGAATGTATTGAGGTCAGGCTGTCACCTGAGCACAAATGGGGCAGATTTTGCTGGCCAGCAACAAACTCCATTTGCCTTTCCTTGAGAAAATAAACATAACGGACAGAAATAAATAGACTGAGTAAATATACCCCCTTTGGCTGCCAGGTCACACCAACTACTCTCTTATATAGTCTGCAACATCTCCACTGGCAGCTAAAAGAGTGAACGTCTACTGCATGCTAAGAGAACACAGAAGCAGTTCTGGGCTGTTAAGAAGACATGTACTTCTTGGCAAACTAAAAAGCACCAATGGGTGGAAAAAGACTTATACAATAGAGTTGTTAAAAGTACAACTCTCCTTTTCTGGAAAATATAAAGGCACTTTTCCACTGCAAGTACCGGCTCGGCTCTACTCTGCCCTGCTTGGCCCTGCTTGGCTTTTCCACTGCTGGTACCACATGGTACGGTGTTGGAACGGTTTGGTACGGTTTGGTATGGTTTGCTTTTCCACTAAAGTAGTACTAAAGTTAAGTGGGTGGGATAACAACGATTCTCTGACCAATCAGTGGCTAGTAGTGACTGCATGCAAAGGATTGTGGGATATGGTACCTGTATGGTACCTCTTGGAACCACAATCGAGGTGGTACTGTTTTAGAGAGCCGTACCGTTCGGTTCCATGCAGTGGAAAAGCGCCGCCGTACCGAACCGTTCCTACACCGTACCTACACCGTACCATGCGGTACCAGCAGTGGAAAAGCACAAAAGCGAGCCGAACCATTCGGTTCCATGCAGTGGAAAAGAGGGTAGGAAGGGCAGTGAAATCATCAACTTTCTGAATAGTATCCTTTACCTATTCTCCTTTATGCCCGAAAAAGGTTCATAAATTACTCATTGCTCTCATCAGGAATGGCAGACTTTGCACATTTTGATGGGAAGTGAAGACTCAGTTGTTTATAGAAAGGAAATTGCAATCCATATATTCACAGATTTTCTGACAATAAATTGGACTATATGCCAAAGATATCTGGGCACCTATCTGTCCAATGTTCCATTCTCGAACCAGGGGCAAAAAATGAAGTAGGTCTTTGCTTGCTACAATCTACTCTTTAGGAAAGCTTTCCATGAGTAAAACAATGTAAGTGGGAATTACTTCTACAGGCAAAAGAGTATTAGTGAGGTCATGTCCTGATGTTTAATGATCAGGCCTGCTTTGCTGTGAACATTCCAATTTATCCCACTGTGGTTAAGTTGGAGTGAGGTCAGGGTTGTGCACAGGCAACAGAAGTTCTTTTTCTCCGTTTAAAAAAAAAAAAAATACGGGCAGCTTTAGTAGAGCAGAAATTTGATGAAATCACATGCTGAAAAGAGGACATACTAAGATAAGTCCTTAATTATATACCTGTTTCTGGTGCATTAACCAGCATCCAAACAATCTTTCAAGAGCCTGTTTACAGATAAGTGCACAAGATAGGTAATACAAATTGATCAAACATTGATAATTTCATTACCTTATAAATACAAAATGTATCAAAAAGATGGGCTTTTATAAAATGATCAACTAATTGAATTTTACAGAAAACAGACTACAAAAAAAATTGCGTTTTAACATAAGCCCAGATCTGCTTCTTTACTACTCCTGTGCAGTTGTTTTTAAAGGATCGAATACAGTCCAGCATACAGAAGTTCGTGATATGAACTCAAAGCATGGGCTGAGGAGGTGGGCGTGCAGGTGGTGGTCCTGGAGGCATTCGCGATGGCGGAGGACCTGGAGGGGGCTGTCTTTGTGGCGGAGGCTGCTTTGGTGCTTGGCTGGGTGAATGACTTGGAGGCGGACTTGGAGAAGGGTTTGGTGGTGCAGCTTTAGGAGGTGGTTTATAGATAGTCTGAGATCCATCAGCCTTAACCCTGGTGAAATTAATGCAACGCCCCTGAAACAAGCAGAAGAAATAAATGACAAATTCAAATATATAAAAAAAAAAAGACAAGAAGGCAAATCAAATCACATTATTTATTTTTGTGTAGAGAAAAGCAGCTGTGGAAAAGAGCTGTGTTTGATTCCAAGGCAATTACTTAGGAGAACCCACTATGGGGCAGGGTATGTAATATTGTATTTTCTAGTAGATTCGCCATAGTATTTAGCCAACAATGCTACAAGCCCTGAAACGTGAAACTCGGCGTGTCTCAGCTGATAACAATGGAAGAAAACTTTTGTGTTATTACTTTGTTGTTAATATTGTTATCAGAGAAATTCAAAGAAAAAAGCCTAAATGAAAATTCAAATATATATATACAAAAATACAGTAAAACCTTGGATTGCGAGCATAATTCGTTCCGGAAACATGCTTGTAATCCAAAGCACTCGTATATCAAAGCAAATTTTCCCATAAGAAATAATGGAAACTCAGATGATTCGTTCCACAACCATTTATTCATAAGTCTTTCAGTTTATAGTCTATATACAAAGATTATAGCAATGTGAAAAGTTGTTTCATCATAAAATGTCCATCCACAAATGGCCTCCTCCACAAGGGGATTAGAAGCAAAATCCAGCAGGAGCTACAGAGTATAAAAGAGATGAGAGGCGCCTCTAAGTGTAGCAATATGATTAGATTTAATGAAGGTACAACATTTAGCAACTCACATGGTTGATGATTAAACAGGCACATCTAAGTATGCAGGCATCCGGGGTAAAGCTGTCTACATAGACCATCTTCTGAACCACTGGCTCTCACAGATGTCAGTCTGCAATTGTGATTGGGAAGACTACCCTGCAGTAGAGTGATCTGAAAGCGAGACTTTGAATCGCTCATGGAGCGCAGCGTGGAAGGGTGTGATGAAGATGGCAGTGCAGAGAATGGTCTATGTGGACAGCTTTACCCCGGATGCCTGCATACTTAGATGTGCCTGTTTTAATCATCAACCATGTGAGCTGCTAAATATTGAACCTTCATTAAATGTAACCATATTGCTACACTTTAGAGGGACCTCTCATCCCTTTTATACTCAGTTGTGACATGACGCTACTTGTATATCAAGACATTGCTTGTATATCAGGTCAAAATTTATTTAAAAAATTTGCTTGTCTTGCAAAGCGCTCTCAAACCAAGTTACTCTCAAACCAAGGTTTTACTGTATATATAATCCCACAGAGGAGCTGGGAGGAGTGGACAGCTGTGAGTGACAGGTTTTCTTCAGCCTATCACAGGAGAGTATCTGTGAGAACCCCCAGACAAGCTTTATGAATTCACGACTTTGAACAAACAGATGTAGAGAAAAGAAGACTGCAGATAAACAGGTATTTGAATGTTCATTCATCGCTATATACCGTATTTTCCGGAGTATAAGACGACTGGGCGTATAAGGCGACCCCCCATTACATGATCTACCGGTAATACTTATACTTAGGTTACCTTGGAGATATTATACTCGGCGTATAAGACTACCCCCCATTTTTGGGGGATTTTTTTGAGGTTCAAAAGTAGTCTTATACGCCAGAAAATACAGTATGTCTGAGGTTTTCTTGAACGACATTACAAGCTGGGTGAGGTCCATCCCTTGATTGGGTGACCATGTGTATCTGGGTCTTGTGAACATCTACCTCTGAGAGCTTTCTTCCCTTCATACCAAGGAGATACTCAGGAAGTGGATCTTATTATCACTGTATCAAAAAGCGAGTTAAGGTCTGTCCATTAATTTGGTGGACCAACTATATTTGGTAAGCAGCTTCTGTTATCACAAGCCTTCATTAAGTTCCTACAGAAGACAACACTCACCTTTTCAAACACAGTGGGACTTTATTAATTTTTGCGACTGAAAAATCGCAGGGATCTATCTTTTGTTACAATACAATACTTTTTTTTATTTTTTTTGTTTGCTTTTTGTGAACCTATTCACTTCATATAATTGTTTGGGTTACTATCACTATTTTAGCTGGTAATATCCTAGCAACTCAAAATCGCAGGGATTATATATATTTTTGTATATATATATATATTTGAATTTTCATTTAGGCTTTTTTCTTTGAATTTCTGTGAACATATTCACTCCACACTTATATTTGTTGTTGCACATTATTAATTTTAATGGTATATATTTCAAATATTGAAGCTTTGGATTAGCGCTACACAATTTTTGCATTATCATCAGGGATTCTCTATAGGTCCATGTAGCAGCTTCTCTCCTATATCACATAGGGTATATATTTTTTTATGATTTATAGTCACTTTCATATATGGAATAGTAATTTTTAGCGCAGAAAATCACCCTTTTTTTCCAATATTGTTATCAGAGCTGTATGGTTTTTCCCAGTAGTATGGTTTTCCAAAAATCTATGTTTGCACAACCTTCCTACTCTTGGCAATACTTAGATCATCCTGATCTCATGGGCTCTGTTCTAGTCTTTGCAAATTAAATGCAATCAGTCACCTAAAATGATGGAGGTCCTGCATATACTGTATTTCAGACCTTCTTTCGTAGGGCTCCCTATTCACTCCATTCTGTTGTACTAACATTTGTCTATATACGTATGGCACTTTTCCACTGCAAGTACCGGCTAGTACCGGCTCGACTCTACTCGGCCCTGCTTGGCCCGGTTTGCTTTTCCACTGCGGTACCGCATGGTATAGTGTCGGAACGGTTCGGTACGGTACGGTATAGGTTTGCTTTTCCACTAAAGTAGTACTAAAGTTAAGTGGGTGGGATAACAACGGGGTGGGTGTTATTCTCTGACCAATCAGTGGCTAGTAGTAACTGCATGCAAAGGATTGTGGGATATGGTACCAGTTTGGTACCTGTTGGAACCACAATCGAGTAGGTACTGTTTTTTCAGAGCCGTACCGTACCGTTCGGTTCCATGAAGTGGAAAAGCAAACCTATACCGTACCGTACCGAACCGTTCCTACCCTATACCATGCGGTACCAGCAGTGGAAAAGCACAAAAGCGTGCCGAACCGGTACGGTTCCATGCAGTGGAAAAGCGCCATTAGTAAATGCTTTGAACATAATTAATAAAAGAAGCCCTTCAAAACTGATTTGATTCCTGAGGCTGGTCAAGCTTTAAAAGTTTGCTAGAATCATGTGAATTAAATGATCCCGTGAACACCATTCTAGGTAAAAACCATCACTACACCCAATAGAATTGGACAACATTGGTTGGGAACATCTTTTTAGCTTGAAAAAAAATCTGTCTTTGCCAAGGTCATTTCTTTATACATGATATAGAGTCTGGGAGTAAAAGTACAATTTCTGTGTTTGCAGATGACACCAAGCTATGAACGTCTTTATGATGACTGCAAGTACAGTTGCTCCAGAGCTTACTAAATGAGTGGAAGCTCTGCTGACTTCCATCATCCAATCATGTGTTAATAAAAATGCTTTTTTTTTTTATTTTCCTTGTCTGTGATTGGTTATTCTTTGTAAGGTGAAGCTTCACCTCACTAAGCTCTGGAGCAACTGCACTTGCAGGGTGCACAGTCTTTTGCCTTTAGTAAATCAACCCCATTGCTTCCTGTAGCATGTCTTCAATCTCAAACCACTCCTATAGTAAGTTTTAAGTCTCTAACCATCTGCTGTAGTATCAGTGCCGGAACAAGGTCATCTGGTGCCCAGGGCAAAGAAGGCAAACTGCGCCCCCCGCCCCCGGGGTATAAAGAAAAAGTCAGTGTCATTTCAAAACCAATATTTCCCATAGATGCCAATGTTAAAAACAAGGAGCAGTGCCATGTCAAGCTGACCAAGATTTCCTATAGACGCCAATGTTAAAAACCGGGAGTAGTGCCATGCCAAGCCGACCAAGCTGTGTCCGTACTCGTGAGCAGTGCCAGTCCTAGCAAGCAAGAGGGTCATCGAGGGGAGAGAGGAGGCATGCAGGGAATTCGGAGAACTGAAGGCAGCCTAACAGGAATCTTCACTCAGTGAAGCACAATGCCGGACGTTGATCTGGCACTGACTTCATCCCCAGGAGCCTCTCATGGGGCCCCCCACTGGTCCCGGGCACTCAGATGGGTCAGTCCGCCCCTGGTATGAACTAACACACCAGGCAGGGCAGGTGAGTGGCTGCTATAGGCTGCCTGGAACGAAGTGAGCCCTTCACTTCCCTGTCAGCGGAGATACCCGCCTGACAGGGAAGTGAAGGTCTCACTTCGTTACAGCTATTAGCGGCTGCTCGCCTGCCCGCCCGGTGTGTTAGTAGTCACACACACTTCACCTGTGCTGCGCTGTGCCCCCTTCCTCTACTAAATGGTGCCGCCTAGGGGACCCCTCCCTTCCGCCCCCCCCCCCCCCCCTCTACCGGCTCTGTGTAGTATATCTATGGTCCTTGACAGTTTTCTGCCATTACATACTCTGAATATTATAAACAGCCCTTTGGTGATTTCAGGGGGTGCACCTAAAATTCACTGTATGGAGTAAAGCTGGCCCTGTATTGGCTGGGAGGTTGTACAGAATAATATTTTCTCCGCCCGATCAACGCCACAGTCTATATATTCCACTGTCAGAATACCATAGCTCAGAGGGGAGAATTATGAACCTCAAACATGTGGTTGGAGGAATCTGGTTGTTTTTTATTTCAACTGGCTGGTTGAACAAAAAAAAAAATGATCAAATTATGGTCTGCCTAGGTTGACTACCACTAGCCAAAAAAACAAGGTACTGTACAGCAATCAAACAAATATTCACTCTAAAATGGTTTGCACAACAAACAATAATGGCAAAAGAATATTTACTAGAATATTTGCTGGTATTCCTTTGCTTATGAGCATTCTGATATACAACGTCTACTGAACTTTTGTCAAATTTGCTTAAATTTTCAGAAAAAATTGATTCATATTGTCCATAAAAAAAATGTAAACGTATTAGAAGGTCTCCTAATTAGAGGATTCATGTCTAGCATATCATTTTCTATAGCCTTTCTGCTGATAAAAATGTGCCAGGGTCCAGCTACTCTGAGCTGGGTGTAAGAGACAATTTGCCTGCTCATGTCAGGGCCTATTAGCTGCATATCATGTCCCTTGAAGCCCTTTAATATATTCTGGTGCTGGTCTGGGTAGCATTGAGCATAAGGATTGTCTGTAACCAGCAGATACAAGATTTAACCATTGTAATTCCTCTATTTTCAAATAAATACAACATACAAGCATGACTAATCGGTACATTAATCAATGTCTATCACTGAATTTCCTATTAAAACTAGTAAATGCACAAATACCAGTGTTGAGATGCAAATACCAAAAATGGCTTGGGCAAAATAATAATTAAAAAACATATGGAGTAGATCTTTGCAATGCATGAATGTTTGGTCATGTTATGTATTTTTAAAAATGTACAGAAAATTTTATTTTTATCTTTCAGAAAAGGTTATCTTATACACGGATCCAGTAGTTGCATTTATAACTACACAAATAAGTTCTTTGCAGACAGACATTTTTATGTAATCCCTCTTACCTTATCTCCTGCCTGAGGTCTCATTAGGGATACTTGGTCATAGCCTCTTCTTAGCAGTGCCCAGAGAGCATCCAGTTTGCCCTGTAATTAAACATAACATTTTATGGAAATTTATACAAAACTAATATACTGCTTGGCCATAAATCACTTTTTTTGCAGATATAAAAAAATCCAGTAATTATTATTTCAAATTATCACCAGATGCCTTAAAGGGGAGTTCCGGGCACAGAAACATTTTTTCAATGAACATACCCCCGGGACAGTCAGGGCTAGTACATTCCACAATGGATAGCCTCTGATATGTCCCGGTTCGCACTTACCTGCAAGAAGAAATACTCACTTATACAATTTCTTCCACAGCGTTGCCATCTCTGTTGTGGACAGCTGAAGCCAGCGCGATCCTCTTCTGCGTCCTCTTCCGCGTCTTCTTCTCCCAGAATGCGCCTTCACCGGCCCCTCTCGTCACTTCCGGTGTGGCGCCGCATTCCTCCACAGCTTCTGGGCATGCCCAGAAGCTGTTTAGCAGGGAATGCGGCGTCGCACCGGAAGTGACGAGCGGGGCCGGTGTCGTCGCATTGATTCCTGGGAGCGATGACGTTCAGCTCCCAGGAATCATTGCAAACCGGAAGTGAAGGCGCGGGCCGCGGCCACAGAGGGAGGAAGTGAAAAAAGGTGAGTATTTCTTTCTACAATTACGAGGTAAGTAAAAAAAAAAAAATAATCCTAACTATCCAATTCCTTTTCAGGTGAAGCAAAGCAAGCGGAACTCCGCTTTAATAATTACACGAAAATAACTACACATTAGTTTCTTCTCTCATGCCCAGTGAAAGGCATGTTCCTTTTTTCATTGATGTACTATCAAATTAAAAAAAATTTAAGCTAGTATTCTGATAAATTTTTATACCTGTAAAGTAGTTTTTTTGTATCAATATAAACCGACAGATTGTGACACAGTAGAAGAAAAAATATTTATTAGTTCCATTATTAAAGGCATTCAACATCCAGTCTGGCTGGACTTGAGAGAAATTAATAGAATCGATGGTACAAGAAAAACAATTGACCAGACATGTCTAACCTCTCTGTGAAGGTTCTTATTTATCCAGGTCATGGTAGAGTTAGCAGTACTTAGTTACATTCAACTGGACTTGTTCTGTTACAGAACAACTCCAGTTGAATGTGACTACCTACTATTAGCTATACACTGATGACCAACCTGTTGATGAGTGATGAGGCCGGTGGTCACGGAGCTAACTTCTCCGGGATGTCATTCCGGCCTCAGTAGGGACCTTCGAGAGACATGCCCTGACATATTGTGACAATAATCTTTTGCTTTTTTAGCTACCTACATTGTGCTCTCTAATCTCCTATCCCAGCATCTATAACATTTTTGGTGTATGATACTGCTTTTAAATACACAGGTTCTTGGTCGATACAGGTGACATTTGTGGAATTCATAAGCTCCTGACTAACAGACCCCTGAAGAAGGGTGGCCATATCTGAAACGTGTTGGGTCTGTTTGAAACATATGCCACACTACAGTCACTATTTGCTCATATGGCCCAGTGTTGTAGGCCGTGATCCTCAACTTTAATTGTTCCATGTAATTTAGAGATGTTCAGTCTCTGTATACATTTTATACTGTATGTACAATAAAATTACTTTTTTATCTAACTCTACTTGAATATTTTTTGGATGTCTGGTTATCCATATAGTCCCACTCCTTAGGGGGTATTCTCTGTTTCAAGAAAAACAATTGACCAGACGTGATGTCTAACCTCTCTATGAAGGTTCTCATTTATCCAGGTCATGGTAGAGTTAGCAGTACTTAGTCACATTCAACTGGACTTGTTCTGTTACAGAACAAGTCCAGCTGAATGTAACTACCTACTATTAGCTATACACTGATGACAAACCTGTTATGACTAGGACTGTGGCAAATAGGACATAAAAAGTCTGCCTTATGCCTCATAAAAAACAACCATTATGAGATTAGTTGTATAATGGTCTAGTCTATCAGATTGATTATTTGACTCCTTCAGTGCTATGGGTTGGCTGACTTTTTGTGTGATAGAACTTTGACTTTTCAGCAGATGTGCATATTGAGTGCCCTGAATTTAGGGGCTCCCGAGGCTCTTTACAAAAAGAATGCAGGTATGTGCAGGCCAATGGAACAGCATACATTATATACGAATTAATAATTTTTGAAAAATTCCAGGAATTATGCAACACAGTCTCTTTATCTCCAGTCCTTTAGTGGGAACAGATCCACTTTATGGAGGTATCCTGTTTCTAAATAAGCCCTAACAGATAACCCGTGTACTGCAGAAAGAGATAGCATTAGAGATTAGGTTTACTCTGTTCTGCCTTCCATAAACAGGCTTCCTTTAACCACTTGCCGACCGCCGCACGACTATTTACGGCGGCGGTCAGCCCCTCACAGGCAAAGCGACATAGGCCTACGTCACTAGCCTGTGAGGCTTCTAGGGAGTGAGCGCGCGCCGCCAGAGGCGCGCTCCCACACGGTCACGGACCCCCCCGGGCGTGTGCCCGGCGGACCCGATGTCCACCGGGCACTCGCGATCGTCCATGACACCGGAAGAAAGGCAGGCGGCTGATGTAAATAAAGCCGCCTGTCATTCTTCCCTGTGTAAGAATGGAGATCAGATGGTTCTACTATGTAGGACCGTTGATCTCTGTTTTTACACCAGTAGCCATGTCCAATCACAGTTAGAAGCACACCCCTAGGTCACACTTAACCCCTCCCTCTCCAATACAGTTAACCCCTTCACTGCCAGTGTCATTTTTACAGTAACAGTGCATATGTATAACACTGATTACTGCAGTAATGTCACTGGTAACCCCAAAAGTGTCAAAAATGTCAGTCAAGGGTCCGATCTGTCCGCCGCAATGTCGCAGTACCGCAAAAAAAATCGCAGATCGCCGCCATTACTCGTTAACAAAAAAAACAACTAAAATGACAAGAATCTTTCCCTTTGTTAGTAAACGCGATAACTTTTCCGCAAACCAATCAAAATACGCTTTTTGCGATTTTTTTTTTTTTACCAAACATATGTAGCATAAAACAAATTGGCCGAAAATGTTAAAGAATTTTGATTTTTACATTTTTTTTGGGGAATTTCATATAAAAAAATGTGAAAAATATTGTTATTTTTGCAAAATTGACGCTCTTTTTTTGTTTACAGCGCATGATCAAAAAATCGCACAGGTGATCAAATACCACCAAAAGAAAGCTCTGTTTGTGGGGGGAAAAAAAGGACATCAATTTCGTTTAGATACAGCGTCGCACGACCGCGCAATTGTCCGTTAAAGTCACGCAGGGCCGAATCGCAAAATAGGCCCTGGTCAGGAAGGGGGTAAAATCTTCCGGGGCTTAAATGGTTAATGATGTAATAACATCTTATATGTCCTACTGCATAAATCATAGTGTAAAGTGTAAAATGTAAAAAATCTTAACCCTCTTTGTCATAGTTGGGACATTTGGGAAAATGTTGTGAGTTCATGTACTGAGATATCACTGCTCCAAGTGATATAACTAGCAGGTTGGTGGTTCAAAATCCATACAATTTATTCATTAATATGTTCTGTCAGAATAAGTTAATCTATTAAAAGTCAGAGGATATACAAAGAAAAATGATCTTTACCTTGATTGGACTATACCATTTCCTCTCTTGTGGGCCACGACGTCCTGAGGGTTTCTTTGGCTTTGGCTCCCAGGGTTCATATTCTTGTTCTGGAAGTTTAATAACTGCATTTTTGGGTTTCTCCAGCTTGGCACCCTCTTCAGTGGAACCTTTGTCACCCCATCTCACCTACAAAAATAATTTTCCCAAAAATTCAAAGTTATTCTTTTTCATAGATATCGGTTAAAACTGGAAATATACTCCATGGCCATACAGTATTATTAAGACCTGCTCATTAAATTTTAACACACTAGTTTGTAGAGTTGGGGTCCTCAAACTTTGTAAACAAAGGGCCATTTTACTGAACAACTCAATAACTGGGCAATGGACTGCGGTCAGTAGAAGAAAAAGAATGCCTCTACATCAGAGGTCAGTAACTCGTGTTGGTGGAAAGTGGAAGTACATAATTCCCCTACATTAGTAGTCAGAATAAAAGAATGCCCCTGGGATAGCAGTCAGGAGTTATAAATGTCTCGGTATCAGCGGTAGTAAAAAAATGCCTGTGTGTCAGAGGTCGGTTGTGCAAGCAGAGCCGGTGCAACCATAAGGTGGATTAGCCGCCTTAGGGCGCCAGGATGGGTGGGGGGCAGTAAAATCTGAATCCCCAGCCACTTGTTGTTTAATCTTATGAAACAGATGACCACTCCAATTCTACTCCATTCAAATAAGATGAGCAAACTGTGGCTACAGTGGGTGCAATATGAATATGTGGCTGAAAAAGCTGCCTATTGCTATTGAGTAAGTATAGACCAAATTCTTTAAGGGTCTATTTGGCTACATGAATTCATGTGATGAAGAATTCAGGCTGTTTGGAAGGCAAATGGTCTTTGATAGTACCTGATACAACTAACTTAAATGACCACTACGAGCTAATACTTTTTTATGTTTCTCCTGAGGTTCTTTAACAACTGTATATGAAATGCCTATTGGAAAAAAAAATAATTGGAAAAAAAAAAAAAAAAATGAGATGCCAGTTCAAAGCTCATTTTACACCATATGGCCAATCGTTTGTAGACACCCCTATTGATGGTCCACAAAGACAATGTTTGACAAAGTTGGTTTGGGGGAACTTGAGCAGTCTTTACAGAGCTCTGACTTCAACTCTACTGATCACCTTTGGGGAGAACTTAAAGTAGAATTATAGGCAAAACTTTTTTTTCATGTTGGATAGAGCAGTGTTCCCCAACCCCCCGGGCCGCGGACCGGTACCGGTCCGTGGATCAAACGGTACCGGTCCTCCCAAAGAACATTACTTGGGGCATTAATTGGAGCACGCTGGTCACTGTGCATTGATTAGGGACATGCTGTGGTCACTGTGCATTGATTGGGGGCACGCTGTGGTCACTGTGCATTGATTGGGGGCATGCTGTGGTCACTGTGCATTGATTGGGGGCACGCTGTGGTCACTGTGCATTGATTGGGGGCATGCTGTGGTCACTGTGCATTGATGGGGTCACGCTGTGGCACTCTGCATTGATTGGGGCATGCTGTGGCACTCTGCATTGATGGGGGCACACTGTAGCACTCTGCATTGAAGGCGGCATGCTGTGGCACTCTGCATTGATTGGGGCAGGCTGTGGCACTCTGCATTGATGGATGCTTGCTGTGGCTCTCTGCATTGATTGGGGGCACGCTGGTCACTCTGCATTGACGTCTCCCCCCCCCCCCTCAGCGGGCCACGGAAAAATTATCAAACGTTGACCGGTCCGTGGCGATAAAAAGGTTGGGGAGCACTGGGATAGAGTATGGGGGAATTATAACCCTGTCAGTTTATTGTATGCCATCTGTGTCCCAGTAGATATATCTTTACTTCATGTCCCATAGCCAAACAGGAAGTAAGAGGAAATCCCTCAAATTAAGGGATTCCCTTGGGCCCCCCCAGGTCACTAGAACTAATGTTTCCTTGGAATATTTCTCCTCTAATACTTTTCTGGGGACAACCCAAAATTTGGGATTTTCTTTTACTTTCAGTCATAATGGTAAACAGGAAATAGAGAGGGGGAATCTCCCTAACGGGACCATGGACCACAATAGAAACCTGACAGGGATTCTAATCCATCTCCACTCTATCCAAAACTAAAGAAAAAGTTTTTCCTTTAGCTTTACTTTAAAACACCCAATGATTCAACTTAAGTACCTGACCTCACTAATGCTTTTTTGGATGAATGGGCACGAATTCCCACAGAAGCACTGAAAAACCTTGTTAAAATACTTCCCAGAGGGGTGGAGGCAACTCTATATTAATAAAGTGTCATTAAACCCTAGACCAGTGATGGGGAACCTTTGGAACCTTTTAAAAGGGGATGTGCCCCAACGCATGCTGGGTAACTGTATTTATATCTGAAGAGCACATAGGCTCTGGGTCTTCCCCTAGAGCGAGAGGTCCAGGAGGGGAGGGGGCATCTGCCCCTCCTCAGTGTGGGCTGCCATGCAGCCTCAGGTGGGCGACCTAAGGGCCTGAAATATTGAAGCTGTAACCCATGGTTCTTGTGAGAGTTGACTGAGGGAGGATGTCTGTGGATCCTATCTGGTACTACTGAGGAAGGCTGCTGTTGGTGCTTAAGAAGCCTTGTGAGTACAGGCTCCCCACATTGGATCCCTGGGACTTGTGCTGTTAGATCCCCTGGAGTTCTAGAAGTCGGCTGCTGGGTGCAAGCTAAAGGGGACAATGGCTAGTGTTTTGAAGAGTCAAAGTTCACTGAGTTCCTTCTGCTACAAAGGGACTTGTTCATTCCGTACAGTTGCTGTATGGTTCTACTGATAATCTGCTACACAGTTCAATGGAAAGAGTTGTTCTCACCTATGAATGGGTTATTTGGAGTATCCCACTAATTCCCTTCTCCTCTCCAAGTTCTCCAAATAAAAAATTAAATCAAATCCCCTTTGGAGTATCCCACTAATTCCCTTCTCCTATCCAAGTTCTCCAAATAAAAAATTAAATCAAATCCCCTAGACTGGTCATTGAAGATAATGAGCCGAAGAATGTGTACCTGGCTGTGAAAAAAATACCCTGTGGCGGCTCCTGCAGGGGTAGCGCTACATGTCCTGTGGGGCTTTTATATGTAGGGAGGACTATCAGAATCTTACGTGTGAGATTTGGGGCGCAACAAAGGTTTGTGGAGGATGGGAATAGTAAACATGGTGTTCCTAGACATTTTAATGACACAACATTTTTTAAGGCTTACAAGTTTGGATCATTGAATCTGTCTCCAGGAAATTACCAGCTGCCGAACGTTTTAAAAAAAATGATGTAGGAGAATGGCATATTAGATCTTCATTTTTGAACTCCCTGTCTCCAGGTGATTTCAATGAGGAAATAAAAGTTATTTTACACTACACTTAGATTGCGCCCTCTGCTGTTTCTTATTTCCTTCTTCAAAAATAGATTGTAAAAAAATAAAAATGTTGAAGCTGGCAGTTGCATAATTTGCTGTATTATAATTACAAACGGCAGGCATTTATCTGTTGAGAATATCTGACAAATGAACAGGAAACTGATCCCTTGCAGCTTTATATATAGGGTCCACCTGTCTCCGAATCATACTGAAATTTATAAAGAATCAGGAGCATCACCACACCTCTTCCTTAGTGCATTTGAAGCAGAGACTACAAATTATTATTAGCGGTGGGTTTGTTAACTTGTGTATTAGCAGGCCTCCAAGCTGCTGAAACCTAAAATAAAAGTGTCAGGGCCCATTTACACCAGTCTGCTGCTGTAACATGCACATTACTACAATTCAGAATTGACTTGAAAATGAATGTATGAGATGGCGCTCAGTTTGCATATAAATGGTAATAAACCCCAGTATAGACTTGGGTGAATAGTCTCATGAACACTTTATTGCATTGATCCAATAATTAAAACATGGTATGGATGAAACAAGAACAGTCCTACCGCCCCTTGTAGCATCTGGACATTCACACCGATAGTATTGGAAATCCTTAGGGAACCGGTGGCTACTGTTGGAAACTGGCTGGCAGATAGGGTCGCAGGCAGGAGGGCTCAATCGGTCTGATGTGCGGCCGCTTCTTCAGACCGGAGCCTCTGTGTCAAACACCCTCGGCGCCTGGTGTAAGCCTCGGGAGTCGCACTTTGATGACGTCACTGCGTGGGACCGAAGATCCGCTGACGGCCGGCTACAAGGTTACCCGGATGTCAAGAAAGACGGGGGACTGGCTGAATTTGCTTCTGAATTTGAATCTGAATTTTTCATTGTATTGATTTCCTAGTGTTTTTTCTGATTCAGCAGCTTGGGGTCATCCTATTGGCCAGTGCGCCTAACCCCACCCATCGTTTGGATTCTTAGAGCCCCCGATCGCCTCTTGCCACAACTTGATAAAGCTACTATTGTAGCGAAACATGTTGTTGTGGCGATCGGGAGGCTCTTCAGAAGCAAATTCAGCCAGTCCCCCATCCTTCTTGACATCCGGGTAACCTTGTAGCCGGCCGTCAGCGGATCTTCGGTCCCACGCAGTGACGTCATCAAAGTGCGACTCCCGAGGCTTACACCAGGCGCCGAGGGTGTTTGACACAGAGGCTCCGGTCTGAAGAAGCGGCCGCACATCAGACCGATTGAGCCCTCCTGCCTGCGACCCTATCTGCCAGCCAGTTTCCAACAGTAGCCACCGGTTCCCTAAGGATTTCCAATACTATCGGTGTGAATGTCCAGATGCTACAAGGGGCGGTAGGACTGTTCTTGTTTCATCCATACCATGTTTTAATTATTGGATCAATGCAATAAAGTGTTCATGAGACTATTCACCCAAGTCTATACTGGGGTTTATTACCATTTATATGCAAACTGAGCGCCATCTCATACATTCATTTTCAAGTACATTTTTAATGCTGTCTTGCATCTGGGATTGGGCGAACAGTGTTGCTATCTCAATACATCATCAACACATAAACTTTGCTTATATGTCTTTGTGTACCCTCTGTGAAGGGACATTCCAGGACTTTCAAACTTTGGAGTAGCGCCAGAACTTTTTGTTAAGAGTCACTATTCAGAATTGAGCCCACCATTCCAGTGCAATGCATGGCAAAGCACTTTCAAATATTATAATGTGCTTTCAAAAACGATGCATGCTAAATTTTTAGTCTGTAGTGGTGTGTTAGCCAGCCTATTCATTTGAATGGCTGCTTTAGCATAACCATGTGTTAACCAGTTCCGGACGGCCCACCACATATATACTGCGACAGGCTGGCCCTCCTGTGCGAACTGGCGTAGCTCTACGTTGGTCCCGCGCCTGCAGCTAGGGGGCGAGTGCGCGCTGCTCCCGCCCCCACTCGGCAGCAGAGACTTCAAAGCACGGGCAGATGGCTCCGATTGCCGCCTGACACCCACGATCATTCCCCACTGAGAGAGAAGAACGGTCAGCTGTTGTAAACACATCTGACCGTTCTTCTCCCTGGAATAATCACAGAGTGCCTGTGATCCTTCTATATAGGATCACATGTCTCTATGGTAATTTCATAAGCCTTGCCCCCATACAGTTGGAAACAACCCCCCCCAGGTACGCATTTAACCCCTTGATCACCCACTGTGTTAACCCCTTCCTTGCCAGTGTCATTATTACAGTAACAGTGCATATTTTTAGCACACATTACTGTAGTAATGTCACTGGTCCTCCCCGAAAAGTGTCAAAAATGTCAGTTAGGGGTCCGATCTGTCCACCACAATGTTGCAGTCCCGCTAAAAATCTCAGATCGCCACCATTACTAGTAACAAAAAAAAAACAATAAAAATGACATAAATCTTTCCCGTAGTTAGTAGGCGCGATAACTTTTGAGAAAACCAATCAAAATACGCTTATTGCGATTTTTTTTTTTTTACCAAAAATATGTAGCAGATAACAAATTGGCCTAAAATGTTAAAAAAATTTAGATTTTTAATTTTTTTTTGGCAATGTTATATAGCAGAAAGTGAAAAATATTGTTTATTTTTTCAGAATTGTAGCTCTACTTTTGTTTATAGTGCAAAAAATAAAAATAGCAGAGGTGATCAAATACCACCAAAAGAAAGCTCTATTTGTGGGGAAAAAAGGACATCAATTTTATTTAGGTACAGCAGGACTGCCCAATTGTCCGTTAAAGTAACGCAGTGCCGAATCACAAAAAAATGGCCTGGTCATTAACCTCCTTAGCGGTATTCCCGAGTGTGGCTCGGGGTGGAATTTCAGTGCCATTAGTGGTAACCCCCGAGCCACACTCGGGGAACCACCAGGGAGCATCGCTGGATCCTGGTAGAGGTTACTTACCTTGTCCCCGGGATCCCGCGATGTGTCCCTGCAGCATACGGTGGCCAGATCTGTGAGCCCGGGCTTCCATCTCCTGCGAGCGTCACGTCACATGGGGGTGGAACCGGCGGCAAATTCAAATAGTAAAACACACAAACACACTGATATATTGTATTCCTATTGGATTACATTACTAAATAAAATAAATTGACATTAGTTTGCCCCCCAGTGCCCTTTCCTGCAGTTTTACTGTACTATATGTATATGTATATATATATATATATATATATATATATATATATATATATATTGTGACAGGAAGTCAGGTAAATCTGTGGATGTTGTCACAACAGACAGGAGATACATTTCCACCTGGTTTAGAAAATTCACCAATTACTATAGTGTGTCGGCTGCAGCGGTAGCCAGGAGGGTATAAGGAAGTTGAAAAACCTTCAGCTATTCAGAATGAGGCAATTAAGGCCTCTATAAGTTATCAAGAGGATGACTGGTGATTGCTGCCTCCTGAAGCTGTGTGAGTATAGGAGAGCAGACTGAAGACTTCTCAAGGTGAGGTCATGGACTTTTTCTGTGTGAAGAAAAAACAATGGACATTTTCTGTGTGAAGAGAAAATAAATGGACTATTGAGTGTCTGCTGTATGATCAGCAATGTCTGCCCAGCAGTAGGTTGTGACAGACTCCCTAGGTAGGTTCCAGTGTGTGAAGGTAGCCGCCCACAGTGGCAAGGGTTTATTTTATTTATGTTTATTTTTGAATTATCCTGTTTTTGATGCTTGCACTTGTGTGAAGAAAACTGCAAGAATAAACCATAGACTGTTGTTTTCAACTACTCCTCGGCTATCTCTCTGTGTAACGAACCCCCCCAAGGGGGTCATCCACACCCGCAACCGAGCTAATCCCTCACAATATATATATATATATATATACACGTGTATATATATATATATATATATATATATATATATATGTATAAAGTATATATATATATATATGTGTGTGTATATATATATATATACTTTGACTTGTAAATAGTTATTTATTATATTATAATTTATGATTTTGTGTTTCAAACTTTATCATACTCGAGATGTTATAAAGAAGAACGCACAGTAAAAAAAATCATATGTAAATAGTTGGCTTGGGCTACTCCTCCTTAAGAATTACATGCAAAATAATGGTACCGCTTTTAGCACCTAAAATCGGAAAGCAATCATACCGCCAGGGAGGTTAAGGGGAAAAATCTTCCGGTCCAGAAGTGGTTAATGTGCATCCACCTCAGCAGAACGGGCTGGTGTGAACAAATATGCTATGCTTTAGCCAACTCTGCTATCAGATAACTATGGGAAAGTTATATAGTCTGCTTGTAATCCAAATTGAAATGTCCATTACAAGCTTTGAACATACAGTAAGAGTTGGTTCATGAGTAACAAATCAGCTTCAGCAGCTGCTGAAACATTCTAAGTGGCATTTATGCTTAGAAGAAAATCAGGGTCTTACAACAGCTGTCACATAAACAATACATCTTCTGTCCTGCTGTCTTATAGAGCATATTTGCCAATAAAAGGGTCTGAGCAGTTAAGCTCAGCAGATATTCAGCTAGAAATTTTAATTAGAGTAGCAAAGGTGCCGGTTCAAAAACAGCACCGAGAGCCAATGTAGGTGGTCCCTTTACAAATTGATCATCCTTCAAGATGCTTCATTCAGGGATGAGAAAGGAATTTATATTTCCCCTATTGGAGCAAATTGGACCATGCTTTTATTTTTTTTTACCTTCCTCTGGATCAACTGGGGCTATAGGATTGTGTAGAGGAGGTTTTCTATTCAATTGTACTAATTTTTTTCACTTTAAAAACATTTCTTTTGAAGAGTTTCAGGATAGAAATCATAACACTAAAGAACAGATAGACATAAATAATCTACTGTTAAGCACTAGGACTGTAGCCATCAGTGTCACAAGTACATTTATATGTAGCACCCTCCTAGTCAGGTGCTAGGTAAAAGCATTGGATTGCTCTTCTGCTTATCAGGGAGCAGGATTTCTAGTTAGGCCTGTTGCATGTGTCCAGGCGTGATTCACTTGTTCTGAGGGATTGTCTCTAATGTTTTTATTAGGGGAGCCTGTTGGACAGTGGAGGAAACCCAGCCAGTGACACACAGGCTTTTGTGACTGTCCCAGTGGGAGGGCACAACAGTGGTGCATCCTGGGACTGGTCATAAAAGACAGGGGCACATGTGACAGGATGTCTCCAGGTCCCAGGAGGAGGGTGACGGCTGTCTCTCTTCCTGTCAGCATGGAAAGTGGCCACAGGCAGTCGGCCTGGTGAGCCAGAGTTTTGGGCTGATCTGTGACGTCCAGGAGAACTGACGGTGGAGCAGTGGCAGAGGTCTCTGTGAAAAACAGTGTCTGTGAGTACCAGGGAGCTTGCCAGGGGTTTGCCCAGGAAGGGGACCACTCCAGGGAAAGTCAGTGGACAAGAGTCAGCGCACACAGAGAGTAAGAAAGGGGGTGCCAAGTTAGACCCCGAAGAGAAGCTTATGCCCCATACACACGTGCAGATTATCTGCAGACTTACCAAAACCATATAATATGAGGTCAAACCTAAACACTTTCAATTTGTATGCAATCCGGCAGGCCCTTGCACTACATAGAAAAGGTAAGTCTGCAGACAAAAGTCTGCAGATAATCTGCACGTGTGTACGGGGCATTAAAGTACAGTTCACCAATTAATCTTCACCTCAGTGGCAGAAGTGAAGCAGCGGCCTTGCCGCATACACTATGGATAGTTGTCCTCAAGTTGTGCATAGTTGCTAGTTGGGGTATCCCACTCATCCCTTCTCCCATCCCATTATAAAATAAAAATAACAAAAAACCAAATCCCCTGGACTGTTCATTGACTGAGTCAAGTGTAAAGTGAGGATAACTTTTACAGACTGTTGCTATGGGTAATCCAGGGGAATCCTTTCTCAGCAGCTCCCCATGGGGGCAGTGCTATACATATATATTTACCAAGAGACAACACAAATGTACTGAGCAACAAACTAGTGAAATAAAGAAGATCCAAATGAACTGTATTTTTTTATTTTTATTGGTTGAACTATATCATGAGTCTCTGTACTGAGAACAGACGTTCACTGATCTTCCTCCCTGCCAATGGGCGCACGAAGCCTGGGAAACATCGCGGAGTCATACACAGAGGAGTAAATGGCAGTTACCAGGAAGCTGCACAGCCTTTGAATCACTTCCATTTGAAAGTGGGCAGTTGGCTTTTCAGATTTACAGGCGGCTGTGAGTAAATCCCCCGAAAGCCACCAAATTAACTATATAATAACTCAAACTATTGACAAAAAGGAAGCTGGGCACTGCCAATGGTTTGTAAAAATACAACAGGAAGAGGGTACTTTCTTTACTAATCCAACTTCTACAAACCCGATTCCAAAAAAGTTGTGAGACTGTACAAATTGTGAATAAAAACAGAATGTAATGATGTGGAAGTTTCAAATTTCAATATTTTATTCAGAATACCGAATACCACATAGATGACATATCAAATGTTTAAACTGAGAAAATGTATAATTTTAAGGGAAAAATAAGTTGATTTTAAATTTCATGGCATCAACACATCTCAAAAAAGTTGGGACAAGGCCGTGTTTACCACTGTGTGGCATCCCCTCTTCTTTTTATAACAGTCTGCAAACGTCTGGGGACTGAGGAGACAAGTTGCTCAAGTTTAGGAATAGGAATGTTGTCCCATTCTTGTCTAATACAGGCTTCTAGTTGCTCAACTGTCTTAGGTCTTCTTTGTCACATCTTCCTCTTTATGATGCGCCAAATGTTTTCTATGGGTGAAAGATCTGGACTGCAGGCTGGCCATTTCAGTACCCGGATCCTTCTTCTACGCAGCCATGATGTTGTAATTGATGCAGTATGTGGTCTGGCATTGTCATGTTGGAAAATGCAAGGTCTTCCCTGAAAGAGACAACATCTGGATGGGAGCATATGTTGTTCTAGAACTTGGATATGCCTTTCAGCATTGACGGTGCCTTTCCAGAGGTGTAAGCTGCCCATGCCACACGCACTCATGCAACCGCATAGTCCCAGTTTTCCAAAAAGAACTTCATATTTTGATTCGTCTGACCACAGAACAGTTTTCCACTTTGCCACAGTCCATTTTAAATGAGCCTTGGCCCAGAGACAACACCGGCGCTTCTGGATCACGTTTAGATATGGCTTCTTTCTTGGCCTATAGAGTTTTAGCCGGAACAGCGAATGGCACGGTGGATTGTGTTCACCCACAATGTTTTCTGGAAGTATTCCTGAGCCCATGTTGGGATTTCCATTACAGTAGCATTCCTGTATGTGATGCAGTGCCGTCTAAGGGCCCGAAGATCAGGGGCATCCACTATGGTTTTCCGGCCTTGACCGTTACACACAGAGATTGTTCCAGATTCTCAGAATCTTTGGATGATATCATGCACTGTAGATGATGATAACTTCAAACTCTATGCAATTTTTCTCTGAGAAACTTTTTTCTGATATTGCTCCACTATTTTTCACCGCAGCATTTGGGGAATTGGTGATCCTCTGCCCATCTTGACTTCTGAGAGACACTGCCACTCTAAAGTCTCTTTTTATACCCAATTATGTTGCCAATTGACCTAATAAGTTGCAAATTGGTCCTCCAGCTGTTCCTTATATGTACATTTAACTTTTCTGGCCTCTTATTGCTACCTGTCCCAACTTTTTTGGAATATGTAGCTCGCATGAAATCCAAAATGAGCCAATATTTGGCATGACATTTCAAAATGTCTCACTTTCAACATGTGATATGTTATGTATATTATATTGTGAATAAAATATAAGTTTATGAGATTTGTAAATTAGTCCATTTCTTTTTTACTCACAATTTGTACAGTGTCCCAACTTTTTTGGAATTGGGTTTGTAGAAAAACATGAAAAAATCGCCAGTCCTTCAAATTACATGCTTGGGAGATGCTGTTAAGCTGTATATGGTGTTATGGAACAGTACAATTCTCAAGCACATCGTCAAAGACACCGTATTCAGGCATCACAAATTACAGAGTGTAAAAGGAGGTGATAAGAAGACACAGGTCCGTGCAGTACTACCTATATGTGTGTATATCATTATTTTTCGCTAACAATTCCCCTAGATCTTTATCTGTTCCTGGGGAAGGCATCTAAAGGTTTTTGGAAGTTGTTGACGCTCGCTAGCTAGCTAGTACCACTTGCTTTGCGGAAGGAGTTCCATATTTTAACTGCTCTTTGTAATGTTCCGGTACCTTTGGTACCCTAAATTACACTTTCCACAAGTGCATGCTCCCTACCATTTACTTTTGGAAAGGTGCGCATACACCTTTAAGACTGGAGCTGTCATCACTCAGCGCCGGACTAGATGGCTATTTAAGGCGTCGGTTCTCACTCACATGTGTTCGTTCAAACACCCTTATCTGGATGCTAACCTTGCTTGAAGCTTCCATGCTTGCAAGCTTACTTCGCTGACGGAACCTCGCTGCGCTGATCCCTGTATCCCGCTACTGGATCATTCGCCTCTCCTGAACCACCCTTCGGCTGTATCGCTAATAGTGCTAAGTACCCCGCAGGGGAATTCTCTATAAACTTATACTAAGCTTACACTATCTAGCTCTGCATAGTAGAGACTGTTTATCACATCTGCATAAACTAGATTGCTAGCTCTTGAGACTACTGCTACTTTTCTGCACTGGGTTGATCTCTTTTGTATGTCCACCTGCTATTCTATCATCTGCTATCATACAACATTGCTAAACCTTCCTGCATCCATCTGCTACTGTCTCACCTTCAAGTGTCTATCACCTACCACCTCCACTCAACCTATCCCTCAACCTTCATCATTGTGTTACCACATGCATAAAGTCACTCTAAGAACCAGCTTGCTAATTGTGTGTATTTACTGGCTGAAATAAGACCTTCCACACATGATGAGTCATTGAGGTTGGGAATGGTATCTCAGCATATCTCTTACATGGCTACTGACATGGAACTATTTCTGCAGCTGAAAATCCACACCATATAAAAACGCAGGAGCGTTACAGATTGAACGAACCAAAAAATGGATTCAGCAGAAATAGTTCCAGAAATAACCACTCAGGTGACACAATTAAAACAGCAAGTATCTGCGTTAATACACGCACTTGCTGAATTAAAAGAAGACAATCAGGCTCTGTCGCAGCAGGTAATTAGACTGACACAACTTACCTCTGCTCAGTCCCCTGAACCCAAGATAAATCCCCCTTTGGTATTTACAGGCGATCGCAAAAAATTTTGCGAATTTAAAAACGCATGTGAGTTACTTTTTTTGCTAAAACCTCGTACCTACCTTACTGATCACATTAAGGTTTGTACTATTATTTCTTACCTATCAAGCGATCCTCGAGCCTGGGCAGATTCTCTTTTTGAGAAAAACGACCCGCTTCTCAACTCCTATGCCTTGTTCCTGGCAGAGCTCACTAGCCTATATGATGACCCCAATAGGCAGAGTACTGCTGATCTTCAGTTAAGATCCTTGAAACAAGGAAGGAGGCCTGTGGAAGACTTTGTCGCAGAGTTCAAGAGATGGACCCTTGATTCAGAATGGAATGATGCATCTCTGAAAACCCAATTTAGGCTTGGCCTATCAGAAGCCGTTAAGGACGAGCTCGCCAAAAACCCTGGATGCATTAATACAACTCAGTATCACCATAGATAGAAGACTACGAGAAAGAAAGGCTGAAAAGATGGGAATGCCATTATCCGTTTCCTCTCGGAGTCTGGGCGTTCCTATGGAGGTAGGAACCATACGCCCACCGCTATCAACTATGGAAAAAGCCAAAAGACGAAATGAAAATCTCTGCTTGTACTGTGCATCCCCGGATCACAAGATAAACGTCTGTCCCCTAGTCAACAAAAAGAAGGGTGAGTGTTCACATGTCTCTCTAGGAGGATTGACAACTTCATTCACTAACCCCTACATTTCTGTTTTTTTGACATTACAGTGGGACCAGAACAGGATTACTACTAAGGCCATGATTGACACAGGATCTTGTGGAAATTATATTGATATATGTTTTGCTGCTTTAAATAAAATTCCTATTATTTCTAAACTCAAACCTGTCTCAGTAAGTCTTATTACCGGTGTTCCGTTATCCTCTGGTCCGATCACCGATCAGACACAAGCACTTCTAGTCACTATTAACGAGTCTCATAGGGAGACTTCTACCTTCGATTTAATACCATCACCCCACTTTCCCATTGTGTTGGGACTTCCCTGGTTGCACACACACCAACCAACCATAGATTGGAAGAAATGGTCCTTGACCTTCCCTTCTTGTTATTGCGAGGAAACGTGTAACCTCCCGTTTTCCGGGAAGATTCTGTCTGTGGTGACAGATGAGATTGCACCACTATGTTATCAGGATCTTTCTGAGGTTTTTCTTGAGAAAAATGCTCAAGCATTACCTCCTCATCGAGACTATGATTGTAGCATTGATCTACTCCCAAATAGCAAATTGCCGTTCGGTCATGTTTATCCTCTTTCACAGGATGAACTTGCCCATCTCAAAACCTATTTGGATGAGAACTTGGAAAAAGGTTTTATTAGACCTTCCACTTCTTCCACAGCAGCAGGACTCTTTTTTGTTCGCAATAAAGATTCAAGTCTCAGACCTATCATCGACTACAGGAAATTGAATGCTATCACAATAAAAGATCGCTATCCTCTACCGCTTATCCCTGAGCTCATTGAGCAGGTGCGTGGAGCTACCTATTTTTCAAAATTAGACCTGAAAGGAGCATACAATCTCATTCGAATCCGTGATGGACACGAGTGGAAGACTGCGTTCAGAACTAGATACAGATTGTTCGAATATCTTGTGATGCCATTCGGCCTATGCAATGCCCCTGCAGTTTTACAACGATTTATAAACGATATTTTTAAAGACTTACTAGATGTCTGTGTTGTGGTATATCTGGACGATATACTTATATATTCACGGACCCTGTCTGAACACATAAGACATGTAAGACTTGTATTATCGAGATTGCTTGCACATAATCTTTATGTGAAGCTGAAGAAATGCTTGTTCCATAAAGATGAGGTACTCTTTCTAGGCTACATCATATCCAAAACAGGAATCGAGATGGACATGAGTAAAATATCCTGCATTCAGGATTGGCCTACACCAACTACACGCAAGGCGCTACAGCGATTCCTGGGATTTTCAAATTTCTACAGGAAGTTCATAAAAAACTTTTCTGCTATTGTGAGACCCCTCACACAGCTCACTAGCATAAAAATACCATTTAAATGGTCAGAAGAAGCAAATAAGGCTTTCCACTTGTTAAAGACAAGGTTTACTTCCGCTCCCATATTACGCCATCCAGACCCATCCCTCCAATACATTCTGGAGGTAGATGCGTCAAACCTGGCAGTAGGAGCAATACTCTCCCAACGACCTACCCCCACTTCACCACTTCATCCAGTCGCCTTTTTTTCTAAATCCCTGAGCAGTCCCGAGATAAATTACCCCGTGGGTGAGAAGGAACTGCTTGCTATAAAATTGGCTCTGGAGAATTGGCGACATTTACTCGAAGGCACCCAATTACCAATAATTATATACACCGACCATAAAAACCTCCAATATCTTCAGACTAGCAAAACTCTCTCGCCTCGACAGGTACGATGGTCACTATTCTTTCTAAGGTTTAACTTCCTAGTGACCTACACACCTGCAGATAAGAACAAAAAGGCGGATGCACTATCATGACTAACTGAAGAAAACTACTTTGAAATTCCTTCCGTTCCTATAATACCTCACAAACGCATTATTGGAGTTGTCCGTTCCTTGAAGGAAGAGGTTCTGCATGGTATAAGGTTGGATTCACCCCCACCACAACTAACTACCGATGCAGAAGGCTTCCTCTACTACAACGACAAACTTTACATACCACCTACCCTACGCACCAAGATCTTGGAATTATCGCATGATGTGCCTATGGCAGGACATATGGGTATGACAAAGACTTTCAATTTGATTTCTCGGCAATTCTGGTGGCCTGACATGAAAACATCTATACAAAAATTTGTCTCTTCATGCAATGTCTGTGCCAGGTCCAAAATTGACACTACGAGACCATCCGGTCTACTATGCAGTCTACCAATACCCCAAACTCCATGGGAGGTTCTGTCATTGGACTTCATCGTAGAATTGCCTCCTTCCAAAGGATTTAATACCATCTTGGTGTCAGTGGACCATCTGACAAAGATGGCACATTTCATTGCTATTCGCAGACTACCTTCGTCCAAACAAACGGCAGAACTCCTGATGAAACATGTCTTCAGATTACATGGTATCCCAAAAACTCTTTTGTCTGACCGTGGATCCCAATTTATTTCTAAATTCTGGCAAGAACTATGTCACATACTACGGATTGAGCGGAAGCTCACTTCTCCTTACCATCCGCAGACCAACGGACAGACTGAAAGAGTCAACCAATGCATCGAGCAGTATTTACGTTGTTACACTTCTTACCAACAGGATGATTGGTTGGATCTTCTCCCCCTGGCAGAATTTGCCTACAACAACGCAACTCACAGTACAACCAAGCAGAGTCCGTTCTACTTGAACTATGGGTTCCATCCCTCTATTCTCCCTCCACGCATCCTTCCTTCAAATAACCCAGTAGCCTCAGACTATCTTTCCCAAATAAAGGATTCTCTGGGTTTACTAAATACTACCATTGCACACGCTCACAGTCAACAAAAGAAGTACTATGATCTTCGTAGAAGACCTTCTCCACAGTATACTATCGGGGACCTCATTTGGCTCTCAACAAAAAACTTGAGACTGAAGATCCCTAGCAAAAAGCTTGGACCTCTGTTCTTGGGACCTTTCCCAATCAAGAAACTTATTGGAAAAGCTGCAGTGCAGCTTACATTGCCAATGGACCTAAAAATCCATCCCATTTTCCATGTGTCGCTACTAAAACCCCATGTTCCGGATCAAGGAATAAGGCCTAATATTCCACCTCCCCCTCCTGTACAAGTTGAAGGTGGAGAAGAATACGAGATAAAAGAGATTCTGGATTCTCGTATCTACAGAAGAAGACTTCAGTACTTGGTTAGATGGAAGAACTATGGGCCCCAAGACGACACCTGGCTAAACACCTCTGACATACATGCCCCTAGATTAATCCGCAATTTTCATGCGAGATACCCAGACAAACCAGCTCCAGAGGCCTTCAGGAGCAGGCCTTAAGGGGGGGGTATTGTAATGTTCCGGTACCTTTGGTACCCTAAATTACACTTTCCACAAGTGTATGCGCCCTACCATTTACTTTTGGAAAGGTGCGCATACACCTTTAAGACTGGAGCTGTCATCACTCAGCGCCGGACTAGATGGCTATTTAAGGCGTCGGTTCTCACTCACATGTGTTCGTTCAAACACCCTTATCTGGATGCTAACCTTGCTTGAAGCTTCCATGCTTGCAAGCTTACTTCGCTGACGGAACCTCGCTGCGCTGATCCCTGTATCCCGCTACTGGATCATCCGCCTCTCCTGAACCACCCTTCGGCTGTATCGCTAATAGTGCTAAGTACCCCGCAGGGGAATTCTCTATAAACTTATACTAAGCTTACACTATCTAGCTCTGCATAGTAGAGACTGTTTATCACATCTGCATAAACTAGATTGCTAGCTCTTGAGACTACTGCTACTTTTCTGCACTGGGTTGATCTCTTTTGTATGTCCACCTGCTATTCTATCATCTGCTATCATACAACATTGCTAAACCTTCCTGCATCCATCTGCTACTGTCTCACCTTCAAGTGTCTATCACCTACCACCTCCACTCAACCTATCCCTCAACCTTCATCATTGTGTTACCACATGCATAAAGTCACTCTAAGAACCAGCTTGCTAATTGTGTGTATTTACTGGCTGAAATAAGACCTTCCACACATGATGAGTCATTGAGGTTGGGAATGGTATCTCAGCATATCTCTTACATGGCTACTGACGTGGAACTATTTCTGCAGCTGAAAATCCACACCATATAAAAACGCAGGAGCGTTACACTCTTCTAGTAAAGAACCCTTTCCGCAATCTATAGTTAAACCTCCTTTCTTCTAACCTCTAATCATAGTCATATGCCCTCTTCAGAGACATTGGAGTAAACAGTTACTGAAGTCATTTTTGATATATTTGCTCATTGTAATCCTATCTCCTCTTAACCGCTGCTTTTTCAGAATGAATAACTGTAATTTAATCTATATCAATCTTCATAGCTGAGGTCCCCCATCCCCCATCCCCCATCCTCCTATTTAATAATAAGGTAACACCTTTCCTGAGGATTGGTGACCAAAACTGTCTTGTCAGGGTAGAATTATTTATATATCTCTTAGATGTATGACCTTTTCAATGCATGACAGTTTGGGATCTACAAGCAAAATCAGATCCCCAAGAACAGTCTTTCAAAAATCAATGCTGGTTGTTGCTTATGATACTGTTATCACAGATAAATTTCTGTCCTTTACCATTTGCTGAAATATTCTACAGTACATACTATTGATGTTAGGCTGACTGGTTTGTAGTTTCCAGTATACATCTTGATAATTTTTTGTAAATTGCCATCATTATTTTACACAGGATGCCATCATTGTCCTCCACCAGCATATGGAAAACCCTGTGGCAGCGGAAGACAACAGAGGAATATGGGGAATATGTTTTACTTCTCCCCCAAAAAAGGGGAAAAATCTGGGGGATCTACCGCCATAACCCCAGAGTGAGCCCAAAAATCTGAGGATGCAGTACAAAGGAACTCTTTACTGATTGTGACTGGAACCCCCCATACTGGAGGCATATTATGGGAAAATCTAAGGCAATAGGCTCATTTCCACAGTGGGGCTTTGGCAGGGAATACTTTTTACTGAAACAACCAAGGGTTCCCTGTGTTTGCAACACGTCACTGCATCACATATTTAACCCCCCCCCCCCCCTCTTCTACCATAACTGCCATTAGATTTAGGAAATCCCCTCTATTAAAAGACAGGCAAGCAGTGGTATTAGGGTGTGTTTTTTTTAGGGTTTTTTTTAAAAACTGTAAGTGCAGATTTTTTTTTTTTTTTATATATAATAATTTTTTTCATTGTAAGGTTGTCTTTGCCCTGATGAAACAAACACAAAAAGGGAAAGCAATGCAAACTTTGTGGAAGTCCCACTCAAAGTACCCAATAATGTGGAACAGGAAATAACTAACACATATAATGGAGTAGTAAAGCAGATCAATGAAGAGATTTGTCATATGAAGCCATCAAATCTAAGTGTAGCACTACTTGGGAGCTGCTTGAAGCGGGTTCCCCTGGGTTACCCATAGCAACGCTTATCAATTCTTAATGCTTTAAATGTTTGGCTCAGTCAGGAAACAGTCCAGGGGATTTAGCTTTTGTTGTTTTTTATTGTAGAACTTGGGATGGGAGAAGGGATGAGTGGGATACTCCAACTGAATGAACTATGCACAACTTGAGGACTTTTAGCTATGTTGAGTGTGGCAAGGCTGCTGCTTCACCTTGCCACTGTAGTGATGTATTAGTGAATTACTCTTCAGGGGGCTTGGTACCCCCTTTACCCTTACTCTTCAGGGTTATACTTGGCACCCCCTTTACTCTTGCTAACTGTGTGAGCTGACCTTCTATTCCCTGACTTCTCTGGAGTTGTCCCCCTTCCTGGGCAGACCCCTTGGCAGGCCCACCGGTACTCACGGACACTGTTTTTCCCAGAGGACTCCACTGTCAGCTTTCCAGGATCCTTCAGGCTCAGCTCCACACCTGGCTCACTAGGCCGATTGCCAGTTACCACCTTTCTCAGACAGCAGGAAGAGGGACAGCCATCACCCTCCTCCTGGGACTCTGCCTCCCGCCAAAGACGTCCTGTCACATGTGTCCCTAGCTTTTATGGTCAATCCCAGGATGCACTGCAGTGGTGCCCCCCCACTGAGACTGCCACAGAAGCCGTTTGCCACTGGCCAGGTTTCCTCCACTGTCCAACAGGCTCCCCTATTGGATACAGTGGGGACACTCCCTCAGACCAAGTAACTCACACCTGGACACATGTAACAGGCATAACTAACAGATCAGGCTCCCCTGATAAGCAGGCGGAGCAAACAATACTTTACCTAGCACCTATCTAGGAGGGTGCTACATAAGTCTTTATCCATTGGTAATTTAAAAAAGAATAATGTACAAAGGATCAAAAAATCCATATATGGGTGATTAATGGGAGCCAGTCAGTATGACAATTAACCTTTTTGCTGCCAGTGCTATTTTTGTGTGTGTTTTTTTTTATTTAAAAAAAAATGATAAATGTTTAAAAAATCATATTAGGCCCGATGGTTAGTTGAAACCCACAATCAATGTATTTTTATGTCACACAATATGAGCGCATCATTTTATCATGTGCAAATTTTCTGTGAAAATTACATTATTTAAATTTTTGGGCACAGAAATTTAATATATCACCCACTTTTGTTGGCAGTTATATAAATGCACCAGCTAACTTTGCTTTGTGAATCCAATGCTTGTGGCAGATAAGGATACTGCAGAGAAAACAGCAGGGTAAATTGGGCAGCCATTTTTTGGAGGATAACAGGCTGGTGGAGGATAACATAACTGGTGTATATCTAACTTTTATTTTATCTTTGAGTAGTAGCTTAGGAGTTAACAATTAAAGAGCTAGCTATCAATCAACTGTTGCAGACAGATATTGTATAGATCTTTGCATACAGGAAAATAACCTAAGCAGGTGTACCCCAGCACTGCAATTCAAGCATAGTTTCTTAAATAAGATGCTAACCTAACCACTAAAATGTCATACAGCTGGTGATATTGATATAAACATTCTTGTTTTGGCACTACGCGTTTCAGAGTGAAAACGCTGCTGGATAAAATTGGATCATGCATTGCTGGGGTGTTTTGCCTTCCTCTGGACCAGGGTTTCTCAACCAGGGTTCCATTGAACCCTAAGTAGCTAGGGGTTCCTTGAGCAATGGGCAGTTTCTGCCTCTGAGATAAGTTTCCAATGACACTTTTGTTCCTTTTAGCTATCTGTAAGGGGTAATCCTTCCCAATGATGACAAGAGTAAGGAGCATTCTTCCCACTGTCTCACTAATGTGTCATGAGTTGAAGATTTTTAATTTTTATCAGGGATTCCCAGACCAGAAATTTATTTCAAGGGTTCCTCTGTGTTGAAAATTTTGAGAAAGGCTGCTCTGGACCAACTATGGGTATAAGATTGTGTATATAGGATTGTATAATTTTGTTTCCCTTCTATTGGTTGAACTTGGTGAACTTTTTTTCAACCAGACTAACTATATAACTGTGTAACTATGTAAACTCTTCTCCTGTCTACCGCAATCTCCCGCCTGCAAATCACTTTGTCACATGCTTTCCCAAATTAAAGAAAATAGGCTTCTGTGCTGATGTACTGTACATTGCCCAGAAATAATATACCAATGAAAAAAAAACTTAAAAGAAAAAAAAATTCAGCCAGCAACAATTAGGAAGTATGCCCTGTGAAAAAACAAGTATAGCTGGTTAGCGGTGAACAGTGGCGGCCCATCTTTGGGGGATGCAGGGGCGCCGCTCCCCCCTATCCATGCATCCGGCCCCCTAATCTACATGCAGGGAGCTGGACGCATGGATTCCAACAGGGGATTTTTTTTTTTACTCTCCTCCCAGCCAATCAGGAAGAGGGCTGTGAGACCCCTTTCCCGATTGGCCAAAAGAAGAAGCGATCTTACTGGCCAGTGGCCAGGAAGAGGCAGAAGACACACAGATGGAGGAGAAGCACAGCGGCTTAGCCATCCAGCACTTTCCAGCTCAGACAGGAGGAAGAACGAGGTGAGGAGGTAAGGAGGCAGGCCGTTTGGGGGGGGGGGATTTGTTGCCAACCGACCAACCGAGCCGGGGGGGGGGTAATGTGTTGCCGACCGACCGTCGGGGGAGGGGGTGCATTGGTTTTCCGACCCCCCCCCCCCCCCCGAATTACCGAGCACCAGCCGCCACTGGAGGTGAAGCGTATGTAGGCTTCAGGTCACACTATGTACACAAAAACGCAGTCAGCAAAAAAACAGTAGTTATGACCTATAGTTAAAAATTTACATTCAGCCTGTTGGGTCAGCCCATGTAGAAATACGCTAAAGCTGCCGGGTGCACATCAGCAGCATTAAGATGCAAAAATGTTTCCCTTCCCCTTCCCCGAATTCCTCATGATACACAGCATTTTGCTCCCTAATAGATGTACAGTGAAGGCTTTACATCTACTTTAGTAGAACAGTGCCTACACTAATCTGTCCCTATGCAGTTTATCAGCAACACTTCTTAAGCTTTCCCTATCACAGCTAAGCAGATTGTCAATTTGGCTCCTAGAAACCCTGCCTATTTATAGTGACTGGCTAGCACATAACAAAGCCCATATTATAAGCCATTCTAAGCTAACTGACCTAAGGTCAGAGGTCAGGAAGTGCATTACTGGTAGTTGGTTGCTATGGTGGTGAACAGCAGCAATGGTTCGCTGAGTTTGTGAACTCCAGATGGGTTCTCTGTGAACCCAAAGCTCATCCCTAGTCACTACTGTGCTTCTAGAAGCATGGCACATAGCAAGAGATGCAGATATCTTACACACCAGGTTTTTGTAGGGTAACCTTTTTACATTATTTTCCCTTTAAGCCAGGGTTAGGCAACCTTTTGAGCCTAGTGTGCTAAAAAATGTTTGTAAGACATTTGAGAGTCATGAAAGTCACAAAAATATATTTAAAATTGTGGTATAAACTAGTGATCGACCGATTTTCGGCAAAGCTGATATATCGAGGGCTGATATGCACTTTCCCCGATATATCAGAATCGGCCCCTGAGGTTTCCGATATTGCCGATATTTCAGGAAAGTGCAGCTAGAGGCATCACCCCGCTACCGGCGTCCATAGCCGATGGTTGGCTGTCTTGTATTGACAACCGATGCGGCAGAGAAGCCACTCGGCTGTCATTACAAGGAGCAGGAGGGGACGTCTCCCCCCTCCTGCCGCCTTCCATGGCTCGCCCGGGTTTCCCGTCCCACCGGAAGACCTGGGTAACCAGCCTGCACAGCCGCTGAAGACCCGATCAAAGCCGCATTCGGCTCTGATTGGGTCTCCATGCAAAAACCCGGAAGTGATGCCATGACATCACTTCCGGGTACTGGCGCCAGATTAAAAAAAATGACAGCATTCAAAACAGCCAAACTTGGCGTTTTGAATGCTTTTATGTGCAGAGGAGGGATTTGGGGTCTTTTAGACCCCCAGATCCCTCCACAAGAGTACCTGTAAAGAAAACAAAAATAATAATTTTTTTTAAATGTACAAAAATATCGGCCAATATCGGCCGATACTGATACGCGATGACTAAAATATCGGTATCCGTATCAGCAATGAAAAACATTATCGGACGATCACTAGTATACAGTAAACTACAATAATAGTAATAAATGAACAATAAGGTTATTCTGCCAGGTTTGAAGTATAGTCAACAGCTTGCAAAGATCAATAATTTCACAATCAGTGTCTACAGTAATAATCCCCAACATCAGTATAAATTACTGAAATATTAACCCCAACAATGGTGTCAGCTATATGAAGCAAAAGAAATGATGAATAATAGAATAATCTTTTGTTTTACAGGATACAGGGAAATGATTGGTGTATACTTACTCACTTTTGCAGTGTTTCTTCTGTACAACACTGCTGCCTCAGCCAGTCTGTCGGAACTATACTGTCCGGCAGGAGTTCCCTCCGCCCAACAGAGGAAACAAAAGTGCGGTAAACAGTCCAGCAAAGCACCACACTGTGAACCCTCTAGGGAAATGCAGCTCCTGATGAGTACTGCAATATGACAGTGGTATGTGTGTCAATTTGGTGGTATGTGTGCCAGTTTAGGTGCATAGTGGCTACAAACATTATTTCTGGTGGTAATTACAGGCGGTCCCTGGGTTACAAACAAGATAGGGTCTGTAGGTATGCTCTTCGCTTTCAAATATTTTATTTTTGAATAAAACAAAAGCAATACAAACTGTCAAATGCAACCACTAGCAATCAACAATGAAACAAGAGATCGATCTGAACAATGCATAATAACAATGAAGTACACAGAAGAGCATTTACTGGCCAACTAAGAACGACGACCAAAGAAAAGGCCCATTACGTGTGCTAATAAAGCGGAACCAGTGATGGAGAGACTTCCCCAGATCCCCCCGGGAGCCAAGCGGAATCTTGCGGGGTTGAGGGGTGAACATACAGCAAATCGGTGAGGGAAACCCCGGCCCCAAGCAACCAGGAGGGTTGCGACACATTTGGGGACCAGGCCTCTCACCAAGACATAGCAGGGTTCTCAGCAGAAGAAACCCTGAGCAGGTACGGAGGCAGGTGCAATGGGAAAAGGCTCCACAAGGAGGAGTGGGGGAAGCCCCAATCTTAAAAGCAATAAATAAAAAAAGAAAATAAAATACAAAAATCAGACGAAATGAGTAGAAAGATAGGGGTAAGAGAGACAGAAGGAAGAAGGGGCAAGTAAGCAGGACGAGGATGAAGGAAGGGAGGGAGAGTCACCAGGGGTACAGTAGGTGTGGTAGGGAAGTCAGGGAAGTCTACAAGGTTATGCTCTTAAGTTGAATTTGTTTGTAAGTCAAAACAGGTAAATTTTTTAAGTGTAACTCCAGCCCAAAAATGTTTTTTTATGTTTTTTGGATAGCATAGGGAAGGATTACCACCCCTGTAATGTTTGTTTTGCTGTCTGTGCCCCCATTCAGAAGATTTCCCCTCACTTTTTGTCCCTATGACAATTCGATTTTTAAAATGTTGCATTGTTGTGGAAATGAGGATTGGTGATAAAGCGTTAGTGGAGACACCTTTTTTCCCATGAGAACTCTTACAGGGTTAAATTTCCACTCCTAAGGGTAGATTTCCTCTCACTTCCTGTTGTCTCTCTCCATTTGTAAGTCAGATGTTTGTAACCCAGGGACCGCCTGTATGTAACAAACTAATCCAGTGACATTGAGCCAGAGTGAAATAGTTCCTCTACAAGATTCTGTAGAGAGTTTATCAAAGCAAACTTAACTGAACAGAACAGAATTCAATACTATGTACTGCTATTTAGTAGCTCACCTTCGACCACAACTTGTCACCTCCCACCTAGGCGCCAGTGATGTCATTCAGCCTCACTGTAGGATCCTGGGAATGCCAAGGTTCTACTAAATAGCAGGATCTTGCATCTTTAATTTGGCTGACTATAAACCATTCATGTTTCTAACCAACTACAACTGCTACATGTTGTATTGAAAAATGGGGAAAAAGGAATAAGTGGGACCTCAGACTCCCCAAGTATAGGGGTCCTCACTGGGAACAAGGGGATGGGGGATGGAAAATGATCTGGATTTTTGGGTACCAATACCTTAAAAATTTCAGAAGGAAATATGATTTAAAATTTAAAAAGATATTTTTATTGAATATGTATAAAATTTACACATGCTTAATACATTACAACAAATAATGACAGACAAGTTGACACAACTGGTGCCAGCTAAGTATGCTACATGTTGTAGTTAGTACAATACTAGGAGCACATTCTCAATATTTACCATGAACATGTAAATTCTTCTTAATATTCCGCAACTTACCTCCATCCTCTTAATGCCCCCTACTCCTCTTCCTCCATAATAGGAGGCATCTACAGTTGGCCACTTCTTCTTAGGCAATCCATCCTCATCTTCAGATTCCTGCAGTAAAATAGTAATTTATTAACACATGTAATGGCATATTTTCACTTGCATATTCTATAAAAGGAAAACAAATGTTTGGGTAGATGTCAGCAGGTTCAATTGACCACAAGATTTTATTATATGTATTGCTTGGGAACAAAATTATATAGCAACTTTAGAAGAAGACCTTGATAAATTGAGGAATGGGCAACTACATGCAAATGAGGTTTAATGTTAAACAGTGTAGTAATGCACTTTGGGGCTAAAAATGTGAATGCAAGTTACACGCTAGGGAGAGAACATCTGGGGGATCAAGGATGAAAAAGGTACTACTGGGAGTCTTAGTAAATGACAGACTCAGCAAAAGCATGGAATGCCAAGCCGAAGCAAGCAAGGCTAGCAGACTATTAGCAAAGGGTACTTACTCAAGAGATAAAACTATAATTCTACCACGTTACAAAACTCTGGTTCAGCCGCATCTTGAGTATGCTGCCCAGTTCTGATCACCAGTCCTCAGGAAGGATGCGCTGGAACTGGAGACCAGAGAGGGGCAACAAAGCTAATAAGGGACTGGAGGATGACAGTTATGAGGAATGGCTACACAAATTAAACGTTGTTTTTCTGGAGAAGAGATACTTCTCAGGTTGCTTAAAAAGACATGTGGCCACCCACACAGGTTGAACTGCATGGACTGGTGTCTTTATTCAACCTTACCAACTATGTAACTATGTAACAATGATAGGATGTCTGCAGTTCAGTTCCTGGGCCTACCCACACATTATGGTGATTATAGTAATAAAGGGGTCTTACTTTTATGGACATACTTGCTTTATATTTTAAATCTATATATTTTATTTTTTTTACATGTATCTGAAAATCTGGACAGCTAACTGTACATATTATCTATGAGTGTGAATATTTGAAAAAGACAACGTGTTACTGTTTACTGTATGATTTGTAACAATATCTGCATATGAGGAAAGCTATATTTGCTCATGAAATATGCAGGCTCCATTTCTACTGAGCAGGCATGCAAAATGACAGTGCTTCATTGCTCCTCTCTCTCAAGGCAAGGCTATGAGTCAGGTCTGACCTGTTTGAGCACTATGTATGAGCTGTAAGGTTAGCATCCTGATAATTGATGACCAAAATTGGATGGCATACTAAAGATGTGGCAAAATCACAGTTTTGTAATATAATAGTGAATAGAATTATATTTTTATCTCTTGAGTAAATACTCTTTTTAGCCATTTTAAAGACCGCAATACATATACATACGTTGCGGCTTTAAAGTGGTTTACCAGGATTATTGCTGATGTTTATGGCAGTATCAAATGCTTTGGAAAATATGGGTATATCACATCCACAAGGAATTCCTCTATCCAAATTAAAGCTCACTTCCTCAGAACAGTAAATGGTTGGTCTGACATAAATCCATGTTGATTTCTACCAATGATACTATTTTCAACAGCAGATTCTTGGCTATGGTCCAATTATTCTCTTCAATAGTTTACATACTATTGATTCTAGGCTATCTAGTCCGTATTTTCCAGGTATATATCTCAGCCCTTTTTTTACGATTATAGTTAATACCTGCCCGGGTTATAGGGTGGACAGATATAGTCCTACTTGACCCTTCCCCCGGGCATACATTGTTGATCTGAAGTATGACCCACATGTTACCGGGCCACGTGTAGCCGAATACGTAGACTGGACTCTTCATGGTCGACCGCTTGGATATAGTTTTTCATGTCTACTTATGGACTTTAAATGGGTTCATAGCGAACCACTCACCATCTTCCATCTCTTATTGTCACTAATTTCCGTTAATGTATATTGACTATGATGACAGTTCTATTTTGTACCTGATTTTGTTACTCAACAAAGTTTTTTCTTGTTTTTTAAAATCCTAATAAAAAAAGATTGAAACAGGAAATACAAAGGTCATATCAAAACTGCTTTTTGGTAAACACCACAATAAAAACCAAAGTGTGTGCTTACTGAAACACATAAATTATGAGAAATGGAACTAATACGTTGGGAATCCCTGGCCTACAGGGCCCACTAACAGGCCAGATTTGCAAGATAACTGAAATACATCCCAGGTGATATCATTTGCTGCTCAGTGATTGCAGTACTCTAGTCTGTGTAACGCTCCTGCGTTTTCTGAACAATGTGGATTTGCAGCTGCAGAAATACTCCACTCAGTAGTCATGTAGAGAAACGCTGAGATACCAATCCCAACTCCCAAGACTCATCACTGTGGATAGTCTCTGATTCAGCATACAAATATACACACTCAATAAGATGTTCCTGGAGTGATCTATGTATATAGTAGTATAGTGGTGATAGGCTGAAGAGACAGGTTTAAGTAGAGACAATAGTTGACAGACACTTGAGAGGAATGTTCTTGAGAATGAGATGGTAACAGGAAGGATGCAGATAGGTTTAGCAATCATGTATGGTAGTAGATGATAGGATAGCAGATGACATACAGGAGAGACTAACCCAGTGCAAGGATAGATGTTAGTAGGCTCAAGAGCTAGCAATCTAGATAGTGCAGATGATAGTAACAGCCCTTAGTATGCAGAGCTAGATAGTGTAAGCTTTAGTATGAAGGTTTATGGAGGATTCCCCTGCGGGGTACTTATCACTAGTAGCAAGCAGTAGTAGAGAGGTTCGGTATGAGCGGGTGATCCGGTAGCGGGATACAGGGATCAGCAGCGAGGTTCCAACAGCGAGGTATGCTTGCAAGCATGTGAGCTTCAAGGCAGGTTATGCGGCGTTGAACGAACAATGTTAGTGAGACCGCCGGCAGTTGAAATAGCCGCTCCTGCGGCGCTCAATGATGACAGCATCGGTCTTAAAGGTGTATGCGCACCTTACCAAAAGAGAATGGTGGGGCGCATACACTAAGGAAAGTGGAATTAGGGTACCAAAGGTACCAGAACATTACAGTCTGCATCTCCCCAAGGTAATACCTAAAATCTGGCCTGTTAGTGGGCCCTGTAGGCCAGGGTTGAGGACCACTGCTTTACAGAGCTCCATAATGGACACGGTCCTCTACAGATATTAGAAGCCAGTGGAAGATGCAAACCATTAGTCTCCACCTAAAGCTGATTCATCAGTTGTAGGAGACATAGCTTTTAATAAACAAAGTAATTTTATAATTTCAAATATATTCCAAGTGTAAATTGTATTGCACAGAGAAGACAAAGGGTGAAATAAACTTGTAACTAAATGTGATCCAATATGGAAAAAGTGTGGCAATATCAATTAATGCACGAAAAGACAGTAGGACAAAGTTTCAATGATTGCCGTGCAAGTCTCAGTTCAACATTCTGTAACATTCAATAATACAAGGATTCTTCTGAACAGAAAACATGGCTCATTAATCACTCTCCTTTGCTTCCCACAGTCCTTTCTGTTTGCTTCATCTGGCGTCTATGCTTGGGCTCCAGGCCTGCAGCTGGGAAATTATGATAAAGATCCCCTTCATTATGAAAAGGCAGCATGACCTCCATTTATAGGACATCCAGAATATTCTAGGCATCTTATGAAAAGGCTACATTGGGAGAGTTTATCCCTTCTGCCAGAGGAAGAGTACAAGATGACAAAAAAAGGTCAAATTAAAGTGCCTCTCTTGGCAGCCATTTTTCCGTGAAACTGAAATTGATCTTTCTACAGCTTCATCTTGTATCAGTTACAGGACCTCGCCTAGATTTCTGAAAATATTATATGGACTGTCACTGGGGGCTGCTTGCAATAAAGTAAAATATGTGGAATAGAAACAGTTTTAGGTTAAAAAAAAAAAAACTTTGTATGATTCAAATCTGTGCAGAACCTAAAGGACCACTATCATAACATATCACATACATACACAACACATACATATATATATAAACAGTTACTAAACTAGACTTAAAGGAGAAGAACAGCCAAAGCTTGTTTGGCTGTATTTTTCCTGTGGATCACAGGTATGCAGTTTCTGTGATCCGTTTTCAGCAGACAGCGGGCTGATGATTGAGAATCACAGGTTCTCAGTGTTAGAGGCACCAGGGGACAGATGCAGTATTGGACTGATGCTGCATCCACCTAGGTAAGTATGATTCTTACAAAAAAAAAAAAAAAAAAGCCTATACATTTCTTTAATAGCAAAGTTCTGGATTTCTATAAAACATCTCATCTGGTCTTGCTGCCCCCCTCAGGACCAAGGGTATCCAAAAGGCACTACAAGAAAACAACAAGAGAAGGGCGCACCGACCTTGTGCATTACCACTTAAAAGTTTATTAAAATCAAAGAAGGGTAGCGTACAATATACTCACAAACGTAGCATATGTAGCATATGAACAAGCATATAGGAAATGGGCACCACTCGCTTCCAGGACACTTCTCTACTGCTCTTCCTCAGAGCCAAAATCGCCACGATTTTGGCTCTGAGGAGTGGCGATTTTGGCTCTGAGGAAGAGGGTCCTCCCTCGAAACACGTAAGCCACATCAGGTTTTGAGGACGCCATCACGCTATCCAGCAGTAGAGAAGTGTCCTGGAAGCGAGCGGTTCCCATTTCCTATATGCTTGTTCATATGCTACGTTTGTGAGTATATTGTACGCTACCCTTCTTTGATTTTAATAAACTTTTAAGTGGTAATGCACAAGGTCGGTGCACCCTTCTCTTGTTGTTTTCCTATTTAAGTATAGGCAGCCCATATATTTAGTAACCTGGCTGTAGACAATGCCTAAAACTGCCACAGTTGATGTAAGTAATCACCTGCTGGTTGGATGGTTCAACTTAAAGTAATTTAGGGATCCAGAGAAAGGGGTGTTTTTATGGAAATCCTGTCTTCTAAGCCATGTGGATACTGTCTATATAAACCTATAGTGCAAGTAGAAGTTGTATTTTTGATTAAAACTAAAAGGCCCTTTATGAGAAGACATTACTATTTTAAGCCCCGGAACTGGCTATGTATACCCACTGCCAATGTATTAAAAATGACACTGTATTTCAAATATTGTCAGTGGAGTCCCAGGTGATTACTATTCCTAAGCTTGGGGTACTAGAAGCTGTACATATTAGAGAGATACCAGAGTGGAATAGTGGTATGGTCACTACACCAGAGAACTAGAGATCTATGGAAATGCTATGGAGGGGACTAAATAAGAGATAAAACAGTTTATATCCATGTCCACATTCAAACCATCCGGGTTTAAAGTAGATGGAGAAACTTTTTTATCTCTAATATTTAATGTGTGATTTTGTATGAGTTGATCATTTTGGAGTCATTACTTTTTTCTATTTTTTATTTTTTTGTATGTAAATATTTTTTTTTTTATTCTATAATTTTGTTTATATAAATACAAAATTTTAGTATTAATTCTATCTTACATTCCACTATAATTAATACATTCCTTAGTAATATTGGTTTTGCCAAGGCAATAACTATGTTTTTGGCTTGCATTTAATCCTTTGCCCACTAGAGATCACATAGATATGATTCAGCGTTTTAAGGGACACCACCTATCTATTCTACTAGGCGAACCTATCTATTCTATCTATTCTTTCTGGCACCCCCTTTACCCCCCATTCATCTAAGGTCCAATTCTAGGATTTAAAAGCAAAGTGTTGCACACCCTAATTGTCCAGCACTACACATTTTAAAAGTATGATTGGGTGAAGTCATGCACCATGACTTCCTGCTTCTGAAGACGTCACCTGATGACAAAATGCTTTAAGCGGAATGCCTAGTGCGTCACTTCCGGTCCTAGTGGAATGCACGCAAATTGCTTCCCAGTTGGACCGGGCACATCAGGCAATAGCTACACTGCATATTGTTTTACATATCAGCTTTTATATGATTTTTTGTACAAATAAAACAACGGTTTTACACACAATAGGAGGATCCGTCTACTATCTTTTTTAATCGTCTGGTGCCTGTCATTTGAGTCTATGGAAAACTGGTCCGCTTGCAAAAGAGGGGAGGACACCCACCTCAGGCATCAATACAGTGGTTTGATCTGGTTCCTGAGTGACCACAAAGTGTGGATGACTTCTCTTGTTGTACAAGGAGGTCAATACCATCTGGTGAGTGCCAATTGATTTATATAAGTGTAGCACTACTCCCAAGGGAGCTGCTGGTGATGGGTTCCCCTGGGTTACCATTAGCAACAGTAGAACATTCAGACATGTTTCCAAGTGTTTTTACCTCAGACAAGGACCAGTCCAGTTTCTTTGGTTTTTATGATTTATTATGAACTTGGATAGGAGAAGGAATGAGTGGGATACTCCAACAGAACTAAACTATGCACAATAAGCAGGGACGATCTGATAAATGCTGTTTAACGCTGGTTAAATGCTGATTAATACTAAGTTGAGCTAGTCACGGCTAGGCCGCTTAAAGCGGAGTTCCAGCCATTTACTCACCTGTCCAACGGTCCAGCGATGCGGCCGCCGGAAGCCTCGATCCTCTCCCTTGGCGCCGGCATCACTGCTGTGGGCACCCGGCTGTTACAGTTTGCGGCTTCACAGCCGGGTACCCACTGCGCATGCGCGAGTCGCGCTGCGCGCCGTGATTGGCCGGCAATCTTCTGGGACCTCTGACGTGTCCCAGAAGATTGCAGGGAGGGAGGGGGAGAGGAGAACTTCCGCTCAGAGCGCCGCGGCGCTCCGAGCGGAAGTGGGAGCGGGTACCTGTCAAAACTAGGTACCCGCTCCCCCCCCCCCCCCAAAAAATGACATGCCAAATGTGGCATGTCCGGGGGTCAGGACTCCCTAAAGCGGAAGTTCCACTTTTGGGTGGAACTCCGCTTTAATTTGCTTTGCCTTTTGACTGTGAAAGAGTCCTTTAGCTTTCTAAGGCACTCCTTTCCTGAGATAACTGCCCTCAAAAGTAGACCGTACTTCTGCTGAGCAACTTCAGGGCCTTTTCTGCCCCCCCCCCCCATTTACCCCCTAATCTTCAGGGCCTAACACTTGGCAGTCCCTTTTACAGTATCACTCCGGGTTAGCTGGCTCTTGGATCCCCCTGACCTTTCTGGAATGGTCCCCTCTCTTAGGCAGATCCCTGGGCAGATGCTTAGGTACTCACGATACTGTTTTCCAGAAGAATCCTGCCCCACAGCTCCACTTGGTCAGCACACACTGGATCCTCTACAGCACAGCTCATCCCCTGGTCCCTAGGCCGACTGCCTGGACCACCTTCCTCAGCAACAGGAGGAGAGACAGCCGTCACCCTCCTCCTAGGACCTGGATTCCTGCCCAAAGACCTCTGTCACATGCTCCCTACAGATTTATTCCCAATCCCAGGATGCATTGCAGCAATGCCCACCCACTGGGACAGTCATAAACTCTGGTGTGCTATAGGCTAGGTTTCCTCTGCTGTCCAACAAGGTCCCTCATTGGATACAGTGGGGAGACTCCCCAGACTCAACAGAACACACCTGGAAACATGTGACAGGCTAACTGACAGATCAGACCCTCCTGATAAGCAGAACAGAGTCACATATATGTTTTACCTAGCACCTACCTATGAGGGTGTTACATAAGCACTTGATGACACAGCACACTACAGGGTGATTTCTGGTGCCAAGATACAAGCATTACCTTCACTCTTCTTTGAACTGTGTAATTAATTATTTTTTATTATTTGTGGTAGTACATATAACATTTTTTATTTGTGGAATAGCACATACAGACATAATTATATTATTTGCTGATTCTATACCTACACCTTGATTTGATGTAATCTATATGTAATTTTAGGGGTACATAATCACCCTGCTGCCATTTTAGTCTATGTATATAGGGTTTTATTGGTGGTTTTAATATGATTATATGAATTATGTGTGATTCATTTAGTGTGATTTTATAAATTTATGATGTAATAATAATATGTATGCACAGCATTTGCACTTTATAAAGTTAGCCAAATTAGAGTACTTAAGTCATTAAGTACTTAAACAATACTGTTAAAGTACTGGCTACATGATCCGCCAATGATCTTGAGCCGGATATTTTGGTCTATGTGTGTGAACAGATCGTGATCCGGGCAGTGAAAGCGGTGATGCCAAGTGTGGGCGGAAGTGCAGCATACATGAATAGTGCTGAGGAGAGGGCGGAAGTAAGAGGGAGGCAACTGGCCCATGTGATCGGTCAATTGCCGTTGCCGCCCACTCCAATGCAGTTAAATACTAGTGACTTTGCCGCGTGACCACGCCCTCGGTTGAAGTCACTTGCTGACGAAACGCGTCAGCGCGTGGTCACGCAATCACGCAGGAAGCCCTCGTCAGACGCCGACTCCTCGAGGCTCGCAGCTAGGTACCGAGCGGCGGGCGAACAGGACGGGGAACGGCGGTAGGACTGTCGGCATTTCCTATATTAACATGCTGTTTATTTTATTTTGTCTGTAAGTGCAATGGTTGAGGGATTTATGTTTTGGGAATAAAAAGCGCATTTTGCTGGATTACGCTATGTTGCTTTGTTATTCTACATGCAAACTGTCTTCATGTTGGTGAGGCGATCATCGGTCTGATATCGTAAGGTTATCTGATTGAAGTGCTGACCAGTATCGGGTGTCTGGAGGAGACTAGGTGGTCCCACTGACTGTTATGTTTGGCGCATATACAGATTCTATCTGGTAAGTGTTCCCACTTACGGGTGCACACAGCGGTGTGGTGGAGGTCTTTCTGGTTTCCTGCAAGAATTCACCATCTTCAGACTCTGATTACATTTGGGACTTTATGCATGGACTTTCCCTGACATTTACGATATAAGTTCATCTCATGTGGACTTTAGCGCTGCTAGTGTGTGAAGTATTTTGAGCCAGAGGTTTTGATAGTTTGATTCATACACCTTTTTTGATAATTATATTATGGATTGAGCACTTTATTATCATATATATATATATATATATATATATATATATATATATATATATATATATATATATAATTTGTGTTATATTGCAAGCGCTATCTAACACTTGAATGCCGTTTATTTGTTGTTTAACCATATTGATCATGCCTGTGAAACTAAAGGGTTAAACATTAGACGGATTGAGGCAGGATACGCATACGTAAGCATATGCAGAGCTATACAGTTCTGGAGCAAGGACCGGCTCAGATAACATATAGAGTCATGAATGGGGATTTTGTTGGATGGGAGACAACCAGCAGGAAAAACTGAAGAAGGGTTAACTTCTCAAATTCCAGGGGGACATTTTGGAGTTGCCGAAGTTACAGTATATTTCCAACAAAGATGCGGGAAATTATAGACAAAAACATGCCATATTTAGAAACTTCTGCATATACAGATATGTGTTTATTGTAGCTAACTGGTCACATAATATAATGCTACTGCTTCAGCAACAGGTTTGCATCAATTTAATGTTCAGACATGTTATAGACACACTATAAAAAAATCAGACGAACAGTCATCCAGTTTTTCTCGATGTTTCACAGCAAGTCAGAACCCAGGAAGCAAATAATGTACAAAAATTATTGTACATTAAAAAGGCTTTTTTTTGTTGTTTATAGTTTCTGGCCATGAGCAGTCTTTCGTGTATGATTTTTCTAATACGAAAGCCATAGGAAAAAAGTTAATATTAAGCTAAAAATCGTTCATTCCGTTCACATACGAGAAAAATTGTGGAGTTTGTCCCTTCAGAATTTTTTGTTTGCGATGTCTAAGTCAAATGTCAAAGGTTGGGTACACATTATATGAAAATCGAACAATCGTGCCCCGTACAGAATTTTTCTTCTGATTTTCTCATAGTGTGTACCCAGCTTAAAGTGGAACTATAGGCAAAACCTATATTTTTTTTTTCGTTTTGAATAGAGCAAGGGAGAGTTATAACCCCTGTCAGTTTTTTTTTTTTTTTTTTTGCTATCTGTGTCCTATTGCAGAGATTTCCCTTTACTTCCTGTCCCAAAGCCAAACAGGAAGTGAAAGGAAACCCTTACAAATGAAGTCAATTCCTTAGGGGCCCCCAGGTCACCAGAACTAGTGTTCCCACTAGAAGGTTTCCCCTCTTTTCCTTTTCTGATGACAACCCAAAATGTGGGATTTTCTTTTACTTTCACTTTCAATGATCATGGTAAACAGGACAAATAAGGAGGGTGAATCTACTTAATGGGGACAAAGACAATAATGGAAAATGACAGGTGTTCTAATCCCCCTCCACTCTATCCAAAACTAGAAAAAACATTTTTGCCTTTAATTATACTTTAAGTCAGAAGTTATGTGAAATGTTGACAGATTTTGGCCTGGCTTGTGAATGAGAGACATGTGAAGTTTGAAACATCGGACATCTGAGAGACTGGATCTACTAAGCTTTGCTTGCCGGAGTCCTTTCAGTCCGCCATTTACTAGTTCCACTGTTGTGGTACTCGCACCATTGGAGTGATTGTTATTTGTGGTGTGAGTGTCGCAACAATATCTTAGTTAGGTATGGCCACATATAGATCAGCCAACTGAGACCGCTCTGTAATGAACAGCAAGATGTGTGGTAGGTTTGGTGACCCAAATGTGTCCGGATCTGACAGGTATGTTAGTCTAGCTACACGAAAACTATCTGAAATGTTTTGGGGGGGGGGGGGGGAGTTTGAGGACTAGATTTTTATACTTAACCGCTTTCCGACTGCTCACAGTATATATACTGCGGCAGTCAGCCCCTCACAGGCAGAGTGACGTAGGTCTACGTCGCTAGCCTGTGAGGCTCTGGGGAGCAAGCGCGTGCCGCCGGAGGCACGCTCCCGCTCCCGAGCGGTCACGGACCCCCCGCGCGTGTGACCGGCGGACCCGATGTCCGCCAGTCACTCGGCGATCGTCGGAGGAGAGGGAGAAAGCCAGGCGGCTAATGTAAACAAGCCGCCTGTCATTCTCCCCTGTGTAGAAACACTGATCACACGGTTCTACAATGTAGGACCGTTGATCATTGTTCCTACAGCTCAAGCCACAGCCAATCACAGTAAGAATCACGCCCCTAGGGACACACACAGCCCCTCCCTCTCAGATAAAGTTAACCCCTTCACTACCAGTGTATTTTTACAGTAACAGTGCATATGTATAGCACTGATTACTGTAGAAATGTCACTGGTAACCCCAAAAGTGTCAAAAATGTCAGTCAAGGGTCCGATCTGTCCGCCACAATGTCGCAGTACCGCAAAAAAAATTGCAGATCGCCGCCATTACGCTTTAAAAAAAAAACAACAAAAATGACAAAAATCTTTCCCTTTGTTAGTAAACGCGATAACTTTTGCACAAACCAATCAAAATAAGCTTTTTGCGATTTTTTTTACCAAACATATGTAGCATAAAACAAATTGGCCGAAAATGTTAAAAAATTTAGATTTTTAAATTTTTTGGGGGGAATTTCATATAAAAAAATTTGAAAAATATTGTTAATTTTGCAAAATTGACGCTCTTTTTTTGTTTATAGCGCATGATCAAAAAATCGCACAGGTGATCAAATACCACCAAAAGAAAGCTCTGTTTGTGGGAAAAAAAGGACGTCAAATTCGTTTAAGTACAGCGTCGCACGACTGCGCAATTGTCCCTTAAAGTCACGCAGTGCCGAATCGCAAAATACCCCCTGGTCTTTTAGCAGCCAAATCCTCCGGGGCTTAAGTGGTTAAGGGGTGGGGACATTTTAACTTGTGGGGGGGTTATGTATTAGTTATTTCTTTGGTCTGAACTGTGTGTTACATACTATTGACCCCTGCATTCTGCATTACTCTTGACCTCTGAACTTTGTGTTACTATTGTGCCCAATACTCTGTGCTACAGACTACTGACCTCTGATCTCTGTTACTTACTACTGACCCCTGCATTCTGAGGTTTTTACTTCTGACCTCTAAACTCTGAAATGTGTACTACTGACCCTTGAATCCTGCATTACTTAATCCGGGACCCTACACTGTGCATTACATATTATTGACTTCTACGTGACATACTCTTGACCTTTGCAATACATACTTTAAGACCTCTGAACTCTATGTTACGTACCCCTGACCCCTGCATTACAAACTACTGAACTCTGCGGGACTAAATTCTAACATACTGCATTACTACTGACCCCTTCATTATGCAATACATGCTACTGACCTCTGCATTACATTTAACTGACCTTTAAACTGTGCGTTACTTCTGACCCCTAAACTCTGTGTTACTTACTACCAACCTCTGGACCCCTTAACCACTTAAGGACCGAAAGGTCTTTACCCCCTTAATGACCAGGCCATTTTTTGCGATACAGCACTGCATTACTTTAACTGACAACTGCACGGTCGTGTGATGCTGTACCAAAATAAAATTGATGTCCTTTTTTTCCCACAAATAGAGATTTATTTTGGTGATATTTGATCATCTCTGCGTTTTTTTTTTTTTTTTTGCGCTATAAATAAAAAAAGAGCGATTCTGAAAAAAAAAACTATATTTTTTACTTTCTGCTATAAAAAAAAATCAAAAACCACATTTTTTCATCAGTTTAGGCCAATATGTATTCTGCCACATGTTTTCGGTAAAAAAAAAAAATAATACAATAAGTGTATATTGATTGGTTTGCGCAAAAGTTATTGTGTCTACAAACTAGGGGATAGATTTAGATATTTTTTATTTATTTATTCATTTTTTACTAGTAATTGCGGAGATTAGCGACTGGGACATTGCGGGCGACAGATCGTACACCTAACTGACGCTTTTGAGGGGACCAGTGACACTGATACAGTAACCAGTGCTAAAAATATGCACATATGCACTGCTACTGTACTAATGACACTGGCAGGGAAGGGGTTAACACCAGGGGCGATCAAAGGGTTAGGTGTGCTCCTAGTGAGTGCTTTCTAACTATATGGGGGTTGTACTGACTGGATGAACACAGAGACCTGTGTTCCTAAATAGGAGGAACACAGGATCCCTGTGTTCATCTCTGACAGAACAGCGGTCTGCCTTGTTTACATAGGCAGACCGCCACTCTGTCTTCATGGGGAGCGATCGCGGGTGGCTGGAGGACATCGCGTCCGCCAGACCCGCTGATTGGCTCCCCCTTTGGCCAATCGGCACGCGCGCGTGCCCCCACTATCTGTTTCATGAAGCAACGTACAAATATGTCATTTCCTGTAATAGAGCCGACTTTCCGGAGTAAAACTACGGCAGCTGGTCGGCAAGTGGTTAAACCTTCCTAACTTTTCACTGAGGCCTTGCTGGGTTTTTTCCATAAAAAAAAAAAAGAAAAAAAAAAGAGCATACTGCACCCTGCTGATCTTTGATATATTTCAGGTAGATCTCCATCTCTCCAGGGTTACCCACCCTTGCTTTAAATGTTTGATTGGGCATGGAGCCTGGAAAGGAAGGGCCATGAGGAGGAAGAGCAGTGGATGGTGGGAGGATGGGACAGCTGCAGGTGAAAGCCTGGCCTGTGTGGCTGGAGTAAAATTTAAAGTGGTTGTAAACTCTCACATATACCCAAGTGAACATCCTCAGATGATACACAGAGATTAAACAATTCCTCCTATATAAGTTTTACTTATTTATCTGCAATCTTATCTTCCCTACACCCCTTCAAAAGGGCAAAAAAAATATTTTTTCATCTGTCAGGATCAGAGAGGAGGGGGCAGAGAGGCTGCAGTAACAGTGTGTAAGAGCTTATTGGAGGAAAGACACACATTACCCTCCATACAGCAGAAGAACTTTGTTCTGAATAGACACGCTGTTTGCTGAACTCTCCCTCCCGACACAAATTTATGTTATGTGTCGTCGGGAAAACTTCTCAGAAGTGACTCATTCTGATAACAGAGGAATGAAGCATCAGAGAGAACTGACACTTAGAGCTTTGAAGAGTGATACTTAAACACTACAGATATATGTGCTTTGCTCAGTTTCTTTAGCTAAAGTTTACAACCACTTTAAGAAGAGCAGTGGAGAGACTGAGGGAATCAGAGAAGAGGGAGAGTGAGCTGTGAGTGTGGTCTGCTACTGATCAAATATGTTCAATAGTTACATTCGTTCTTTACACTTCCTGTCCATTTCTACAGATATTTTTTAGGGCATGAAGGCAATTTGGGCACCAGAAATAACAGACACCTGGACTTGTGAATTGATCCAAAAATGTAATAACTATGATCACAGGCAAAAAACTCAAGTATTCAAAATGTTCATACAAAAGTAAATACTGCAATGACAAAAATGATATCCGAAATATATACACAAAATTAAGGAGGCTTGAAATGTATTTGTGGGCTAACCCTATAAAGATTGCTCAAAAATGCTTCACAAAATACATGTCACAAGCAAAACACAAATCTACATGCTTGGTAAGTACTAAAGCGTGGTTCCAAACAAAACCTATATGTGACGAATGTGCGTATCAGATCCCTGCCTTTCTCACCAACTCGGGACAAAGGACTGGCCAATCTCACACCACAATGTCACTTATCTAACAATGACACTCTCAGCTGCACCCTGCACAAAGATTTTCCATCTTGCGGGACCCAAGCTAGGTGTCAGCATCCTGAGAGCGATTGTCACTGGGCTATGTTAATTAAACAATTAACCACCACCCCTGTTAGAGATTTACATGATAAGTCTCTGAAATATATATCAATTTCATAATGTAATGATGTTAGTTTTTTTTTTTTTTTTTTTTTTAAATGTTCTTTTTTATTGAAATTTAACAACAAACAAAGAATGCATTCAGGTACATTGCAATAGCAAAAAAATGCAACAGTAATTGGGGAAGAGGAAGGGGAGGGGGGGGGGAGAAGGGGAAGGGTATCCGACATAAGGACTAATACAAATTACCATCAGCAATATAACAAAAACAGAAAGAAAGGAGAGACTCCAGTATTAGCATACTAGGTAGACACATCCCATATGGAAAAAAAGCCCGTAATAGGGAGGAGCAAGAGCCACCCCCACAGCCCCCCGTGGGAACATACTTGCCATGGGGGAGGCCCCCGCATCCCCCCCATACATCTAGAGTACATTCAGGGATAGTAACTCCAGCACTGCCACACCTTCAGAAAGTGGTTATATGAAAGAGAGTTCACTGCCAACGCTTTTTCTAACATATAGTTGTTGTTGACAGTCAATACTACTTCAGAGAAATTAGGGACTTCCAAAGAACGCCATCTGCGTAGGATCAGAGCCCTGGAAGCTAGGAGGATATGGGTAACTACCTGTCTATATTGGGCGGGATAGAGCTCAATACCCACGTTCAACAGAGCTAGTTCCTTCCTAGGGGGTCCCAGTATACCCGTACATTCCGCTATACAACGAAAAATCCTATTCCAATAACTTGTCAACGAGGGACATTCCCACAGAACATGTGCCAGCGTCCCTCTATGTCCACATTCACGCCAACATAGATCAGGAACAGATGGAAAGATTTTCGACAGTCTGTGTGGGGTATAATACCACCTATTAACAATTTTCAACATCATCTCCCAATGCGAAGTACAGTGGGAGTATTGGTAAGTCGAGGTGAGGGCCCTGGACCATTGTTCCAGGGTGACGGTGACACCGAGATCTCTCTCCCATCTCCGCATAGAGACGGAGACCGGAGGGTCCGGCCTGCGCAGGAGCAGATCATAAAACAGAGAGATGCCCTTGGCCTTTTTTAGTGAGGAGTGGTAAAACGCCCATGCTTTCATAGGTATTTTTACGGTCTGCAGGGGGTACTTCCTGAGGAAGCTACATATCTGCAGAACTGTAAGAAAGAGGGAAGGGGGCACTCTGAAGCGGTGCATCAACATCTGGGGGGTCAACAAGTCACCATCGGCGTAAAAATGGGAAAGTTCGGAGATGCCTAGGTTCAACAAACTGGACACTGACAGAGAGGTTATATGTGCGGATAACACAGTCACGGGCAAGGAGGAAGAGGAGTGGGGAGCCACCCCATCCTCGCCCACGCATGCGTCCCCCAACCTCCTCCAAGAAAGTAGGGCCTCCCGCAACGTCGGGGGGAGCCCAGATAGCGGCCATCGTATCCAAAGGTCACTCAAGAGCAACAACCGAAGATCTTTGATAGGCGCCATGTGACCCTCCAGAGACTTCCAAGGGAAGCAGTTCCCAGGGTCAAACCAAGCCCTCAGTTGGTCCAATCTAGTGGACCAGTAATACGTCGAGAGATCTGGGAGTTTGGCGCCCCCCAAAGCCTTGGGCTGGATTAACAGGGATGTAGAGACTCTGGCCCTCTTACCGTACCAGATAAAGTTGCGTAAGCTACAAGACAGGACAATCATGTATTTCCTGGGGAAGGGGATGGGAATCGCCCTGAAGATATAGAGTATTTGTGGCAGGATCATCATCTTATAGGCGGCCATCCGACCGCCCCAGGAAATGTCAGTCTTAGCCATGTCCCCCATCTCTTTATTGATTTTCTTAAGCAAGGGGTCTAGGTTAGCAGGAAGGAGTCTAGCTATACTCGGGGTAACTCTCACCCCCAGATAAGGGATTTGCTCCCCTGTCCATGGGTAGGGATATTTCAGTTGAAGGAGGGCGGCTACCTTCGGGTCAATTCCCATGTTGAGTATTAGGGATTTAGATGCGTTGACCTTGTGGTAGGAAATCTCCCCAAAGGCCAGTAGTATCTTGTGTACCGCCGGTAGGGACCGGACCGGGTTTGTCAGGACAACTACAACATCATCCGCGAACAGGTTAACCTTGTGGACGGTGTCTCCCACTCGGAACCCCTCGACCCCGTCGTCAGAACGAATGGCCTCCGCCAGCGGTTCAATCATCAGATTGAAAATCGCTGGAGAGAGAGGACAACCCTGGCGGGTACCATTGGAGATGACGAACGGGGCCGAGGCAACGCCCGAGGCGAGAACCTGGGCCGAAGGGGATGAATAGAGAGCCAACAGAGCAGACAAGATGCCCCCCGAGAAGCCGAACTTCTCTAAGGTCATCCTCATATAGAGCCAATTCACTCTATCAAACGCCTTCTCTGCATCCAATGTGAGGAGCAGAGAAGGGGTTTGGGAACTCTCGGCCAGATGCACCAGGTCAATAATACGCCTAGTGGCATCCGACGTCTGTCTGCCTGGCATAAACCCCATTTGATCATGTTTGATTAGGTGCGGGAGGACTGTCTGTAAGCGGGCGGCCAAGATTTTAGCATATATTTTGGTGTCGCTATTCAGAAGGGAAATGGGCCTGTAATTAGCTGGGAGGCTAGGATCCTTCCCAGGCTTGGGGATGGTAGTGATGTAGGCACCCAACATTTCCCGAGGGAAGGTGGATGTCGACATCGCCTTATTGAAGACCCGAGCAAGGAATGGGCTGAGGGTATGGTTGTGAAGTCTATAGTAGTCGTTGCCTAATCCATCCGGGCCCGGAGACTTGCCAGTAGGAAGGGATTGGATCACCCTGGACACCTCCGATACAGATATCGGAGCCGACAGGGTACTGAGTTGGGTTTCAGATAGGGAGGGGAGAGAGAGCTTGGACAGAAAGCTCTGGATGGCCTCAGCACTGGGTTGGGTGGTAGAGGGGTCTTGGGACAGGTTGTAAAGAGAGCCATAGAACGTCGCAAACTCATTTGCGATGTCTTTTGGGTGCGTGAGTTTAGCTTTAGAGGCATGGTGCGTTAGGTGGGAAATGCGGGCAAACGCCCGCCGTTGTTTGACCCGGGATGCCAGAACCTTACCCGCCCTGTTAGCATGAGCATAGTAGCGAAGTCTAAGACTTTTGAGGTGGCGATCATAGCGTTCCAGGAGGTGGGATTTAAGGGACTTACGCTTACGGGTCAGATCCCTAGTCACTGTGTCGGTAGGGGCTCGTTTGTGGATTGTCTCCAACTCCTTAATTTCCTCAAGGAGATCCGTTAACCTTCGGTTGTAAGCCCTGCGCAATCTGGCCATTTGCTGGATGCACACCCCACGAATGAAAGCCTTATGCGCCCCCCACAGTGACCAAGGATCCGAAACCGAAGGAGCGTTTATATGGAAGTACTCCAACAATTGATTCCCTATAATCTTGCCTGTCCTTGTGTCCTGGAGGACCTTGGTGTCACATCGCCAGATGGAAGTCCGTTCCCTGGGTCCGCCCTCCTCCAGAACCATCTCCACAGCCGCATGGTCAGACCATGTGATGCTTCTGACAGCCGAGGAGGAGACCTTACCCAGTAAAGGGAGATCCGTCAAAAACATGTCAATACGTGCATAGGAACGATGCCTGGAGGAGTAGTGGGAGTAGTCTCTTTCCGAGCCATGCTGGCACCTCCAGACATCGTAGAGTTGTTCCCTGTGGAGGAGGGATTGTAAAGAAAATTGTCGCCCCCGGGCGGGCAACGAGGTGTCAAGCCCTGGGTCGACCACCGTATTAAAGTCTCCACACAGTACCAGATTACCATACACATTAGCAGTCACCTGCCGAAGCAGCCTCAAGAGAAACCTTTTCTGATGGCTATTTGGAGCATACAATACCACAAGAGTCATAGGAAGAGAGTTGAAGTCCCCTTTCAGGATCAGGAAGCGGCCATCTGGGTCGCAGGTCTGGTCCTTAAGGGTAAAGGCCACAGTGTCCCTGATTGCCACCAAGACTCCTCGCTTCTTCTCCGGAGCGTTGGCAAGAAAAAGATGTGGAAAGTTCCTATGGGAGAATCGCGGCGGCTGGGTGGCTTTAAAATGAGTCTCCTGTAGGGCAACAACATCAGCTCGACTGGTGCACAGTTCAGTCCACAAGGAGTGGCGTTTGACAGGGTGATTCAATCCGTTGACATTCAGAGAGAGCATTTTAATGGTCATGGCGGGTGGCTTAGGGGGGAACGGTCAAGCTGAACGAAAGCAAAGTAACAGAATTCAGGGTGCAGCATGATGAGGAGCACTGGAGTCAACGAGGTGAACAAATAAGCAAAAAACAATCCAACGTCGGAACAGGAACATGGGGAGGAAGGGAAAGGAACAGGGGCCTCGGGCGGAGCCCGAACCATAAAAAAAAGTCTGAAAGCAGGAGGAGCCTGCAACAGGTAACGAGGGGCCAGAAGGATTAGGGTCATCCTAGGCCTGAGACTAAATTGGAGACTGTGGGAAGACAATCTCACCTCCTAATGAACGTTGCGCTGAGTTGGAACGTTTGCGTGATGCTACTTGCCAATCACTGGGGACGGGCGTCGGTGAGGGAGCCGTAGAGGGTCGAGGGGGCGACTCCGGAATGATGTTCCACCGTCGCAGCAGAGCCAGACCTTCCTCCATGGTAGAGATAGAAACTGTAGACCCATTGTGGGTTATGGACAGGACAGCCGGATGCTTCCACTTGTGTGGGATGTGGTGATTCCGGAGGGCCTTAGTCACCGTAGCCAGGTTCCTACGCTTCTGCAGGGTGTGCCTGGACAAGTCGGGAAGGATCTGGAGTTGAGGGTACTCTCCCGGCAGGGACTGCAACTTCCTGGATGCCATAAGCACCTTATCTTTAGTCTGAAAAAAATGGACACGAAGCAGTACATCCCGAGGTAGATCCTGGGCAATAAAGCTGGGCTTGGGTATCCTGTGGATCCTGTCTATCTCAAGCTCAGCTGCAGAGAGAGACGGCACCAATGCAATAAAAAGGGTCTTGGCCATTTTTTCCAAGTTTTGCGGAAGCACAGATTCAGGGACACCCCTTAGCTTCAAGTTGTTCCTGCGAGACCTGTCCTCCAGGTCCGCAACTTTGTCCTTCAGCCAGGAGATTCCCTCAGAATGGTTATTATGGGCAGCCACCAAGGTGTTAAGGGAAAGTGAGCACTTCTCCATGGAGGCCTCCACAGTATCCACCCGCTCCCCAAGATGGCGGACCTCACGCCGTGTCTGGGACATTCCCTGCACCATGTCGGCGTGCAAGGAGGTCCACAGGGATCTCATCATGTCCTTCAGCAGGGAAGCTGACACCTGCTGATCCCCCTCCGGGAAGGCCGCAAAGGGATCGGCCATAGCTGCAGGCTGGTTCTGGGATTGAGCAGGAGCAGCAGACATATCCATGTGTGCCCCTCCGTAGCTCTCAGGGGGAGAGAGGCCCCGGCGTGGTTTTTGTTTAGCAGGGCTATTGAAAGTCGGGGATGGCGGGGTAGAGGAGCCCGAGGAGTTCCCGCTATCGGGATTTGCTACTTGCCTGAGCGGCAGAGATCCATCCCCTGGCAGGCTGCGAGATCGCTCCCGTGGAGGCCTTTGTTGCTGAGGCGGACCGGCGCCATGATGCTCGAGACCGGCGGCGCTGGATATAAGAAATCCGTCCATCCGAGCGTACTTGTGGGCACCCTTCTTGCCCTTCGCCATCCGGCACACTACCAGGAGGTAGATGGAGGTGAGAGGGTCGTTCCGTGGTGTCAGTGAAGGCTGTAGTCTCGAGTGGCCGACGGAGCTGCAGGACTATGCGGCCATCTCCAGCGCCGTACGCCACGCCCCCCTAATGATGTTAGTTTTGAAGGTTATATTCATAAGTCTCTTTCAAGGACAGAGAAGCCATTTTGCTATGTACAGTATGTATATTTATTTTTGAACCTTATGTCAGTATGTTGGATGGAGTTATGTGTTTTACTATAGACTCAAACCATATACGCAATAGTGGGTGTTACTTTTATATTTAATATTACTACCTTCTTGGGACATCCTTTTTGCTGATATCGTCTTTACATATAGTATAAAAAGACTACTATATCTAGAGGTCAGTCAGAGATGAGAAAAGGACACCCTAGACTCTGAAGACATGTAACCTCTCTCTCTTTCCTTTTGAAGCATGAAACCTTTCTATTTTGTTTTGTTTTGTTTGTTTTGCTTTACTTTAGGCTCCGTTCACATGTAGGCATTTTGGGGCATTTTTTGGGGAGTTTTTCTGCTCTAGGATCAGCTCTCAAAATGCCCAACAAGACAAATCCTATTCATTTCAATGGCCCCTGTTCACATCTGAGCGTTTTGTCGCTGTTAGCAAAACGCCCAACGCTCAAAAAAGTACATGAGCTTCTTTTTGGGCAGATTACAGGAGTTTTCCATTGGTCTCTATTCAATCTAAAAACGCCTGGACAAAAAACGCCTGTAAAACGCCTGCAAAAACGCCCATAAAAACGCCTGAAAAAACGCCTAAAAAACGCCTGTAATTAGCAACGCCAAGATGTGCAAAAACAACGATGAATTTCAGAAGTCTAAGGCCCCTTTCACACAGGGAGTCCGTTCAGATCCACCTGTCAGTTTTTTTGGCGGATCTGAATGGACGCCCCATGCATCTCTATGGGGCATCGGATGTCAGCAGAGACATGTCCGCTGACATCCGATCCGATCCATCAAAACCAGACGGATGGAATGGACAGACGGTCCGTTCCCATCCGATTCCCCCATAGGGAAGAATGGGGACCTGACAGCCGTGTCTCCGCACACAGTGCATATTTAAAGAAAAAGAGTATTACAAAGAAAAATAGAGACAATAATGCAACAGAGACAAAAAAGGAGTTGAAAATGAAGAATACATAACAATGACCTGGTTCACAGAGTCTAATGAATAAGCAAAGATGGTACAGTGGCTCTCACAAGTATAGTCAGGTGTTACTTGGTTTGATGTTAAACAAGAGCTGTCAAACTGTCCTGGCATTCCCTTTTTCTCTGGTATCAAAAGGGATGTTGACAGAGGCCATCTGACCAAATAAGCATCTTAGGAGTGGTTTCTGGGATGTTACTATGTTTATGACTATGTCCCAAATACAGTTTTCTATAGGTATTCAGATCTCTGAGTACCTACCGAGTATAGTCTGCTAACATGCAGATTATTCTCCAGCCTGAATTTAACTTCAAAATGAATATAAATAATATAAATAAGCTACAGCTAATAGGGTAAATCTAAAATGATACCTAAAGCCCAAACCTGTGCTGGGGTCCCCTCTCCCTGCTTGATGTGGCATTGCATTCACTTGTGAATCAAGGATGGGGGGCAGAGCCTTGATAACCTGGGCTTAAAAGGAGGTGTGTTAAATTATGCTGGACATTATTAAATATAAAAGGGGCTGGCACTGGTTTGGTAAGCAGGAGGGTCTATGTGGATTAACACATTGAGTGAGTATTTTTAAGATTTGCTGGAGGATCCCCTTTTATCTTTTTTTGTCCAAGATGAAATTTAACTTTAGAGGTCCTTAGTATATAAAAAAATGCATGCCATTCCAGCCATCATAACATAACTATCCCCAAAACTCTGCGGCACAAAGCCTACATGTCAGCACAAAAATATGTGTGAAAGAGCTGCCTCTGACTAGAAGGATGACAGGATAGATGAAGGTCCATCAGATCAGCAAACTACTAACAATCAGCATCTTCCTTTCCTTAGAAAACATTATAGTGTTGTATTCCTAAAATCATCCGATCAGGAGATTACTCCTAATTTGTCAAATATCACCACCCATTTTAAGAAACAGGGACAACATTTTGAATTACTTATATTTGGGAACCTGAAGAGCACTGTTATTGGATAGCAATAGTTGTTTAGATTTCTTTAATTTTCTAGAAGAAAAGAAAAATTTCTGCATACTTACTGGTTCTGGAGGAGGAGGGGGTGGGGGCTCTTTAATAACCTGCCAAAAAAAAGTAGAAGAAATTAAAACCGTAAAGCAGCAAAAAATATTTTGGCTTTAGTTCTAATTGAAAGTTGACTTCATATGTTCCAATTAATACCACAAACATGACAATGTAGAGCTTTTCTGCTAAAAACTGACCTTATGTATATTGGATGCCAGTAAATCTAGATCTAGAGCTAATCTGCAACCAAATATACCATATAAAGTTCTCAAATATAAACTTTTTGTACAGCCTGGATCTGTCATGTATGCACTAACATATGGGCAATTATTTTATGCAAATTAGCTAAGAAGAAAAGTGTCGCATTTTTCAGCTTCATCATCCTTGTGTGGCATCCCCTGATGCTCTCCACATTTCTGGCATTTCTGAGTCATATAACAATGGATGCCTTGCCACCCTACTTGATCAGCACTTGTCCAGTATATGCCCAGCAACACCAGAAGGAGAAGACACCATACATGAGATGCTGAGGGTGCCAGAGTTTACATGACCTCCTTTTTATATTCTAAAGGAAATATATTTAGTACAATATAGTTATACAATATACCAATACATCTCAGTTCTGCTGGTGTCATGCAGCCATTTCTCATTCCTGAAAGAGCTACTTAACATTTCTCTGAGTGGGTTTCCAGCTGGTGTTAGATGTGTAGTCTTCATCAGAAGCCCATGTAACAACATGACAATGCAGGAGAACAAATGGGGGATGGGAACATTTTTACTCTTTAACATATATACTCTTCTTCCCTGTGTCCTGCGTCTCCTCCCTCCTCCTCCATGCCCAATGGCATGGCTTCTCCTTTAGGCAAATCGGGAAACAGGTCTCAGGACCTACTTCCTGATTGGCCAGGAGGAGGATCCATGTGACAATAGCAAATTTTCATTCGCTATTGTCACACAACTGGGTGGGCTCAGGGCGCAGCGTTCTGCGCCTCGAGCCCACCCTTTTTTTTAGCCTATTAGAGCCTATGGCTCTAATCACATGGCTAAAAAAAAAAAACGCCCATTGAAGTCCATGCGTCCAGCGCCCCGCATGTAGATTAAGGGGCCGGTCGCATGGATAGGGGGGCGGCGCCCCTGTGCCCCCAATGCACCAATTGCGATGGCTGGCCACAGTGAAATGTGGGAAATTACGTTCAGGAAGGGAACCATACTGTGGACTTCTATTGACCATTAAACTGCATTTCCCAGAGGGAGATTGCCAGGAGGGGAAAGAGCTGCATTGTTCTCAGACTCTGGAGGACACAGCTTCCTCTTGCCACGAGGGAGTTTGTTGAGTGCACAGCACTATCCAGAGTGCACCCCCACCGCTGCATAATGGCAGCCTGAACAGGATCCAGTGTAATGAATCAAAATGCTTGACAGTCAGAGTCAGCTGGGTGCAGAGCAGAGAGGGGACTAATCGCTGTGTGGGACCACATGATGAGCTTCAATATCATTGGGACCAGTGAACTGCTGCTGTGGGGCTTTACTATATCTGCTGCTAGAGAGACTTTTAGGACTGACCATACATCCATCTAATAGCCTTATTGCTGTCTGCAGGCTTGACTGGGACTATTTTCATGTGCACCAATTGGACAACTGGGACCCAGAATAGCTTTCTGAAGAGTTAGGACTAAAAACTGTCCCTTTACAACTGCTACACAGAGAGAGGTACATTGCACAAACAGCAAAAATGAGATAAAAAGTGTTCCCCCCGACCAAGGACAAAACTTGCTTGAAGATTGAAGGTGCAAAAGTCTCAGTTTATTAAAAACATCACAAATAAATGATCCAAATATTGAAATAAAGAATGCTGGCCACCATGTGGAACAACATGAATGAGGAGGAGCCAATGCCGGTGACAATATTCTGTAGGAGAGGTGACACCCCCAGCGGGGGGTAGGATGGAAACCGTGCCTGGCAGAGATGGAAGAGAGATCAGACAGAGAGATGCCGCATCAGTAGAAGGAAGCCCGCAAATGCCGTCCTGCACTGGGGAGGCAATGCATCAGAAGACACCGCAACGGCATCTCTCTGTCTGATCTCTCTTCCATCTCTGCCAGGCACGGTTTCCATCCTATTCCCCGCTGGGGGTGTCACCTCCCCTACAGCATATTGTCACCAGTATTGGCTCTTCCTCATTCAAGTTGTTGCACATGGTGGCCAGCGTTCTTTATTTCAATATTTGGATAATTTATTTGTGATGTTTTCAATAAACTGAGACTTTTGTACCTTCAATCTTCAAGCAAGTTTTGTCATTGGTCAGGGGGAATGCTTTTTATCCCATTTTTGCTGTTTGTGTTGTTTATCTCATTTGGGACTGAGTATGGGTCAGCTTCACTCCTGACAATATTTACGGTCATCTTTTATTAATTAACATTTTTATCCATCAACAATTTATTTACTTTTTTAATTTAATTTAATTTTATTTTTTAATTTATTAGTTTTTATTATTTATTTTTCATTTTTTTCTGGTCTTTATACATGTTAGTTCTCAGCACCAGGTATTTCTGTGTGTTTGACATTGCACCATATCCTAGCCTTTCTCCTAAAGTGCACTCTAAACTAGTTAGAGTATTATTATTCAAATTGCATGCAATGCTTACATGCACTGTTTGCTGATTCATGAGTTAATCCCAGTCTAATGGTACAGAACTCTTTTCTAAGTTAGCTTGGCATAGTGAATATACTGTCTAGCAGACTGTGTCTGAACCTACCTTCTGTGTGTTTATGTATGCTCAAACCACCATATGTTCTAACCCATACCAATAAATTGAGTTGATTTACCACTAAACAGTCTTGTGTCTATTTCCTGGTACTAATTCACAGCAAAGTGAAAGGTATATATACTTGTGTTCTTACTTGCAGTAACTTTCATTAAACCAGGTACTGTATGTCAGAGGTGAAGTTGAGGCACAGAACAGAGAACCCAAATTATTAAGTGGCTCCTGCGGAGGTAGTGATAAAAATGTATTCTATGGTTATACCTAATGTAGTCATCTGTTGCCTGCTGAATACTTTGCAAGATTATGCAGAGTCTCAAGCAGGGAAGAGTAACTCTATAGCATTTTGGTCTGTAACTTATATTTTAAGGCGGGGGGAACTCTTCCTGAAAATCTGCCAGATACTTGCAGTAATCCAGTGGGAAAGCACACTCCACCCAAAACAGAATAGTCAATTGTGGTTCAGGTTACTACTACTATGTTAAAATATTGTATAACAATATAATGAACAAAATGTTAATGGTCTGTCAATATGTAAAGAATATCTTTCATAATCACTCACCACAGTGCAGCAAAGCGGCCAAAACCACCAGAGCAGAGCCAGAAGGAGTAGAATAAATAGGATCAGCAAGATGATGAATAGAATTATTCCCGTGTTCTGTCAATTTATTAAAGGAAAACATATTACAAGTTGAAAATTCACTTAAAATGTATTAGATGACACAGAGCTGATTTGCAGAGAATATTAGCCTTGGCTTGTACAAGGATCAGTCATGTTACAAAATACCTCGGCAACACTCACATGATCTATGTTCAATGGGTTCAGAGGCTGATGTTCAGGTAGAGTTAGCTTATTTGTGGCTCTCACTGAACTCCCTTTTAGCAGAGATCATTTGGGTGTCTCCTAAAGAGGAGCTCCAGTCTCCTGTGTAAAAATGAAAAGTCAGCAACTACAAAAACTGTGAAACAGCCACAAACCTGTTCCAAGATCCAGCGATGTGCTCGCCCCAGATGTTGTCACCTCCTATCTTCTGTCCCCAGTGCCGGCATCTTAATTGTGGGCACCCGGCTGTGGCAGCTTGTGGCTTCACAGCCAGGTGCCCACTGCGCATGCATGAACCGTGCTGTGCATTGTGAATGGTTCCACAGTCTTCTGGGACCTGTGACGTGTCCCAAACATCATAAACCGTGCTGTGCATTGTGAATGGTTCCACAGTCTTCTGGGACCTGTGACGTGTCCCAAACATCTGCGAGGGGGGGTAGGGGGGCAGAACTTTCACTCCGATTGCCTCAGAGCGGCAGTGGGATGGGGTACCTGTCAAAATCAGGTACCCCCTCCCCTCTTCCCAATAGTGCCATTTCATAAATAGTAAGACAACAACAAGAAAAGGGCGCACCGACCTTGTGCATTACCACTAAAACGTTTATTAAAATCGAAATGGCTAGCGTACATTATACTCACAAACATAGGATGTTTCTTACATGCATGTAGGAATGGGAACCACTCTCCTCCAGAACACTTCTCTACTGCTGGATGGTGTGATGCTGTCCACAAAGACGTGGTTTGGCTTACGCGTTTCAAGGGAGAACCCTCTTCCTCAGAGCCAGTGGCGATTTTGGAAGGAAGAGGGTTCTCCCTCGAAATGAATAACCCTAACCAGGTCTTTGTGGACACCATCATGCCATCCAGCAGTAGAGATGTGTTCTGGAGGCGAGTGGTTCCCATTTCCTACATGCATGTAGGAAACATCCTATGTTTGTGAGTATATTGCACGCTACCCATTTAGATTTTAATAAACTTTTTAGTGGTAATGCCCAAGGTCGGTGCGCCCTTCTTTTGTTGTTGTCTTACAGTGTTTTTGAATACCCTTGGTCCTGAGGGGGGCAGCAAGACCTCCTTATCTTAAAAAGACCATTCTCCTTCCCGCATACAACTTGAGCGCAGGAGAGATACTGTTTTTTGATTTCATAAATAGTAGCAGGGGAGGTGGCCTCAAAGTGGAACTTCCCCAGAAAAGAAGTGATCTCCCTACAGGGAGGCCGAATATACAGTCCAAGTTGCTTTTTTTCCTGTAGCTCTCAGTTCAGCCCTGAATGGCTAAAAAGACTCTCTCAAAAAATGTAAACTGCTGTTTTCTAGCTAACAGCCTGTACAATGGTCCCAGAGTAGCAACTCTGGGAAAAGGTTCAGCTTTACTGCTCTAGACCTAGTATGTGACTCTTGAGTAGGGGGGGTTTGATGATTAAATCAGTGCCTTCCTGCACGGGTGCTTTCCTTTTGAGACAAATCTTGTCACAACACACAAAAGTGTGTTGAGTCATATAGAAGTAGGGTTAAGCTAGGGCTTGGTCCATATTTGGATTCAGACTGAACCTGTGGGGAAGCTTCCACTCTTATCTACTGTAGCCCATTCAACTGTGGCCAGGGACTTCCCTGCCTTGCAGTTGCATGTATACAAATGAGCGGGATGCTTGTGACTTCACTGACCCAATACTGACACATAGCCATGACCTTGTCTGGAAGAAACCCAAGCTCATCCTTATATCAGATAGAGGAGAGTGACCTGCCTCAACATAAAGCATCTGGGGCAGAAGAAAACATTAGAAGACGAAGGTACTCTGCTGTATTTTTTTTTTTATATAGGTTCATTTAAAAAGGGAGGATAAAGTATTTTTTATATAAATATACTGTATGCTTAAATGTGTGTGGACACATGACGATACCATACATACTTACTGGACATTCCCATTACAAAACCATAGGCATTATTATATCCCATCACTTTGCAGCTATAACACCCTCCTCTCATCTAGGGAAGGCTTTCCACAAGATTTTGGAGCATTTCTGTGTAAATTTGTGTCTATGCAGCCAAAACAGGTCAGGTTATGATGTTGGATGAGAGTACCTGGCTCACAATCAGCATTCTGATTCAACTAAAAGGTATTTACTAGGGCTGTGGTTAGGGCTCTGAGCCCTTCATATCAAACTTTTCAAAGTTATTGTTGTGCACAGGAGCACAGTCATGCTAATACAGAAAAGGACCTTCCCCCAAACTGTTGCCATAAAGTTGGAAGTGCACAACTGTCTGAAATATCTGTCTGCTCTACCATGTCGCACCCTTCACTGGAAATAACAGTGTTGTTTTTTTTTTTTTGTTATTTTTGTAATTACAAAATAGAAAAAAAAAAGAAATAGAAAAAAAGCATTAACATTACATAAAGAAAGAAAAAGAAAGACAAAACAAACAAAAAAACATATTTAAACTTGTTCTCGCTCGAGAAAAGACGCTTGAGAGGGGCCATGATAGAGATTTACAAAAACCTCAATGGTGATTCCAACATAGGAAAAAAAATGATTTAGCCTCAGGGAGCGTAAGAGGACACAGGGCCACACAATGAGTTTTTGAGGAGAATCGGTTTAACCTCAAACTGCGCAGTGGATTTTTCACTGTCAGGGTGATAAGGATGTGGAACTCTCTTCCACAATTGGTGGTGGCAGAGGGGAGTATTACATAGTTACATAGTTAGTCAGGTTGAAAAAAGACACAAGTCCATCTGGATCAACCAATAAAAAAAAAAAAAAAAAAAAAGAAAAACAGTATTGAAAACCCAACCATACAATCCCACATACACAATCCTATACCCATAGTTGATCCAGAGGAAGGTGAAAAACCCCAGCAAAGCATGAGATCCAATTATTGATATTAATAAAAGAGTAATGGACGTGCATCCTAAAGAACACAACATATAGAGATATGGGAAACAATTACCGAAACACACCTACACAGGTTGAACTAGATGGACTATTGTCTTTATTCAACCTTACCTACTATATATACAGTGGGTACGGAAAGTATTCAGACCCCCTTAAATTTTTCACTCTTTGTTATATTGCAGCCATTTGCTAAAATCATTTAAGTTCATTCTTCTTCCTCATGAATGTACACATAGCACCCCATACTGACAGAAAAACACAGAATTGTTGACATTGTTGCAGATTTATTAAAAAAGAAAAACTGAAATATCACATGGTCCTAAGTATTCAGACTCTTTGCTCAGTATTTAGTAGAAGCCCCCTTTTGATCTAATACAGCCAGGAGTCTTTTTGGGAAAGATGCAACAAGTCTTTCACACCTGGATTTGGGGATCCTCTGCCATTCCTCCTTGCAGATCCTCTCCAGTTCTGTCAGGTTGGATGGTAAACGTTGGTGGACAGCCATTTTTAGGTCTCTCCAGAGATGCTCGAGGCCTGTCTGGAGCCTGAACGGAGCTCGTGTGGAATTTCTCTGTGCTGCACGACGGGGGAGACGTTAGTTCCTACTGCATAGATCATGTTGGAGCGAAACGATCCTCTTAATCACCTATAACAAGTGGCCATGAGCACTGTCTGGACATAGAAATCTACCCGACTGTGAACAGTGGAGTGGTATATGACTTCTACATCCATTGTGGCTGCCAACATCGGTTGGATCTGAGAGCAGTGAGCAGTGCATGATAACCCCATTTATCTGGTAAGAGGCCTGACGGGCTCTAGTGTATGCACGGTGGGGAGCACTTCGTTTGGTTTGAGCACCAGGATCGTTTATTTTCACCATAGAAAAGCACTTATTCTATTCCGTCCGGTGAGGAGGAATTCCAGCAGGTGGTGGGAATTTCAACTCACCAATTGAATTAACTATCACCTGTCACCAATACACCACTGTCGGTGGTCCTACTATTGACACAGTTGTGTCTTGGGACTTCTCACACCATATACATTTCTGCACTGATATATATTTTGTTTATATTTGAGGTTGTATTTATGTATTAATTGTTATTGTTTGGAATATACACCCAATATATTGATATAGCGCACCACTCATTATTTTATCACGTATCATTTTTCATCTGGTAGCAGCATATCACAGACCAGCGCACTTTTTTCTTTATATCATATATATATATATATACATACACACATCATACGTTGAACTGGATGGACTGATGTCTTTTTTCAACCTCACGAACTATGTAACTATGGCTGACTGCAAGCATTTCTGAAATTCAATGTGTGTCTGTCCCAATAGAAAGTCTTAGGACTGACTAAAGTTTCCTCTCACTAACATACAATGGAAAAGCCCAGCTTCTAAATGCTTAACCCTTTGTTTGGATAGACAATGGTCAAATTAAGTTTACAACTGACAGGATTATTTATGGAAAACACAGCTTCCTGGCCCCCTCATTATCAAACAGAACTAGGATTTGTCAATGCTGACGTTTCCAGAAAAGAGTATCTAAAAATTATGAGGTGTAATTTTTAAATGTTTTTTTTTTTTTTTTAAGTTATGCTACGCAGGCTTGCTATGTAAACAAATATAGATTTAAAGTTATGCTATGTAAAATGTATACACACACATTGTATTTTGCCTGCAAAAGTGGACATACAATTTAAATCATGTTTGTTTTTATCCAAATAATACAAAATATTTTTATACAACATATTTCCATATTTATTAATTGCAAGTAATCGGGGGAAGCTCAAGGTTTCTTTTTTGATTTTTCTTAGGCCTCATGGCCTCATGGACTGGACGGTATAGAAATGGCAGTAGCATTAGCTGTAAAAAGCAGCATTAGCGTTTTTCATCGTTTTTTTAGTGTTTTTTTTTTTTTAGCTTTTTTTTTTAGCAGTTATATTCCCACAAAAGCTTATGGCTCAAAAAAAAATTTGATAATCAAACTGGCAATCTTCTACATATTCTTTGGAGCTGCAAGAACTTACAAAGTTTTTGGAACTCAATATCCTCCTTTATAGCAAATCTTACAGGGAAATGAGTCAAGCTTACCCCTGCCACAGCTTTATTGGGAATAAATGTTTATATGTTTCCCACATCCCATGGAATTATTGTGTCTCATATTTTGATAGCATCAAGGATCACCATAGCCAGTCTATGGAAATCATCTCATGCGCCTAACCTATTGACTATCATTTCCAGGCTAAATACTCAAGTATAATTTGAATTGATGCTAGCTCATAAGAATTATAATTATAATAAGAAAACATTTATAAGAAAAAAAAATAATTATTCCACCTCAATTTTCAAAAAGAAATGGATTACCTGGATATCTCACCCTAAAGCTTCTGCTTATTTAAAGGAGTGTAACCTATAATTATACCCCCAAGTATGGAACACACTTGATTTCTTTGTGTTTTCTCCTCCGCTCTGATGTAGTCCTTAGATGTGCTTAAAACTTTCCTTTTTCCTTGTTTTTGTTTTGTCGTGGCATCCCATGTAATTGCTTTTCTCTGGTTAACTTGATGTCCACGCCATGCCTACAGATGGATCCCATCTGGGGTAGGATGGTGAAGGATATCAAGAGTTTTATAAAAACTTCCTTGTATTGAAGTTTACACCAATGTTATCAACTACAGCTTATTAATTTGTGTATTGTTGTTCTTTACAAATTAATAAAAATTGATTGTTAAAAAAAAGAAAATGTTGATAAATGCTGAATAGCCCTGTCAGATTGCCAGCCACCCTATCACATTCACTGATGACCGCCATTACTGTATAGGGTCTATACAGTAGCAGCGTAAATTCCAGTATATATAAAATTATACCATAATTTGTAGATGCTATAACTTTGGCACAAACAAATTAATATACACTTTTTTTTTTCACTAAAGACATAGCAGAATACATTTTATTAAATAAATTAAGAAATTATATTTTTTTTACGTTTTTTATTGGATATGTTCTGTAACAGAAAGTAGAAAATGTATATATTTTTTTAAAATGCTTGATCTTTTCGCCTATATAAAAAAAAATATAAAAAAAAACCCAGTGGTGCTCAAATACCACCAAAAGAAAGCTCTGTTTGTGTGAAAAAAAAAATATATAAATGTATTTGTGCAAAGTGTTGCATGATTGGCAGTTAACATCAATGTCATGGTCAACGTCAATGTCATGGTGGATGTGCCCAGAACTAGCTTTTCGTATAAAATTGTTGAAAGGATAACTCCTCTTTGATGGAAAGAAAATATAGAAAATAAAAAAAAAAACAACAACGCATATACAAGGAGACGGTGGCGCTGAATACGCTTTCCGGAACTCACTGCAGGATTATCGGCTGGACGCAGCACGGATGCGGTGAGAGGGTTACAGTGTGCACTTTATTAGATGGGATTGTACATCATGAGAGGATGATATATGTGGATATCTTTTATGGCAATTTTAATTAAGATTGAATGTAAGAACAATTGAAGAGGGGAGAGGGGCTTTTGCAGTGTTACTATTACTGTATATCAATAAACTTTTAAAACGGTATCACGCTATTGGTCCCCCTTCTCCTTTTCGCTCATAACCCTGGCGTTTGTATCCATATGGTGATCTCTGGAGGTACATACTAAGGTGTATAGGTACACCAGGAGAGGAGAACCTTGGAGAGCTGGTGTCCTATTAAAGCCTCGTACACACGCATCGAAAATCGGCAGGGAATTTTCGACCAACGACCGATCTGCCGATTTTCGGCTTGTTAGTATGATGCTTCCGACAACCAACTCCGACTTTTCGGCCGAAATAAATCTGGTGTGCAGGCTATAAAATTTTTGTCAGCTGTCAAAACACGGCCGATTTTCGTGAAGTCAGTACAGATTTCGACAGGGAAAAATCTTATGAGCAAGTCTGGGCATGCTCAGAGAAGAAAGAACACAAAGAAAGCAATCCAACACATGACATCACTTCTGAAGTAGAATTTTGTCTGGCGAGAAAATTTAGGTGCAGTCTAGAGCACATTCCAACCAACAAAACACCACTCTGGACAAAAGACGGACGATCGGTCAGCCGATAATCGTTGCGTGTGTATGAGGCTTAAGGAAGGGATCAGTGGAGCAAAGTTGAAGAGGATCGGAGGAAAACCTATATATTCAAAGGTTTACTTTTATTAATGTCTGGTTAGTGTCCATTACCTTTTTACAGGAATTTAAACACCTGGATGAGCGCCCACTGCATGGGCTATAAGAACTGTCTATTAATGTTTATTAATTATATTTAGCTATTTGCAGCTAAATGAGGACAGTGTATTAAGGAGACTAGTGTTGAGCGAACACGGACTGTATTATTCGTGTTCGTACCGAATAATTGGATTTTTTGTACCCGAACACGGACACGGACACTTTACTGTATGTTCGGGTAAAAATCCGTGTTCGGTCGTTTTATTTCCGGGTTTTGCATGCTTTGGCGCTCTTTTCATGGCGGGCTTTCAACAGCCAATCAACAATCGTTTAACTGGTGTGCCTTAAGCCATCCCAGGGATGCCTGCAAATGTCTCAGTAGCTGTGATTGGCCGTCTGAAGCATGTGACCAAGTCTTTATAAGTTCGAGGCAGCCGCAGCGGCGTCATTATGCTGCTTAGATTCAGGGACAGAGCACACATCAACGTGCTGGCTGCTGATTAGGGAAAGATAGGCAGGAAAAAACCATTTGTGTCCGGATAGAATTGAGGGACAGGTCGGAGTGTTTAGGCAGGGCGAGTTGTAGGCATTTTAGGGATAGAGTCTGCTGAATTATAGGGTCAGTGTCTTCTACAAACTACAATCGATATTGCTGTGTGGGGGGTGGGGTCTGCACTCAATCCTGATCTACGATCTCTTCTCAATCCTGTTAGGGACAGAGTCTGCTGAATTTTAGGGAAACTGTGTTCTACAAACTACAATCGATATTGCTGTGTGGTGTGGGATTGGAGATAGGCAGGTGTCAGTGATCCACATCCATTTTTCTGTGTGTGAGCTGCAGTGAACACAATCTTTTTGGGCTGCAGTGAACACAATCTTTTTGGGCTGCAGTGAACACAATCTTTTTGGGCTGCAGTGAACACAATCTTTTTGGGCTGCAGTGAACACAATCTTTTTGGGGTGCAGTGAACAAAATCTTTTTGGGGTGCAGTGAACACAATCCTTTTTGGTGTGCAGTGAACACAATCTTTGTGGGGTGCAGTGAACAAAATCCTTTGTGGGGTGCAGTGAACACAATCTTTTTGGGGTGCAGTGAACAAAATCCTTTTTGGGGTGCAGTGAACAACATCCTTTTTGGGGTGCAGTGAACACAATCTTTTTGGGGTGCAGTGAACAAAATCCTTTGTGGGGTGCAGTGAACACAATCTTTTTGGGGTGCAGTGAACACAATCTTTTTGGGGTGGAGTGAACAACATCCTTTTTGGGGTGCAGTGAACAAAATCCTTTTTGGGGTGCAGTGAACAAAATCATTTTTGGGGTGCAGTGAACACAATCTTTTTGGGGTGCAGTGAACACAATCTTTGTGGGGTGCAGTGAACACAATCTTTTTGGGGTGGAGTGAACAACATCCTTTTTGGGGTGCAGTGAACAACATCCTTTTTGGGGTGCAGTGAACACAATCTTTTTGGGGTGCAGTGAACACAATCTTTGTGGGGTACAGTGAACAGAATCTTTGTGGGGTGCAGTGAACACAATCTTTGGGGGGTACAGTGAACACAATCTTTGTGAGGTGCAGTGAACACAATCTTTGTGGGGTGCAGTGAACACAATCATTGTGGGGTGCAGTGAACTCAATCTTTGTGGGGTACAGTGAACACAATCTCATACTTCTGAAGGTTTGAGGGTGCTGCCTGTTCCATACTCCCCCTACTCCTCATCTAGCCTTTTAGGGGTACAAACAATAGTAATTGGGGCCTAGTGTGGTTGTGTACGTGTGATATACATACACTTTTTTGGGATCATATTTTCTATTCCGCTATTTAATCAAAAACCTTTGGGGATCAGTTAAATTGGGGGATAGTCTGTGTTGGTACGTGTGAGAGAGATCCACCTTTCCAAGTTGTTGGGGTTCATCTCATACTTCTGAAGGTTTGAGGGTGCTGCCTGTTCCATACTCCCCCTACTCCTAGCCTTTTAGGGGTACAAACAATAGTAATTGGGGCCTAGTGTGGTTGTGTACGTGTGATATACATACACTTTTTTGGGATCATATTTTCTATTCCGCTATTTAATCAAAAACCTTTGGGGATCAGTTAAATTGGGGGATAGTCTGTGTTGGTACGTGTGAGAGAGATCCACCTTTCCAAGTTGTTGGGGTTCATCTCATACTTCTGAAGGTTTGAGGGTGCTGCCTGTTCCATACTCCCCCTACTCCTAGCCTTTTAGGGGTACAAACAATAGTAATTGGGGCCTAGTGTGGTTGTGTACGTGTGATATACATACACTTTTTTGGGATCATATTTTCTATTCCGCTATTTAATCAAAAACCTTTGGGGATCAGTTAAATTGGGGGATAGTCTGTGTTGGTACGTGTGAGAGAGATCCACCTTTCCAAGTTGTTGGGGTTCATCTCATACTTCTGAAGGTTTGAGGGTGCTGCCTGTTCCATACTCCCCCTACTCCTAGCCTTTTAGGGGTACAAACAATAGTAATTGGGGCCTAGTGTGGTTGTGTACGTGTGATATACATACACTTTTTTGGGATCATATTTTCTATTCCGCTATTTAATCAAAAACCTTTGGGGATCAGTTAAATTGGGGGATAGTCTGTGTTGGTACGTGTGAGAGAGATCCACCTTTCCAAGTTGTTGGGGTTCATCTCATACTTCTGAAGGTTTGAGGGTGCTGCCTGTTCCATACTCCCCCTACTCCTAGCCTTTTAGGGGTACAAACAATAGTAATTGGGGCCTAGTGTGGTTGTGTACGTGTGATATACATACACTTTTTTGGGATCATATTTTCTATTCCGCTATTTAATCAAAAACCTTTGGGGATCAGTTAAATTGGGGGATAGTCTGTGTTGGTACGTGTGAGAGAGATCCACCTTTCCAAGTTGTTGAGGTTCATCTCATACTTCTGAAGGTTTGAGGGTGCTGCCTGTTCCATACTCCCCCTACTCCTAGCCTTTTAGGGGTACAAACAATAGTAATTGGGGCCTAGTGTGGTTGTGTACGTGTGATATACATACACTTTTTTGGGATCATATTTTCTATTCCGCTATTTAATCAAAAACCTCTGGGGATCAGTTAAATTGGGGGATAGTCTGTGTTGGTACGTGTGAGAGAGATCCACCTTTCCAAGTTGTTGGGGTTCATCTCATACTTCTGAAGGTTTGAGGGTGCTGCCTGTTCCATACTCCCCCTACTCCTAGCCTTTTAGGGGTACAAACAATAGTAATTGGGGCCTAGTGTGGTTGTGTACGTGTGATATACATACACTTTTTTTGGATCATATTTTCTATTCCGCTATTTAATCAAAAACCTTTGGGGATCAGTTAAATTGGGGGATAGTCTGTGTCGGTACGTGTGAGAGAGATCCACCTTTCCAAGTTGTTGGGGTTCATCTCATACTTCTGAAGGTTTGAGGGTGCTGCCTGTTCCATACTCCCCCTACTCCTCATCTAGCCTTTTAGGGGTACAAACAATAGTAATTGGGGCCTAGTGTGGTTGTGTACGTGCGAGATACATACACTTTTTTTGATCATATTTCCTATTCCGCTATTCAATAAAAACCTTTGAGGATCAATTGAATTGCGGGATAGTCTGTGTCGGTACGTGTGAGAGAGATCCACCTTTCCAAGTTGTTGGGGTTCATCTCATACTTCTGAAGGTTTGAGGGTGCTGCCTGTTCCATACTCCCCCTACTCCTCATCTAGCCTTTTAGGGGTACAAACAATAGTAATTGGGGCCTAGTGTGGTTGTGTACGTGTGATATACATACACTTTTTTTGGATCATATTTTCTATTCCGCTATTTAATCAAAAACCTTTGGGGATCAGTTAAATTGGGGGATAGTCTGTGTTGGTACGTGTGAGAGAGATCCACCTTTCCAAGTTGTTGGGGTTCATCTCATACTTCTGAAGGTTTGAGGGTGCTGCCTGTTCCATACTCCCCCTACTCCTCATCTAGCCTTTTAGGGGTACAAACAATAGTAATTGGGGCCCAGTGTGGTTGTGTACGTGTGATATACATACACTTTTTTGGGATCATATTTTCTATTCCGCTATTTAATCAAAAACCTTTGGGGATCAGTTAAATTGGGGGATAGTCTGTGTCGGTACGTGTGAGAGAGATCCACCTTTCCAAGTTGTTGGGGTTCATCTCATACTTCTGAAGGTTTGAGGGTGCTGCCTGTTCCATACTCCCCCTACTCCTAGCCTTTTAGGGGTACAAACAATAGTAATTGGGGCCTAGTGTGGTTGTGTACGTGTGATATACATACACTTTTTTGGGATCATATTTTCTATTCCGCTATTTAATCAAAAACCTTTGGGGATCAGTTAAATTGGGGGATAGTCTGTGTTGGTACGTGTGAGAGAGATCCACCTTTCCAAGTTGTTGGGGTTCATCTCATACTTCTGAAGGTTTGAGGGTGCTGCCTGTTCCATACTCCCCCTACTCCTAGCCTTTTAGGGGTACAAACAATAGTAATTGGGGCCTAGTGTGGTTGTGTACGTGTGATATACATACACTTTTTTTGGATCATATTTTCTATTCCGCTATTTAATCAAAAACCTTTGGGGATCAGTTAAATTGGGGGATAGTCTGTGTCGGTACGTGTGAGAGAGATCCACCTTTCCAAGTTGTTGGGGTTCATCTCATACTTCTGAAGGTTTGAGGGTGCTGCCTGTTCCATACTCCCCCTACTCCTCATCTAGCCTTTTAGGGGTACAAACAATAGTAATTGGGGCCTAGTGTGGTTGTGTACGTGCGAGATACATACACTTTTTTTGATCATATTTCCTATTCCGCTATTCAATAAAAACCTTTGAGGATCAATTGAATTGCGGGATAGTCTGTGTCGGTACGTGTGAGAGAGATCCACCTTTCCAAGTTGTTGGGGTTCATCTCATACTTCTGAAGGTTTGAGGGTGCTGCCTGTTCCATACTCCCCCTACTCCTCATCTAGCCTTTTAGGGGTACAAACAATAGTAATTGGGGCCTAGTGTGGTTGTGTACGTGTGATATACATACACTTTTTTTGGATCATATTTTCTATTCCGCTATTTAATCAAAAACCTTTGGGGATCAGTTAAATTGGGGGATAGTCTGTGTTGGTACGTGTGAGAGAGATCCACCTTTCCAAGTTGTTGGGGTTCATCTCATACTTCTGAAGGCTTGAGGGTGCTGCCTGTTCCATACTCCCCCTACTCCTCATCTAGCCTTTTAGGGGTACAAACAATAGTAATTGGGGCCCAGTGTGGTTGTGTACGTGTGATATACATACACTTTTTTGGGATCATATTTTCTATTCCGCTATTTAATCAAAAACCTTTGGGGATCAGTTAAATTGGGGGATAGTCTGTGTCAGTACGTGTGAGAGAGATCCACCTTTCCAAGTTGTTGGGGTTCATCTCATACTTCTGAAGGTTTGAGGGTGCTGCCTGTTCCATACTCCCCCTACTCCTAGCCTTTTAGGGGTACAAACAATAGTAATTGGGGCCTAGTGTGGTTGTGTACGTGTGATATACATACACTTTTTTGGGATCATATTTTCTATTCCGCTATTTAATCAAAAACCTTTGGGGATCAGTTAAATTGGGGGATAGTCTGTGTTGGTACGTGTGAGAGAGATCCACCTTTCCAAGTTGTTGGGGTTCATCTCATACTTCTGAAGGTTTGAGGGTGCTGCCTGTTCCATACTCCCCCTACTCCTAGCCTTTTAGGGGTACAAACAATAGTAATTGGGGCCTAGTGTGGTTGTGTACGTGTGATATACATACACTTTTTTTGGATCATATTTTCTATTCCGCTATTTAATCAAAAACCTTTGGGGATCAGTTAAATTGGGGGATAGTCTGTGTCGGTACGTGTGAGAGAGATCCACCTTTCCAAGTTGTTGGGGTTCATCTCATACTTCTGAAGGTTTGAGGGTGCTGCCTGTTCCATACTCCCCCTACTCCTCATCTAGCCTTTTAGGGGTACAAACAATAGTAATTGGGGCCTAGTGTGGTTGTGTACGTGCGAGATACATACACTTTTTTTGATCATATTTCCTATTCCGCTATTCAATAAAAACCTTTGAGGATCAATTGAATTGCGGGATAGTCTGTGTCGGTACGTGTGAGAGAGATCCACCTTTCCAAGTTGTTGGGGTTCATCTCATACTTCTGAAGGTTTGAGGGTGCTGCCTGTTCCATACTCCCCCTACTCCTCATCTAGCCTTTTAGGGGTACAAACAATAGTAATTGGGGCCCAGTGTGGTTGTGTACGTGTGATATACATACACTTTTTTTGGATCATATTTTCTATTCCGCTATTTAATTTAACTGGGCCTCCATGCGAGACCTGTGTGCCTTGTTGCGCTGTTTTGAGTACTCCACCAACATGGCCAGTGGCAATGACGCCGTTCTCAGCTTAACTATCCCACTTCTATGCCTCCTTGAAAAAACAATTCGGGCGATGATGGAAGAGGATGTGGCACAGGATGAGGAGGAGGAGGAGGATGAAGAGGTAACATTTCCAAGGCTTTCAGGGCAGTCATTCGCAAGGGGCTCCGAGGGTGGGTTCCTGCACACGCAAACGCCAGGGACGCAATTGTCCAGCAGGGGCACAGTTCTGGAGGATGAGGAGGATGAGGAGGAGGAGGAGCTGGAGGAGGAGATGGAACCATGTTCACAGCAGGGTGGCACCCAGGCCAGCTCATGGCCATCACTGGTGCGTGGCTGGGGGGATACAGAGGACACGGACGATACACCTCCCACAGAGGACAGCCTTTCGTTGCCTCTGGGCAGCCTGGCACACATGAGCGATTACATGCTGCAGTGTCTCCACAACGACCGCCGAGTTGCCCACATTCTAACTTGTGCTGATTACTGGGTGGCCACGCTGCTGGATCCCCGTTACAAGGACAACGTACCGTCCTTAATTCACTCACTGGAGCGCGATCGCAAGATGCGCGAGTACAAGCGCACGCTGGTAGACGCCATGCTGCTGGCATTCCCATCTGACAGCGGGGCCACAGTGGAAGCACAAGGCAGAGGAGGAGGAGGAGGAGGTCGCCAACGCAACCAGGGCACCGCCAGCACCTCAGAAGGCAGGGTTAGCATGGCCGAAATGTGGAAAAGCTTTGTCAGCACGCCACAACAAACAGCAGCACCAGCAGCTCAGATGGAACGTCTTAGCAGGAGGCAGCATTTTACCAACATGGTGGAGCAGTATGTGTGCACACGCCTACATGTAGTGAATGACGGGTCTGCCCCCTTCAACTTCTGGGTCTCCAAATTGGGCACATGGCTTGAGCTTGCCCTTTACGCCTTGGAGGTGCTGGCGTGCCCTGCAGCCAGTGTATTATCTGAACGGGTATTTAGCACGGCTGGGGGCGTTATAACAGACAAGCGCAGCCGCCTGTCCAGAGACAATGTGGACAAGCTCACGTTCATTAAAATGAACCAGGCATGGATCCCACGGGACTTTTCCGTACCTTATGCAGAATAGCAATGGATACCGACCTTACCCACCCATTGTTCCATTTTTGCTCTTTCTCACTCTTTTGGGGTGTACCCTCATTTAAAATTTTTGAAAAGAAGCAGTGTTGGCTACCTCGTCCTCCTCCTCAGGGCCAGATTAATGTAGGGGCTATTGGAGCTGCAGCTCCAGGCCCCTACCTTTTATATAGGCCCCGGGTTGGCCATATTCACTGTTACCGCTCTTCTGTCACTTGTAAACACAGAAGTCTGGCTTCTATGCTCGCTTCCCCAGGCAGCACCCTCAGAACCTCCCCACACAGCGTGAAGGCCGGACAAGGAGGGACAGTTGGCGATGCATGGATGTGTTTATGGGCTTCAGAGACAGCATCCCATGTTGAATTAGGCATGCATGGCTGCACCCTTCCTCCTCTGGGTGCATGGCAAGGCACGGCCCTTAAGGCCCTTCAAAATCCTCAGCACCAAGCCCATGATGCTGTTAATCCGGCCCTGGTCCTCCTCCACCGCCGCTTCCACCTACACCGCCCATAGGTGTGCGCAGCCTATTGCATTAAGGTGTGCACCCCAAAGTTGAAATACACATGCATGTGTTTGCCAGCAGGGAGAGTAATGTATCGGGGCCATGTACCTGTAGGCAAGGAGAAATAGAGCAGAGCAGGTCCCAGGGAGATCTTTCCCATCTCCTCACTGGCAATGCTATGTGCCCTAGGTGATTAGGGTGTGCCCAGGCACACCCAGCACACCCTGTGCGCACGCCTATGTCACCGCTAGGCTTGTGACGGTATCAGATTTTCATGCTGCGATTAATTGATTAAGGTTTTGCCACGGTATACGGTATTATCACGGTATTCTATTATTAAATTTAAATTATTAAATTTCCACCTCACTTCAATTTCATTGCTGAATTTAGGGGCTTTGGTTCACTTATGCACATTATTATATAGTCAGTCAGTACAGACTCTGTGAACCAGGCCTAAAATAGGTCATCAAGCAGTGTCTGGCCTAACTGGTGATAACTGGTTCTGGCGCTCGGCTCCGATCCGATGGCCTGGTCATTAAGAGGGCAAATCCTTGTGGTCAAGAAGTGGTTAAACCTGAAGGAGGTGTTGTTTATAAATTACTTTACTATTGCTTTAGGCCTGGTTCACATGTATGCGGGTTGGTGGTTCACATTTGCACAGGCATAGCAGCCCATTGATTTGAATGGGCTGCTATGCCCTCATTTTCCGCAGAAAAAAGGTGCATGCAGCATTTTTTTAAAATTCAGTGGCCTTGAAATCCATCCTGCTTTTGCACCATGCGACTAACCTGCAGTTCCTGCTCTGGCAAGCTTTCTGCATTTTTTGTATACGTGGGCACGGCATTTAAAAATAAACAGTTTGCGTGTGCAGCAACGGCAGGTAAGTCGCATGGTGCAAAAGAAGGATGGATTTCATGGCCACTGCATTTTTTTAAATTCTGCATGCACCTTTTTTCAGCTGAAAACGCAGGCATAGCAGCTCAAGCCCATTCACATCAATGGGCTGCTATGCCTGTGCAAATGTGGGCCCCCAACCCGCATACATGTGAACCAGGCCTAAAGCAATAGTAAAGTCATTAATTGGTTAAACCTGCAGGAGGACCGGTGTTTTTATCTATTAATGACTTTACTATTGCTTTAGGCCTGGTTCACATGTATGCGGGTTGGGGGCCCACATTTGCACAGGCATAGCAGCCCATTGATGTGAATGGGCTTGAGCTGCTATGCCTGCGTTTTCAGCTGAAAAAAGGTGCATGCAGAATTTAAAAAAATGCAGTGGCCATGAAATCCATCCTTCTTTTGCACCATGCGACTTACCTGCCGTTGCTGCACACGCAAACTGTTTATTTTTAAATGCCGTGCCCACGTATACAAAAAATGCAGAAAGCTTGCCAGAGCAGGAACTGCAGGTTAGTCGCATGGTGCAAAAGCAGGATGGATTTCAAGGCCACTGAATTTAAAAAAAATGCTGCATGCACCTTTTTTCTGCGGAAAATGAGGGCATAGCAGCCCGTTCAAATCAATGGGCTGCTATGCCTGTGCAAATGTGGGCCGCCAACCCGCATACATGTGAACCGCCAACCCGCATACATGTGAACCACCAACCCGCATACATGTGAACCGCCAACCCGCATACATGTGAACCACCAACCCGCATACATGTGAACCAGGCCTAAAGCAATAGTAAAGTCATTAATAGATAAAAACACCGGTCCTCCTGCAGGTTTAACCACTTCTGGATCGCAAGGATTTGCCCCTTTAAAGACCAGGCCATCGGATCAGAGCGCCAGGACCAGTCATCACCAGGTAGGCCAGACACTGCTTGATGGCTATATAATAATGTAATGTGGGCTGCTAGGCGTGTGTGTGTGTATATATATATTTATTAGAGCTGCACGATTCTGGCCAAAATGAGAATCACGATTTTTTAGCTTGGAATAAAGATCACGATTCTCTCACGATTCTCTGTGTAACAAAAAAAAAAAAAATTGGGATAACTTTACTGTTACGTTTTTTTTTTTTTTTTTTATTCATTAAAGTCTAATCATTGCGTTTGAAAGACTGCTGCGCAAATACAGTGTGACATAAAATATTACAACAATCGCCATTTTATTCTGTAGGGTCTCTGCTAAAAAAATATATAAAATGTTTGGGGGTTCTAAGTACTTTTCTAGCAAAAAAAAAACTGATTTTAACTTGCAAGCAGCAAGTGTCAGAAAAAGATCCAGTCTTTAAGAGGTTAAACTTCCTTTCTCCCTGGCAGAGGGAAGGAAAAGATACAAATGTAATCATTTTTGTTTATAGTTAGGAGACTTAATGCTGAAAGGTGTTAGCTGAGTGAGTGAATGAGTCATCCAGCTCACTGAAATGTATCAATTCACAAGTCAGGCAGACTTGACAGAGAAACTCGGTATTTTAAAAATGCCACAATAACAATACCGTGGCTATGCAATACCGCGATATATCGAATTACCGAAAACCGGCATATGTCTAGTCACCGCCACATCCACCACCACCTCAACCTCCCTCCTACTCCATATGGGCCTCGTCCTTCAGAGATGAAGAAGAACATTGTTTTATTTTTCTGTTTTTTTTTGTTGTTTTAAGTTATTTCCCTATCCACATTTGTTTGCAGAGCACTTGCCATGCTCTTAATTACGTTTTGCTGCCATTTGCAGCACTCTAGCCCTTTCCTTTGGTGTTTTAGAGCCATTTTAGTGCCTTAAAGTTCGGGTCCCCATTGACTTCAATGGGGTTCGGTGTCCGGGAAAAGTTCGGTAAAAGTCCGGGACACGGACCCGGACTTTTTTTTAAAGTTCGGCCGAACCCGTCGAACACGGACATCTAGGTGTTCGCTCAACCCTAAAGGAGACACATCATCGCTGCTAATGTTATTAGCCAAATGTACCTAGATGCACATTGGTTTAGTGACATTTTTTATTTTCATGGTCATTGATTTTTTATAGTAGTTGCTACAACCACTTGAATTTTGAGCTAATTAGCTCTTTGTGGGTGAGTTGAGTTGACTCACTGAGGTAGAGCCCTGGGTGAGTGATTGCAGGTGCTCGCATTGGCAACCACTATTATTTTACATTTTTTGCATATACAATTGCTAGACAAGCCATGTTGATGAAATGGAAAAATGGAATAAGCATTGCTATGTGCAGGTGGCAATAAATGAGTCAAGGAAAGTTTATACAAAATATAGCAGATTCTTGCTTCTGCAGATACTTACACAGTGGGTGCTGGTGATGCTCACAGAGCTGGAAATGAAGGTGAGACCCATGTTCATGCTGACCTGCAGGTAGACCACCCTGGCAAGACAAAAATGACTAGCATTAAAACTTAGAATACGTTTTTTATAAGTTTGGTATAGCAGGATTAGAGAGCAAGACCTCATGAAAATGTTGTAGTAGGAGAGGTGGAGTGGAAAAAAAAATGCAAGACCTGCTCATGGCACAGCTCCTCATGCCATAATACCCAAGGAAAATGTATCTAAAACAAAATGTATCACAAGGCCTCATCACAGGATTTTAGTAAATCTCAGCATTCCGAATCTCACAAGGAGCCACTCAAGCACTATGAAGGAGTGCATTGTGGGATCTACTGTAGATGCTCAGCCTTCTCAGAATCCTGTGAGGTTTATTGATATTACCCTTGCCTAGACTAACACACTACATTCTGGAATCCAACGTAAGTATATTTAACATTTTGTTTATAATGTTTTTTTTTTTCTTTATTGCTTTCAGAGCCGGTTCACACTTCTGCGTGTGCGGGGTTCGCATGTCATGTCGGAGCGCACTGCTCCGACATGACATGCGATCAGCTGTGCGGTGCGAGTTTAGCCATACAGTTTGTATGGCTAAATTCGCATCGCACCCGCAGCAAAGACGCACAGGAGGCATTTTTGCTGCCGCATCAGGATCGGATCGCACAGCGGTTCACACTTGTGCGATCCGATGCTGTGCGAACTGCACGATCGCACTGCGATATGCGATCAAACTGGGGGTGTCGTTAAGATTACATTGACACCCCCAGCGGATCGCATATGGCAGTGTGAACTGCCGGGGGTGCGTGTGCGATGCGGGAACAGGCTGCGAATTCGCAGCCTTCCCGCATCGCAATAGTGTGAACCGAGCCTGACTGAGCATTTTTACATGGGGTGGTGGAAGACTGCAACCTATTTGGACCTTGCATTTTTATGCAAGGTCTACTTTAGACTGCAGCATGCTTTAATACATGAAAAGGGAATTGAAGATCACCCCATGACTAATTACAGAGTTATGGTTACTAAGGGCCAATAAAAAATATTTTGATCCAAGGAAATTAGTTAACTATAACCAAAAGGGTGTCACACCATGTCTGGGAGTTGATCTTGTGGTCTGGTATGTTCTGGATCATTTCCCTATTGGCTGAGCCACTGGGTAATTCCTATACTGGGCTTGATTCTCACTATCTCCTACCTTTTGGTATGAGACACCCCAGTGGCCAGCTGTAGTCAGTTACCTCGTCCCCTGACCTATATATACCCTCTTCTACTTCCTGCTAGTGCCTGAGTATAGGTTTTGCTTCTTGTTGTCTGCTGTTTATGGTTTGCTCTTGTTGCTGACCTTGGCTTACCTGGACCTCTATTTGGATTACCCCTTTTGGACTGTACCGGCTCTGGCTATTGATCTCGGCTCGCTCTTGACCTCCCTTTGGATTACCCCTTTTGGACTGTACCGGCTCTGGCTAACGAACTTGGCTTGTTCCTGACTACTCTTCTGGACTTCGCTCCCTTGGGGTCTGGCTTCCGACCTACTCCAAACCATGAGTCTTTTCTTATTAGTTGTTCCCTAAGTTTGCTGGTTGTACTTTCATTTGTGGTCCCAATATTTTGGCTGCAGGACCCTATCCGCTCCTCCACCTGATACCAGGATAACAAGACTGCTGGTCAGGAAACTGGAGGAGCGGTAGGGCTCTCTGGCAGGGCTAACAATGGGGTCATGAAGGCTTTTTTTCTCTTGGTAAAAGTGATAACAAGTTTTCACAGGGTTTATTTTGCCTTCCGCTAAACCCAAGCTGTAGGGTTTTTAGAGGCTAAACTTGACAGAATTTTTTTACCAAAATGATTGTTATGTTCCTATGTATTCTAAGATTCAGTCTAAAATCATTCAATCTCATGCATTGCTCCAACAATCATTCTCTAAAAGAACTAAATACACCCCTCCCTTTGTTTTCTCACCTTATCTTTTTTTATTTACCCCCACCCAACGTCCTTACCCTTACTACTGTAGAGATATCTCAGATTCAACCAATAATAAAAGAAAAGGCTGCTGACAGCCAATCTGAGGCTCAGGCTGTGAGTGGAGGAACCCTTTGTGTTTCCACAACCAGGGGTGTAACTACAGGGGGTGAAAGGGGTTGCAATTGCAACGGGCCCCGTGCTCCAGGGGGCCTGTGCGTCTCCCCTGTACACCTGGAAAGGAGGGGCGCCAGGCGCAGCATGTAGAGATATCACTGTCCTCCTTTAGCATTAGGAGAAAAATGGAGGAGATTGGTTCCTCTGTATGCTGCCCCGCCACTCCTCCTATCCAGTTCACTCGTGTTCTGCTGTCTCTGGGCCCCTGGTGCCCCTCTGGTCCCCCCCCCCCCCACACACAGTGTGCTCCCTTCCCTCTCCTGCCAGCTGCAGGGGATGTGTCACAACAAAGAACCAGGAAGGGGTTGGTAAATATGTAATTTACCAACTCCTTCCTTTTCTGAATGGACAGAGTCATAGTCAATGACATTGTAAAAAAATTAAATAATACAATTAAAATACCAAAAAATTAAAACTATTGACACCAGTGGGGGAACTTCCAGGATCGCAAAGGTCACACTTGCAAACAGGCCCTGGCATTCCACCACCATGGAACTTGTGAAAGGGTCCAGCTGCAGGACCGTAATAAAGGGCCCTGCAACAAGAGTAAAGGGCCCCAGAATCAGTGGGAAGATCCCCAGGCTTGAAGGGAAGGGCCCCGGCCAGGGGTCCGGGAGGCCCTTCATGGTTTCTTGCACTGGGGCGCTGAAGGTTCTAGTTACGCCTCTGTCCACGACCATGGTTTAATAGTGTACTTGTGGATGTACACTCTGTTACTCATTCTCTATTAAAGACTAAATACACCCCTCCCTTTGTTCTCTCTCCTTATCTCTTTGTATTTGCCCCCATCCAACATCCCTACCCTTACTACTGTAGTCAAAGAGATATCTCAGATTCAACAAATAATTAAACAAAATGCTGCTGACAGCCAGTCTGAGGCTCAGGCTGTGAGTGGAGGAACCCTTTGTGTTTCCACAACCATGGTTTAATAGTGTACTTGTAGAAAGGACTCAGGGAGTGCTAAAAGTCCACGGGTTAGGGGGCGCAAATTACTTGCCTTACCCTGGGCGCTGACAACTCTTGCTACACCACTGGCTGTCAGTGCCCATTATTTCCTTACTTCATTCTTCAGCCTCAAGTTTTCCTCAGAGCTAATGTGAACTTCTCCAACTGTGCAGATGGCCCTTGTGTTCTGAAGATACCCTCAGCAAAACTTTAATTATCATTTTAAATAATTGGAAGAGGAAAGATGGGACAGTCCTCTTTGTATAGTAGGTTTATGGAACCTCAGCTCGATCACCAATGCTATGCAGATCAGTAGACATTGCAATACCTTATTTTAACCCCAAATAATTTCTGCATACAGATAATAATTAATACATACTGTCCCACTTCCTCGATTACTGGGGCAGGACAGAGCAGATATGTATCTTGTATGTCTGTTGGTTTTTCATCTGAAAGAAAGAAAAGAAGAAAACAGAACTATTTTCACTTTTGCACAATGACCAGAAGAGAGATGTTGCTACATAAAAATAATTTACAAATTGTGCTGTGCTTTTCTTGTTTTATAGCGGTTGTCTGCTATCCTGTTTTTTTTTTTTGTTTTTTTTTTTTGGCGGATAATAGTGAATATAGTAATTTGGGCTTCATACTAGGGAATTGAGTAATTTGGGCTTATACCAGTAGCAATATACAATATGTGCTCTAGAGTTTGCAAGCATTACAAGGGAATTACTCTCCTGGCTAGAGTTTGACATTACAGAATTTCTGTAGGAGGAGGGCGACTCTGTGTTGCTGGCGGTAGACAGTGAGAATAATTAAAGTGTATAGTATAGCATCAAGTCAAGTGAACTCCTGGGATATTGAGCTGGTCAGTTTAGTAGTAGAGGGGGTTGTTAATCAGTTTCAGCTGCTTTGGTGTTAATGAATCTAACAGCAGGTGCACTTGACGGGCAACAATGAGACAACCTCCAAAACAGGAAAAGTTTTACAGGTGGAGGCACTGAATTTTTTTTTCCCTACTCATCTTTTCTGACTGTTTTTCAGTAGTTTTTCATTTGGCTAGGGTCACTCTCACTACTGGTAGCATGAAGCAATACCTAGACCTTATAGAGGTTGCCCAGGCAGTCCAACTCCTCCAGGATGGCACATTTTTTTTGTGCCATTGCCAGGTTAGCTGTGTCTCCCAGCACAGTCTCAAGAGCATGGAGGAAATTCCAGGAGACAGGCAGTTACTCTAGGAGAGCTGTACGGGCCCGTAGAAGGTCCTTAACCTATTGTCAGCACTGGTATCTGCTCCTTTGTGCAAAGAGGAACAGGATGAGCACTGCTAGAGCCCTACAAAATGATCTCCACTAGGCCACTGATGTAAATGTCTCTGAACAAACAATCAGAAACAGACTTCATAAGGGTGGCTGAGGGCCCAACGTGCTCTAATGGGCCCTGTGCTCACTGCCCGACCCCGTGGCGCTCGATTGGCATTTACCATTGAACACCAGAATAGGCAGGTCCGCCATTGGCGCTCTGTGCTTGTCAAAGATGAGAGCAGGTTCACCCTGAGCACATGTGACATGTGGACAGTCAAATCTATGGAGGGATGCACAGACCTCTACAGGCTAGACAATGGCACCCTGACTGCCAATAGGTATCGGGATAAAATCCTTGGACCCATTGCTGGTGCAGTGGGTCATGTGTTCCTCCTGGTGCACAACAATGCCCGGCCTATGCAGCGAGAGTATGCAGCCAGTTCCTGGAGGATTAGGAATTGATACCATTGAATAACCCCCATGCTCACCTGGCCTAAATCCAATAGAACACCACTGGGACATTATGTTTCAGTCAATCCGACGCCGCCAGGTTGCACCTCAGTCTGTTCAGGAGCTCAGTGATGCCCTGGTCCAGATCTGGGAGGAAATACCCCAGGACACTTTGTAGTCTCATTAGGAGCATACCCCAACGTTGTCAGGCATACATACAAGCACGTGGGGGCCATATAAAACACTGAGTACAATTTTGATTTGCTGCAATGAAATTACAGCAAAATGGACTAGTCTGCAGCATCATTTTTTTTACTTTGATTTTTGAGGTGTTTTTGAATTCAGCCTTCTGTAGTTTTATAATTTTCATTCCATCAACCGATGTGGCATTCTTTCATTCCTAACACATTAACCGGTCCATACCACTATAGATATCCATCATGATATTTTTCCCCATTGAGATCTGATGTGGTTTAAAGTGTTCCTTTATTTTTTTTGAACTGTGTGTGTGTGATGATGGATGATGGAAATCGTGGTGGTATAGCTGGGGAGACCGATCAGCGCCGCCTCAGATACACAGCGCACGCTGGATGCTATCAGTCTCACCAAGCTTTGGTGCAGTTCTCCGTCCGTCCTTGCCCCGTGCGCTGTGTATCTGAGGCGGCGCTGATCGGTCTCCCCCGCTATACCACCACGATTTCCATCATCTCTAAAGGCGATTGTATATGTGCATGCTATGCACCTGCTAATGTGAGTGAGACCATTATATATCTTTTTCAATAAATTCTTGTTTGTAGGATTTCATGCACTATTGCAAGTCTCTCTGTTTCCATAATATGTCACATTGAGTGATACTGCAAGCCGGATCTCAGCTGTGGATAAGAGGAGTCTTAAAGATGTGGGTGGTTGTCTCATAGGACCTTTTACTCATGCGTTTTTTATAAAGAGCTGAGGTGAGCGCCCATTCACAAGGGGGTGCACGGTTGTGGCTGTCCACTGTGTCACTCTGGTCACACATCTTTAGGAGCACAGATCACTTTTATGATTGTTTGGACTATATCCATTTATTAATTTTCAGCACGTTTATTTATTATTTCACACTGGCCTTTTTTGCATCTTTTTCACTTTTATATTCTTACCTTTATTTATATATAATTATTGGCACTATTTAGCACTTTAATATTGCATATTACACACGGATCTGATATATATATAGTGCAATTTATGATTATATATCAGCGCAGCACTGTTTATTTACTTAAGGTTCTTAAACGGTTATGCGAAGTGGAGTGTCTGCAGCAGATAGCCTATTAATCTAGGACCTCAAGGTTGCTCGCAAGATTTTTTTCTTTTTCTTTTAGCTCTGTGTAGATACTTGTGCTGCTGCAACTTTTAACTCTGTACACTTCCCACTGTACATTGACTCTTCAGGGCCCAAACTACAGGCACCCCCTTTCACACTTCAGGGTCCTCTACCTAGGTACCCCCTCTAATACTGCAGGGTCCTCTGACCAGGCACCCCCTTTAACAGCTATCTAACTCCTGTATCCCTAGAACCTTCTCTGGAGTGGTCCCCTCTGACACTAGGCAGACCCCCAGGGGCAGTCCACAGTACTCACAACCTTTGTAGGCTTTCCTGGAACTGGACCCATCTCTCTCCGCTGGTTCTCGGCACACTGGATCCCATCGGCAGTTCAGCTTCACACACATACCTGGTAGCTGCTGGACGTCTGATGGGGCTGCCAGCTGCAGTGAATGAAATAGCTGTGGTCCCGTAATTCAGAGAATGTTCTCATTCATTGTAACATATCTAATCAGAGATCTTGATAATGTAACCGATACCAAAGTTCTGATGTGGTCATGTTACAGTATCAGGCCTTCCCAGAATGGCTGCTGTTTCAGAATATCTTATTGGTTTATACATTATAATACATTCTCTGCACAGCAGGACCATGACTATTTTGCCTACTGGACTCTGCAGTCACCACCTACATGGCCAAAGCTGCTGTGCTAGCATGGTGGTCGGATGGAGAGGAATTGGTTAGCTGGTTGCATCTCCCAGGGGAAGGGGGGGGGGGTCCGGCGGGGATCCCACTGGGGCTGCTCAGATTCTTGAAGAGCTTCCAGCTCATTCTGGCCCAGAGTCCCCAAAGTTGTCCAATACCTGCATCCAGAGAGGAAGGAGGAGGAGTGTTTTAAACTGCACTTGTGCCCCCGCTATCTGAGGTGCCATTGTCCCCTCAAATGTAGGTAGGTGCATGGGCAACAGGAGGGTCACTGGGGGTATTGGGGTAACAGGGTAATGCTGGGGGTAATGGTGCAAGAGGAGGGTTGCAGGATATACTGAAAGGAGAAATTGTGGTAATTTATTCAAGAACATTTAAAAAAAAAATTATATATATATATATATATATATATATATATATATATAATAAAAGAGTGTATTTTATATAGTATACTCCATTACAATTTTAGACATTATGAGTATATAATTAACAAATTATTGGTTGTTTTATATTCAGAAACTGTAAATGTACAGCCTAATTCTGGATACAGATGTGAAAATTTCATAGCAATTTCAACCCTTTCAATGAGATTTTGAAAGTTAATGAAAGAATATTATTAGTCCAACTCCCAGTTTGAGGGCTGTGTATGCAAACACAAAGACCACCAGCTGCCGTGATTTATTCATGGCTGAGATGACCCTTCGTCTTCGATGAGAGTGTCCTCTGGTCATGTAGCTCCTCTTTGGAGGATGTCTCCTCTGCTCTTAAGAACCCTTGGTCATAGCCCAAAATAGCGTCATTTCGGTTATTTAGTGACCACTGGTATTTGTTACTAATGTTGTTATGTACCGGTACTTTTCTATTTTGTATTGTACGCTCTTATTTATTGTACGCTCTTATATTTGTACGGTTTATAACCTTAATAAAAAATAATTGGAAAAGAAAGTATATAAATCTATATAGTAGGAACAGTGGTAGGTTACCTGCATCAGTTTGGATATTTCCCCCTAAGGGAAACTGAACTTTAAAGGCCAAAAGTAACACCACAAATAATATAAACATTTTTAATATTTATTATTTTTATATTTGTAGTGTTACTTTTGGCCTTTAAAGTCCAGTTTCTCTTAGGGGGGTTCTTCTCGTAATTAGGGATGTTGGCCAACTGACACCCTACTCTACCTAGATGAGTGTCCTCTACATTTGGATATTTTTGTGATTTGAAACTGGTTGAAAAGGGTTGAATTGCTACAAAGTGCCATGTATAAAGTTCAATTACACAAATAGCAATCTGCATCTTGCTACATGAATAAAAGGCTCCATTAATGATTACGGATGAATGGAGCTTTCATTCAAACACTGTACAGCCGAGCACAGAACATATGTACAATAAACAATGGTGTGTACAAAGATGCATTCCTGTGCCTTTCCTAGCCACCAATGTTTCTTTGCTCACCTCTGCTACATCAGAATCACAATGCCATTTACCCGTAGAGATGAATGAAGCCTTCCATTCCTGCAGGAAATCCTGTCTAGTTTAGGAAATGCAGAGCAGACAGCTGCTTCTGCATGAGCAAGCTCATTACCTTCATTTTATAGCACAAATGCATCAAGACAATTGAATGATGCTATAGAAGTTTAAAATAACAAAAGTAAGCATTCAAAGGTGTTCATACTTATAGTTATGCTGTCATTGAGTTTAAAGCTGCAGAGCACTTGGTCAATATTTCGGGCATGGTAGAAACCGTTTCCTTTTACCACCACCTGGAAGGACTCTGCAACGAGAGAACAAAGTAATGTTTAAATAGGCAAATTAATCAGCATTTAAACTATTTCTAAGGTCAATATAAGGATTTCAGATCTTAAAGTGAAACTTCCCCTTCTCAATCAACATTGACTAGTTTTAAACCATATTCTAGCAATTCGATAGAAAAGTATATAAAATTTACTTGTTTTAAACCATTTTTTATTTTTACATTTCTTCAGTTACTTACTGGTTTCCAGGTCTAGGCAAATTATGTCATACACAGTGCTTTAAGTGGGCTGGTATGCACTGGTACTCAGTACCACCACTTCCAAATATGGCTCCTGAGCATACCGCCACCTCTCCATGTGCCTTAGCGTACCAGTACGCTCATTTTGGACATCTGCACCCTCAATTGCCCCCCCCCCCAAGAATATTTCCCACTCCAGAGTCAGACCAGTCACCACCAGTGAGTTCCCCTGCTCCGGAGTCCAAACCCAGGCCAGGGGGGGTGCTCTGTGGGGACCCTGATGTGGGGTGGGGGCAACAAAATTTATAGGCTATAATAGAGTACCGGCACCTCTTTTGGGCCACTTAAAGCACTGGTCATACATCTCATGAGTCTTCATGAGGGGAGTAGGAGCTTTCTCACCTAAGCACACCCTCCTGAGTTAACGGTTGATAGATTCCAGGTTGTAAATGCTACATTAATCATCTGCCCTTACTCAAGATGGGCAGACCGAAATGCTGGGGGCTGTTTTTCAAAGTGATTCCTCAGCAAAATAAAGTATGGAGACTGGGATTGGTGGGTGAATTTGCTCTGAATATTAAACATGGAATTAATAGTGTTTTTTTTTTTTTTTTTTTTTTTGTGGTGCCCAGATGCAGTTTAGTTATGGTTTATCCCTTTAACCCAAGGACTGGAAAAAGGGACATCAGTTGTGTATGATTAACTCACCTGTTGTCTACTGTAGGGATGTATTTACACTTATAATAATGTGTATTGTACTTCATGAGCTCGATGACGACAAGTCTGCTTGTTAATTAGCTCAAGTTATTTAAATCACTGCCATCTATTAGTTGCTAGTGGGAAAGTAGAATACTGTTTGTGTTGGCTGTTCCTTAGATAATTATATTTCTGTACATAATTTCATCTGCATACATAGGCACCTGACCTGGTGGGGTATATATTCGGTGTGAGTTTGTTCAATAAATGTTCCAGATCTTATACAAATCTATTTTCAGCTAGTTTTGTATGGGGGTGGCTAGAATATCGGATATCTATGTTCAAGACTGAAGGAAGTGGTATTCTGACAGAAACCCACAAGCACGTTGTGGGGTCGCGGTTCCGTTACATTGTGTATCATGAACAATTACCATTTTTTTAACATAAAATATATTTTTAACCCACTATTACACCTCAGTGGTGATCCCTTCCGGCTTCTTTCATCTACTTGCTGTTTAAATGCACTAACTCCAGCATTGTCTTCCCATCATAGCTCTGGATTAGCTTCTTGATGACAGTAATGAAATATGCCTGCACAATGTGTGTCATTGCCATCTACATTATCCGCAAAGGGAGTATGTGACAGGGTGACAATACAGGTGCACATTTGTAAGAAGGGGCGACTCTAGAAACAATATATAGGGGGGCACATAAGATACCACAGACAAAATAGGGGGGCACTCAATAATCACCCCTATATCATTCCACTGAAAAAACTAAATAAGTATATATATGAATAAGGTTACAAAATATGAGAGTAATGCAGTATGCAATGATACCTTTTTATTTTACTAACCTAACACTTAAAAGACAAGCTTTCAAGAGTTTTCCTTTCTTCTTCAGGTATTGCTTCAGACCTGAGAGACGAAAACTCTTTAAAGCTTTTCTTTATAGCTTAAAGCAATTTCAGGAAACAGTTTACCTAGTAATGGTGTCAGTTTACGCAGTAATAGCTCCTAGTATTAATGCCAGTTTATGGAGTAATAACCCCTAGTATGGGTGCCAGTTTATGTAGTAATAACCCCTAGTATTGGTGCCAGTTTACGCAGTATTATCCCCTAGTATTGGCAATAGTTTACACAGTTAAGGCCCTAGTAATAATGCCAGTTTACGCAGTAATAGCCCCTAGTATTGGCAACAGTTTACGCAGTAATAGCCCTAGTATTAATGCCAGTTTATGGAGTAATAGCCCCTAGTATGGGTGCCAATTTACGCAGTAATAGCCCCTAGTATTTGGAAAGGCTGCCACAGTGCACCTCTCCTTTCGGGACTCATGCCCCTACAGCAGGAGTGCCCAACCTTTTGAGAAATGAGGGCCACTTTAGCGACTTGGTAACTGGTCGCTGGCCACAATGAGTGGAGTGGGCAGATGACTGGTCCATGTCCACTCAGCATATACAGAGCAGACATGGACACAGCCCGCTCTACTCTTTGGGCCCTCCGAACTGATCCACCCAGACAGAAGTGCATAGATCCCCTTCTGTTTTTTTAAGTGGATTGGATTGGAAATAGGCGGGTGTAAACGAACACAAGTCCATTTACATCTGGCGCTCTATAGAGATGAATGGTGGGTCAGATTGGGTCCACCTGAAAAACAGACAGGCGGTCCCGACTGGACCGATTGTGTGAAAGGGGCATAATGCTACTTTCATACCGATGCACTGCGAGTTACTTGCACCTCAACTGACCTCAGTCTTCACTTCTTCCTCAGGATTCCTGCAGGTATTGCTGGCTGCTGCTATCCCCCAGGCGGGTATGTGGCTGCTGCTGGCTGTCCTCCAAGGCTGGTACTGCTGGTGGGTACTGCTGGCTGTTTTTCTGGATGGTACTTCTGGTGAGTACTGCTGGTTGGTATTTCTCATGGGTACTGCTGGTTTCTCTGAGACACACCAACAGAGCGCGATGCTGGAGGAAGCATGCAGCTGCAGTAGAGAGAAGATCCGCTGCTTCCTGTATCTCTCCTGTGACTGTCACAGGTGGAGTACATTTGGTATTACTCCCTGTGACAAGAGCCGGAACTATACAGGAAGGAAGTATCGGCTCCGCTTTCTCTAGTGCAGGCTCAGTTCTTGGAGAGGATCCCGCAATCTGGGCTTACTGACTTGCAATCCCAGAGCAGGAGGTGGGATCCTGTTGGGGGGCACAGCATAATGTTGGGGGGCCATGGCCCCCTCCAGTAATGCCACTGTTTGTGAGACAGCTGTAACTACAAAGCTCTAGCTGAGCTTAGCTAGAGAAGGAGAGGCCGCACTGAGCATCCACACAGTTTAAACAGCCCGGATCGGCCACTACTGAGCTCAGCTGGAGAAGAAAAGCACACACTGCATACGAGCTAAGTTTTGAAAAGCCTGAAGCAGCTGCATGGGGATGCACAATTATAATTTTGAGCTCATCCTACAAATGGCAGGACGCAGGGAGATCAAGGGGCCAGCAGTTTTTGGTGGTTTCTGTAGAGAGAACCCCCCCCCCCACAGCAGGGGTGCATTACATTTTTTTTTTTTTTTTTCATTTTTTTTTTGAAGAGTAAAGATTAATTTTGGGAAATCAGCACCTTTTTTTTTTTTCCAAGGTTATTTTTATCCTGTAAAAAAGGAATTTCCGAATTACCGCCATCTGGACTTAAGCAGTCCCAGACTTCAAATCCCTGTCTATGCTTTCTGTTATGACTAGATATGGTATAGCCAATAGATTCAGACTATTTTAACCAAATCTCATACAACAGGTATAACTTAAAGTAGAACTAAAGGGAAAACCTTTTTTTTCATCAACCATTAAGAAGATTTCCCTTTACTTCCTACCCCATAGCCAAAACAGGAGGAGAGAGGAAATCCCTCAAAAGGGAGGCAATCATCAGGGTCACTAAAATCAGTGTCCCTTTTTAGCGATTTCTCCTCTATGCCTGTTCTGTAACAACCCAAAATGTGTGATTTTATTTAACTTTCACTTTGAGTGATAACGGTAAACAAGATAAATATAGAGAGTGAATCTCCCTAATGGGGACACAGACAGCAATAATGACCTGACAAGTCTTCTTATCCCTCTGCACCCTATCAAAAATGAAAAAGTTTTGCCTTAATGGCTGGAATACACGATAAGAAAATCGGCCGAAAATTTCCGTTCAGCGAGCGATGGGCCGATATTCTACTCGTTAATGCCCAGCCATCAATGAGCGATATCGATATTGTGAACGAAAAATACCCTTTGAAAAAACAGAAAAATTCTGTCGTCTCGTTTGCGAATGAACGATATTCTATACGTTGGTGTTGAGGTCGTTCAGTTTAAATCTGTATAACCTCATCACGCATGAGGACCGACGAACACTGTTTCGATGGTCGGCGGGCAACGGTCAGGCGATATTCGGACCGTGTATGTTGGCAACGTTTTCGAATGACAAATACTTTTTCAAAAGTCGGTGGTCAAATGATCGGGCGATATTCTAACCGTGTATTCACACCATTAGTTTTACTTTGATAATACAGTTTAATCTTGTTGTGCAATAACCTATAGAAGTCAGTTCACATATTTGAGCAGCGTATAGTAGGTAGAACAGTAAAAAAAATTATACTAGATCTTAATAAGTCACAGCATATTACAAACTACAGATCCTGGTAGATTTCTTTTGGGAAAACAACTTCTCAGCTGATAACAAGAAAAAAACCAGAGTAGCCCTTTAGAAAAAGCCAAGCCAAAAACCATGAAAAAAAAAAATGCTTATGAAGGTCAGATGGACATGACTTGGTAGCCCTTCTAAGGCGCGAGAGCTGCACAGCAAGGACATTCTCACCACTGCAGCTTACCTCTTCCTCCCTGCCAGGTTGCAGGGGAAGAGGGGAGAGATAAGGAATTTGATTGGCTACATCAGTAGTTCAAAAGTTAAGCCTTATCCCCAGCCCATGTGGTGTGAGTGTTGGGAACTATGGTAAGGAGGAAGAAGCTACCCACCCAGTGCCCACAGGGAGAGCAGCTGAGGAATAAAGAGTGGGGAGATCACTAGACCACCAAGCATGAAAAATGTACACCCTGCAGGGGAGAGGAGAGAATATCCAGGTAGGCCCAAACAGGGTCGGTGCTAGACTATTTTGCGCCCCAGGCAAGACCAGCTACTTGCACCCCTCCCCCAAAAAAAAAAAAACTGTACATTTTTCCCCCCTTCCTGCACATAATGCCCCCCCTTTAACCCTACACTCCCCTTCCTGTACACAGTGCCCCCCTTTAATGCTACACCCCCTCTGGCACACTGCCCTCCTTTAATGCTATACCCCCTTTAACCCTACACCCCTCTTCCTATACACACTGCTCCCCGTTAAGCCTACACTCCCCTTCATGTGCACACTGCACCCCTCTCCACAGGGGATGAGGAGGTGACAGGAGAGGAATATGGCACTGGCCATGGCTGCACCCTAGGTGGCAGTGCGCCCTAGGCGGCTGCCTAGTTCGCCTAGTGGTAGCACCGGCCCTGGGCCCAAATCATCAGGAGACCCATAAGCCACTAGAAATGTGCCAGGAGAAAGGGGCAGGCTCGATTTAGCCATTTTGTGCACTTAGCTACTGGGAGCTACTGGGAGCATTGCAGCCTATCTCTGATCGACCCATATCCAGCCAGGCCAATGCAGCCTCCACCTCATCCGCCTTCATTCACCCTGCAGACTGCATTTGTCGGACATTAAGGTGGTGTGCAGAGGTTTGGCCATCTTATGTGTTGAACTTTGCCTACACTTCCTGAGTGTTGACTGTAGTTGACTTTTAGTTCAAGGGGGATATACCAGCCTTTTACTGTCTGTTATTGAGACACTTTAAAGATATCCTTGCTCTACAGATTTCAAATACGTTTGTTTGAAGGTTATAGATTTACCTTTTGGCCAGGAATTAGCTAGGGTCTGTAGACTGCAAGACCCATCAGTTAGCTGCATCCCTCTAACTGCAGATTAGGGATATTTGTTGCATTATTCTTGTTGTTACCCATGCGCCCAGTGTGTCTTAGGCAAGGTCTATCTATTTCGGCAAAGAGAACTAACACCAGTCTAATTTATCTCATTGTATTGAGTTAAATTACTGGGGTTAATTTACTAAAACTGGAGATTGCAAAATCTGGTTTAATTTAACAAACTAAAGTTAGAAGCTGATTGGCTACCATGCACAGCTGCACCAGATTTTGTACTCTCCAGTTTTAGTACATCAACCACACTGTCATTGGAATGCTACTTTTACCAATGTTAAGCCTATTTATCCAATACTTTTATGCAAGGCTTATTTCTGCTGCTTCTTATATCGCTATTGGTTTGTTGGCGTATTGTCGGATTCAGTTACCGGATGGGTCGTCTCTTGAAATTGTGGAAGAACCCAACATTTCCAGCAGCTATAATTCTATATAGTCAAACTTGTATTTTACACATATTTTGCACACTGTGCATACAGGCAGGTAATCAGTCCTGAATAGCGATGGCCCCGTGCATGTTCAGATCGATCCCGCCAGAAAGATGGCACTGCACAAAGCCAATCGTAGGCAGCGTGTCTGTATGTGCAGCTGCTGGTCGGAAATGCCTCACTGTCTATAATTGGCAGTGTGCAGTGAGAGCCCCCTGGCGGGCTCAACCCGAACAGGCCTGAGATGATCACTAGTCCTAAACAGGCAATTCTAGCTCCTGATTTAGAAATTCGGCTTCCTATGTCACCTATCTATCTCCAGCCTTCTCATTGGAATGTAAATCACTAAAGTCACCTCTGTCCAGTGACCAGGCTGCTGACCCAGAAAGCAGTTCATATTAAACCAAACTGATATTTCGAACTAGCAAGATGTGTGTATCACAAGAACAGATGACCAAAATTACAAATCCTTTGGCAAGTAAACAGTGAGCCTATATTTATATTTATGTATTTAGCTGTTTGCCTCAAACTTTGAAACTCAAGAATTTTGCAGCAACAATAGACCATATGTAAGGACCTGCAGAAGCACCCAAACCCCCCCAACTGTTTGTGATATCCATTCAGTCATATCAAATTCTTTGTGATTCTATGGGTCAGCACTGTGGGCACCATGTTGATGCTTAAGAGCCTTTTCTCATAGATTGTTTCAGTCCTAGTCTGATGCCACGTGAGCTATCCTGCCAGGAAGCTGTCACAGCACACTGACAATCATAGGCGGTCAATGCTTTACCCACACCAGAACCACACGTATAAACGCTCTTTGTATACGTGTAGCTGAGGGGTGGGGAATAACTTGGCCGCCTATGACTGGTGGTTTGTAATGACACCTTCCTGGCAGGATAGCTCACATGGTTTAAGACTAGGGTCAAATACATCTGAGCTTATCTCTATCAAGGACACAAGTGTTGCAAGGCAAAAATGCTAATGACTAATTTATTTAAAATAGGCAACACTGGTGTAGCCATGTCCTACCTCTCAGTATTCCACAAATGTAAGTAAGGAAAAGTGCCTGGGATGATTAAAATGGGATATAAAGGATCTAATTGCAGTTGTGATACAATGCCTAAACGTGGCCTAAGGAGTATTCTTCCCACTGACCACCAATGTAAGTTACATAGTTAGTGAGGTTGAAAAAAGACATCCGTCCATCCAGTTCAACCTATGATGTGTGTGTGTGTTTGCTTTTAACCATACATTGTATACCCCTGTATGTTGGGGTCTCTAAGGTGCCCATCTAATAGTTTTTTGAAGCTATCAATGCTCCCTGCTGATACGACTGCTTGTGGAAGAGAATTCCACATCCTTACTGCTCTTACAGTGAAGAACCCCTTACGCACTTTAAGGTTAAACCGCCTTTCCTCTAGTTTTAGTGAGTGGCCACGTGTCTTATTGTATTCCCTTTCTCTGAATAGTTTGTTCCTTATGCTAGGGTCGCCAGTACAGTATTTGTACATTGATATCATATCCCCCCTCAATCGTCTCTTCTCCAGAGAGAATAAGTTCAGTGCTTGTAGTCTTTCCTCATAGCTGATGTCCTCCATTCCCCTAATTATTTTTGTTGCCCTTCTCTGGACTCTTTCCAGTTCCAGCACATCCTTCCTGAGGACCGGTGCCCAGAACTGGACAGCATACTCCAGATGTGGCCGGACCAGAGTCTTGTAGAGCGGGAGAATAATCACTTTATTTCTGGAGTGAATCCCCTTTTTTATACATCCCAGTATTCTGTTGGCTTTGCTTTCAACGACTTGGCATTGCATGCCACTGCCAAGCCTGTTGTCTACCAGTACCAGTACCAAGTGTCATTTTCCTATTGACTCTGAATGAATCCGTTTTAGCAGGGGTTCCTTAAGAACTGAAAAATATGTCAAGGGTTCTTTAGGAGGGGAGAAAGGCTGATGTAGAGTCTTATAGATATACAAGTTAAAATGGCACAGCCCTTGCACCTCTTCCTTTGTGAATGGGTTGTGCTTTTCTCCACTTCAACCACTAGTTGGCACTGTGCATGCAAAAATATGACCAACCTCACCAACAAAAAAAGACATTGCAATAAAGGTTCTGAAGCTGTCAGAGTGTAACCCCTTTCCGTGCCTGGCTGGTTATACACTCAAATGTAATTGTTGTGGTTGTCCGGTTTGCAATGGAAATTTATTTATATTTCTAGGATTTTGGCAGACTCCGCAATTCAGTTTTCAACATTCCAAACTAGTTTATATTTGTAGCTGGCCTTATGGCTCTTCTGTACTGATGAAACATATTAAAAACTGGTTTTGATATTTTTGGGACAACTGCTACTTTCTCCTAGAGAAGGCCAAATGCAGAGTGAAGGAGGGAGTCCTACAGCTCTCCTCCATTACAATTATAAGCATTATACGTAAAAAGTGAACATCAAGTTATAGAATTCCAACCTTAAGACCTTCCTTTGTCTCCTTCTAGAAAGGCAGAAGGTAATACGCAGCCTATTTACAAACACCACATACTCACTGTAGGAATCTAACATTCACCACAATTTCCTCCACCTCGCATAAAGACGCAGAGCTGGCATAACACTAAAACAGTGCAGTCAGCATCGCAGAAAAACAATCTCATCCAAAAACAGGATGCTGCTCATACCTTTCCTATGATGAGATGACCACAGTATGCCCATAATAACTGTATACGGCTAAATCAAAAATAATGAACTGGTGACCCTGAGCTATACACCCAGATTTAATAAAATCTTGCAAGTCGAAATGTGAAGACTGCATTGGCAAGTTATGAGCCTTGGTACTAACAATGAGAGTCATTACTGAATCCCAAGTGCTAATAGGTTCATCGTTTGAAAAAAAAAAAAAAATTATATATATATATATATATATATATATATATATATATATGTATATGTATCTGTATCTGTATCTGTATCTGGGTTTGGTTCAGGTTCAGAATCCAAACCCCACTGAAGTCAACAGGAGCTGAATGCTAAACAGGGAGGACAAGCATGTGGCCTGTTTTTACCTCCCATCGTCCACCAGTGTAAAAGAGCCCTTAACCACTTGCCGACCGCTCACTGAGCTGGTACTGCGGCAAAGTGGCTCGTTATCGTCCAGCGACGTAGACCTACATCGCTGGACTTCTCCCCTTGTGGGCGGCGCGTGCGAGCCGCCGGAGGCTCGCTCCCGCTGTATTCAGTCACATCGGGAGTCGGGCAAGGGGAAGAGAAGCGGTGATCACCGCCGCTCTTCCCCGATCGTCGGGGAATCGAGTCTGGAGATCTGCCCGCTTGTGTAAACAAAGCGGGTGGATCTCCTAAGTGACAAACAGTGACAGATTGCAGGATTCAGCATAGCTGAACCTGCGATCTGTGCCTGTGTCACTCAATCCCCTCCCCCCACACACGTTAGTAAGCACCAGGCATACATTAACCCCTTGATCACCAATAAAAGTTAACCCCTTCCCTGCCAGTGTCATTTTTACAGTAACAGTGCATATTTATAGCACTGATTACTGTAGTAATGTCACTGATACCCCCAAAAGTGTCAAAAATGTCAGTCAAGGGTCTGATCTGTCCGCCGCAATGACGCAGTCCCGCAAAAAAAATCGCAGATCGCCGCCATTACTAGTTAAAAAAAAACCAATAAAAATGACATAAATTTCCCGTAGTTAGTAGCTGCGATAACTTTTGTGCAAACCAATCAAAATACGCTTATTGCGATTATTTTTTTTTTTACCAAAAATATGTAGCAGAAAACAAATTGGCCTAAAATGTTAAAAAATTTAGATTTTTACATTTTTTGGGGGGGAATTTTATATAAAAAAATGTGAAAAATATTGTTATTTTTTCAAAATTGTCGCTCTTTTTTTGTATATAGCGCAAAAAGTAAAAATCACACAGGTGATCAAATACCACCAAAAGAAAGCTCTATTTGTGGAGAAAAAAATTTGGGTACAGCATTGCACTACCGCGCAATTGTCCGTTAAAGTAACGCAGTGCCGAATCGTAAAATATGGCCTGGTCAGGAATGGGGTAAAATCTTACGGTCTTAAAGCAGTTAAAAATACGCTCATTGAGAATTTTTTTGTCAAAGACATGTAGCTAAATACATTTTGGCCTAAATATATGACAAAAATTTAATATATTGGATATTTTTTAACTGTCAAAGTAGAAAAATATTATTTTTTCAAAATTGTCGCATTTTTAATTAATATTGCAAAAAATGAAAATCGCAGAGGTGATCAAATACCACCAAAAGAAAGCTCTGTTTGTGGGGAAAAAAGGACGTAAATTTCGTTTGGGTACGACGTTGCATGACCGCGCAATTGTCAGTTCAAGTCGCACAGTGCCGAATCGCAAAAAGTGGCCTGGACGTAGGACAGCAAAATCCTCCGGTGGTAAAGTGGTTAAAGTTTATCTAAACCCTACAAAGCAACATCTATTAATTGTCTCTTCTTGGTCTGTGAAATGTGCGAAATGAAAGTGCTTTATCTGTTCTATAAGCAAAAAAATACCTGTTGATCCTGCCCAGAAATCTAGTAACCAAAAAGGGGGAAGGGGAAGAAGGATTCTCCTAAAGGTCAACACAGGACACCTGGGTTTTGAATCAAGGTACATTTTATTGAAAAATATTAACTAAACACCAATTCCAAAAACCAACTGACCATCACCATATAAAGACAACGTTGTCTGTTAAAACCAAAACGCTGAAGGGGATCAAACAGCTGTACATGCATTACCCTTAAAAATGACAGTTGATCAACACATAAATCCTGATTCCTATAGGGATTCCAGCATACACAAGTATACCGGGGCAAAGTCCAGGTAGGTGCCAACTCAAATTCAGTGTTTTGGTTTTAACAGACAACGTTGTCTTTTATATGGTGATGGTCAGTTGGTTTTTGGAATTGGTGTTTAGTTAATATTTTTCAATAAAGTGTACCTTGATTCAAAACCAAGGTGTCCTGTGTTGACCTCTAGGAGAATCCTCCCCCCCTTTTTTGATCATGGTTATAAGTCAACAGCCTGCACCTTAGTTACTACTTTGGTGAATGGGTTCAAAAGGTCTGGGTAATTGTCAGTTGACTTGCCCTTGTTTCACGTGGGAGTCTTAAGCCTCATACACACGCATCGAAATTCGGCAGGGAATTTTCGTCTGACGACCGATCTGCCGATTTTCGGCTTGTTAGTATGATGCTTCCGACAACCGACTCCGACTTTTCGGCCGAAAAAAAATCTGGTGTGCAGGCTATAAAATTTTTGTCCGCCATCAAAACACGGCCGATTTTCGTGCAGTCAGCACAGATTTCGACAGAGAAAAATCTAATGAGCAAGTCTGGGCATGCTCAGAGAAGAAAGAACACAAAGAAAGCAAACCAACACATGACATCACTTCTGAAGTAGAATTTTCTGGGGCGAGAAAATTCGTGTGCAGTCTAGGCACATTCCAACCAACAAAACACCACTCTGGACAAAAGACGGACGATCGGTCGGCCGATAAACGTTGCTTGTGTACTAGGCTTTAAGGCTCGTACACACTTGATGAAAATCTGAGGATATTTCTTCAATTTTCGACTTCTCATGATCAGCGGTCATAACCGTTTTTAGTTGACAGTGCATAATGTTCATGAAATTTCTCGTCCGATTTTTTTATTTTTTTTGGGGCGTTTGTACTTAGACTTCCCGGCTCATCAGCAACTTCAGATCCTGTGCGGTCTTTCGTATCCATATTTTTCACGGACGTACTGCATACGCATTTAACGAAAATTGGTCGTGCTGGGGACGGGCGATAATAATTTTGGTGTTTGTCCCTCCGTTTTTTTTTTCGTTGAAAATGTCGGAATCGGCTGCTGAAAGTTGTGTACACACTAGCCGAAAATCGTACGATTTTACCTCAGACGGGAATTTTCAGCAGATTTTCTACTAGTGTGTACCCCACTTTAGGCACGATACCTCATTGAATTTGTATCAGAAATCTAGTAAGCTGGGCTCTCTGTGTGGATAGATATCGATTAGCATTGTGTCCAGTTCTCTACTTGTACAGAAGATCTCCACTTATATTTTGGCCTAGACTCCATAGATGTACTCCATAGATACAGTACAGTAAGTGAGCGTTGTCACTCAAGGACAAAAGTGTGTTACCGGCCCGAAACCAGATGAAAATAAAGGAAAAAAAAGCCATAGAAAGAAAATAATGAAATGAAAGTATTAGATCTAAGGACTAATAAACTGCAAGCTATTCAATTTTTGTCCTTGAGTTTAGATATGCTTAAGACTCGCTACCTCTGAGACAGTGAACTTTCTGTGACCGGAGGTACAGCAGCCAGAGCCACGTCCCTGAATATCTGAGGTATCAAGAGAGTTACAGAACTAGAGAGCTCTGTGCATTAAGTAACCTTTTCACTGAAATACTTGGAAACAAAAGTTTACATGCGTATTTATTACTTAGGCAGGTCCATGAGTAATCCCAGTTCCCCCAGTGAAAAACCATGTAAGCAGTTCTTATATTTTAGTGTTCCTTTTTCTAGGGGTTTCACTTTTTTTTTTTTTACAGGAGGAAGACAAAGTCAAAAATAGTCAAATTTCCAAGACTTTTTTTTTAAATGTGGAAGATGTCCCCATGATATATGAAAAAACTTTATTCTTAAGAGTAAGACCACACATTGTAATCTTGTAACCTTTTTTTTCTGTGTGGTTTCTACCATGCTTCCAGATTTAAGCTTTGCCTTAAAGTGTAAGTCCAGGCAAAAACTAACTAACTCTAAACCTGCTCTCTGCCACATTCTAAACCTAATCTATCGAAACGCTGTAAATCAAAAATCCCTGTATTTTCCAATTCTGCAGCCGATACGTTCCAGTTTCAAGTGGTGGAAGAGGACCGACAACGGCTGTTAAATGGCTGGGAAATTACATCACTCATAGACTTACTATGGAGCTTCCATTGTCGGCTGCACTCACCTACACATTAAAGCCACCACTGACAGCTGATACTGGGACCAGATTGGTCGGCTGTAGAATAGGTAAGTATAGCAATTTTTTGCTTTACAGGGTTATATATAGATCACGCTTAGAATCTGGCAGGGAGCAGGTTTAGCGTTTGTTACATTTTGCCTGAACTTTCACTTTAAGTTCAAACTGCAGCCAATTTTTTTTTTTTTTTTTTAAACAAAAAATTGATAAAGCACAGAATTTTTAAAGAGATTGTAAAGTCTTTTTTTTTTTTTTTTTTTTGTTATAAAAATAATAAATAGGTTACGAAGAAATAATAGAAAGTAGATCTGCGCTTATCCCACAGTATGGTGAATAAATAAAAGAATATAAAAAATGTGCTTTACAAATAGAAAATAATCAAAATGAAAAATAAGCTGGTGTGACAATAAATAAATCAGTGACCTGAAATCAGTTGATATAATAAATCAATTGAGTGACAGATGTGCCAAGCAATACAGATGAGTCCAGCTGATGAAGTGGAATAATTAATTTATGTGCCAAACAATCTAAGTACATCCAAATAAAGTGATATAGTATAAAAAGTGAGTAACAATGTAAAATATATTGTATATATATATATATATATATATATATATATCGAAAATTCCAATTCAGTGAAAGTGGGTGCCAAAAATCTTCAATGACTCTCCCATATAGGTGTTCAAATATTAATCATATGAGTGACTTCAACACCAGATGATATATATGGTGATATATATGGTGAACCAATCTATATGTGGTTCTTCTAGGTGTACTACACCCTCACCTTACTGTTGTAAGGATACAGTATATGTAAAAGATCCCTGGCAGTCCTGTAGTCATTCAGCAAAAGGGCTGTGTTATCCTAGGGAGCTCCAAAAGGAGTATAGACAAGAGAGACTCTTCTGGTGTAGTATTTCAATAAAGTTTATTGAGGAATAAAAACGTAGTAACTCATAGTCAAGTAGCAGATAATTGATGTCTGGGATCTTTAAAAACGCCGTGGCTCTGTGTTCCCAAGCCGCCTGTATCCCTGCACTTCCGGGTTTGCCTAACGTCTCAACGCGTATCGTCACGGTCATGGTTACCTTACAGCAGTAAGGTAAGGGTGTAGTACACCCAGAAGAACCACATATAGATTGATTCACCGTATAGATCATCTGGTGTTGAAGTATATCATGAATCATATGAATAATATTTGAATGCCTATATGGGAGAATCACTGAAGATTTTTGGCACCCACTTTCACTGAATTGGAATTTTCGATGTATATATACAATATATTTTACATTGTTACTCACCTTATCACTTTTTATCCTATATCACTTTATTTGGATAGATTGTTTGGCAGTGGCACATAAATTCATTATTCCACTTCATCAGCTGGACTCATCTGTATTGCTTGGCACATCTGTCACTCAATTGGTTTATTATATCAACTGATTTAATGTCACTGATTTATTGTCACACCGGCTTATTTTTCATCTTGATTATTTTTTATTTGTAAAGCACATTTTTTATATTCTTTTATTTATTCACCATACTGTGTTGGATAAGCACAGCTCTACTTTCTATTATTTCTTCTTTACATTCATTCAGTTTTCGTTAGGCTGAACAAGGAGCTGTGAACATACTATCTTTATAAGCGATTTTTTTTTTTTTTAAGGGGTTTATTTACTTAAAGTGGATGTAAACCTGAGTCATGAAATTTGACTCAAGCACATCTATCTGCAGCATTTTCTTATCTCTCTCTAAAGCACTAAGTCCTGTAGCTTTCTGCTGGTCTGTTCTTTTATCATGAATACGTCCTACAAGTTTTCCATCAACTGAGATAAAACCAGGCTGAATTTTGTGTCATGGGAGGTTGCTATACATAGATTAGCAGACAGCTGGACTTGCCACAGCACAGCTCTTCCTTCCTCTACCTATGTGGAGTGGGGGTGTGTGCCTTTCCTCCAATCAGCTGTCACCCAGTGTAAGGCTTCACTACACTCCCAGTGCTGAACAGGAAGAGAAAATCTCTAACACAATGTGTATTTTCTAAAGAATATATAAACCTGAAGACAGCAGGTCAGGTCTGGGACAAGGGGAGGGAAAGAGGGGTGGCTGTCCTGGGCACTGTGGTATTATGTGAGATTAGGTGGGGAGATTTGGGGGACAGCAGGGTGTAAGAATTGTTCTAGGAGGGCGAATTTGGGGGAGATGTGCTAGGAGTGGTGTTGGGAGGATGATGGGGGAAAAAGATTTGTGCTAGGAGGGGGGGGGGGGTTGTGCTAGAAGAGGTGATATGGTAGATGGGGGATTGGAACTGTGCTAGGAGGTTGGGGGGGGGGGAGGAGATTTGTGCTGGGAGTGGGGGTTTGGCGTGTGTGTGGGGGTGGGGGGGGGGAGTGGGGGGAGAGGTTGTATACTCGGAGAGGAAATTTGAGGGATTTGAAGAGTTAAGGATTTGTGCTAGGAGGGGTGATTTTTTTTTTTTGGGGGGGGGGTCATTTATGCTGAGAGGAGGGATTTCAGTAAGGGGCAGATTTGTACTGGGAGGAGGGGAAATTTATGCTTAGAGGGAAAGCATGTACATTAGTGCTACATTTTTTGAGGGGGGTGGGGTTTACTGACACATAATGCTCATACATAGAGAAAACTTAAAGCCCAATAACCTTTAGCAAATCAACCCCACAGTGAGAGAAAATCTCCCCATTCCGGACACAGAGAGCAATACAATTGTGAAATAGATTATAAACCTTTCTAATTTTACTGGAAAATATTTAATCACTATCTGAGAACTTGTCATTGTTGCCAACTATCTAAAGGTGTTTTCTCCTGCCTGTAATTGTCTGTGGACAGGAGAAAGCATGTTTTCTGCGAGATTGTTGGAGATGGGAAGGAGGGGAAGGAGTAACAACAGCCTGAGTCTTCCCTGCACAGAGTTGGACTGGTAGAATGTACTGCTATAGGTCAATGTGTGTGACAGCTTCAGGTCACTGCCCGTGTCTGCCCTGCTGTACAGAGAAACTAATGGACTGGCTGTGGGGCAGTCAGTCTATCAGTTACTCTGTGGAGGGGGTCACTGATGTAAGGGGGGAATAAGTACACTAAGGTACAGGATGATACTTATGTAAGAGGGAAGTGGGGACCCTAAGGTAAGGGGGATAGTGATGTAAGGGTGGAGTAAGAGCGCTGTGGACTGTGGTGTAAAGAGGAACTCTGATGTAAGGGGGGACACTGGTCACCAGAGGCCCCCTACATCAGAGTTCACAGAGTTCTCCCTTACAGTCCCAATGGGGCTTAATATGCTGTGATGACCAATGGCAGCAATCACTTGCAAGCGTATACAACAGAACAAGGAGAGGAGTCAATGTAATTTTAAAATGAATTGGGAATGAATGAATGGATCTGCAGCAGACATTGCGGGGCTGAACTACAGAAATTTAAAGAGGATATGCCAGCTTAAAGCGGAGTTCCACCCTGGGAAAGTTTTTTTTAAAATAAAAATACCCCCGGGACAGTCAGGGCTAGTGCATTCCACAATGGATAACCTCTGATCTGGTTGCACTTACCTTTTATAAGAAATACTTACCTTGAAAATGTATTGTCCAGCGCTGCCATCTCAGGTGTGGGCAGCTTGAAGCCAGCGCGATCTTCTGTGTCCTCTTCCATCTTCTTCGGTCCCACGATGCACTGTACCGGCCCCGCCGTCACTTCTGGTGCCGCAGCGTCATCCCTGCACAGCTTCTGGGCATGCCCAGAAGCTGTTTAGCAAGGTATGACGGCGCCCGCACCGGAACTGACGTCGAGGCCGGTGCAGGCGCATTGATTCCTGGAAGCGATGACGTTCAGCTCCCAGGAATCATTGCAAGCCAGGAAGTGACGAATCGCCGTGGCCGCCGAGGGGAGGAAGAGGAAATAAGGTAAGTATATTTTCTTCTAAACGAGGTAAGTAAAAAAAAAAAATAAAAATTGTGATTATCCATTTGTTTTTCAGGTGACCCGGAGCAAGAAGATGGAGGTAAGTATAATTTTAGGGTGGAAATCCGCTTTAAGAAGGAATTTTCCACCACTTTTTAGGAAAATTTCCTATCATTTTCTATTTCCCTGGTCTCTGACTCTTTGGCACCGGAAGGTAATGAAAAGCTTCCCAATTGGACAAAAACATCAGTGGCTTCAACCTTTACTTAGCTATTGCATATAGAAAAAAAATATTATGCCTTTAGATACACCTTAGGTCAGCCTTTCTCGTTTCGGGTCCTGTGGAATCCCATGGTTCCTATAAAGGTTTTCAGGGGTTCCTTGAACAATGGCCAACTTCCACCTCTCGGATATGCAAATACTAACATCAATGTTCTTTTTAGCAATTTGTATGGTGGACATTCCTCCCACTGACCACCAATGTAGAAGGCATTGTAAGAGGCATTGTTCTCACTGGCCACCACACTAATATAACATTAGTTGTTGATATAGTAATTATTGGTAGGGGTTTCCTAAAACATGAAAGTTATTTTAAGGGTTCCCCGATGTTGAAAATGTTAAGAAAGAATGCCTTAGGTATTAGACTTTCCTCTATGAAGAGTATTTTTTCTGAATGATAATTTGGTTCATTATCTTCTTTTCAAAGACAGCAAATATTTTCTGTCACTCTTGACTAACTTTGATGTCCCCCCTCCACCAAATGGCTAATCGGATTCCTCATCCTTTTCTTCCCCACTTATCATCACTCGGTCCCTCTTTAGTTTTGACAAGACTGGAAGAGGGCTGGAAAAGGTCAGTGTTTGGATTAAATCTGGGTACTGCTGGCAGCAAGGTATAGAGGATAAATCCGAAGACAGCAATGCTGCAGGCTTCTTTTCTCTTTACTATAATTAATCACCACTTCTCACGCAGCAGGGTGAGCTGCCCTTGTGTCTTTCCACTTCTAAGGTGCCTGTTCACATTCTACAACCAGACGAGTGACAGGGTAATGTGGCTGTCATACATGCTAGCTATGGGCTGCAGTACCAGTGAAGCAGAAATAGACTGCTGAATTATAATCAAATGCATTTGTTACTGACAGCCAGCAGAAATGTTCCCTAAATATTTTCACTGATGGTAATGAAAAGGATATCAATACAATATAATAATATTTGAGTGGTATCTGGCAATTAGTGTAGATATTATGCATGGGTATGTTACTGGCATGAGCCATACCCTATTAAGTATATTTTTATTTTGTAAGAATAGTAATACCTTTTCCTATAATAATTCTAACATCTGCCTCACTCTCCTAATGCACCCAACTAGAGATTTCAGTTCAGCCGGCGATTTGTACTGGGAAATGTTTCCTATTCAGGGCCAAGCAGAGCAACACTCCGGTTCTCTAAAATGGTGTCGATTCTTCACAGGCCCTAATGGAGAAGCTACCTCCCTAAGGACTTGAAGGTAAGCCGCTGCTCTATTATCCAATGATATAAGCTCAGCAGGACAATAAAGTCACTACAACAAGATATACCAACTTTGCAAGAAGACCTAGGTAAAAAAGAGGGTTGGGCAACTAAATAGCAGGTGAGGTTTATTGTAGAAAAATGTAAAGTATTGCACTTGGGAGCTAAAATAATGAATGCAAGTTACCCCCTGGGGGAGAGGCTCTGGGGGTCCTAGTATATCAGACTTGGCAATAGCTTGCAATGCCAAGCTTCAGTGAGCAAGGTCAACATTGGCATGCTTTAAAAAGGATACTTAACAGATAAAACTATAATTCTACCGCTTTACAAATCTCTGGTTTGGCCACATCTTGAGTATGCTGTCCAGTTTCAGCCACCAATCTTCAGGAATTGTGTGCTTGAACTGGAGAGGAGAGAGTCCGGAGAAGGGCAGCAAAGCTAATAATGGGGCTGGGGGACCTCACAACTACAAACCTATCCACCCTGGAGAAGTGGGAGGAAGCTATTTAACCTAGCTGTTTAACCTAGGGTGCAGTGGGGGCTTGTGCTCCATGGGCCGGGGGGGGGGGGGGCGGCGGCAGACGGACTGCACCATACCCCCCTGGACCACACCAGGCCACCCACAATACCCCCCCCCGACCACAGTGAGATAGGAGAGAGGGGAGACAGGAGACCGGACAGGGGAGACAAGAGACCGGACATGACCCCCCCTCACTCACCCTGCCTGGATGCAGCAGCAAGGCGGCAGCTTCATCTTCTTCCCCATCTTCTGCATCTCCTCCCTCCTCCTCCATGCCCAATGGCATGGCTTCTCCTTTCAGCCAATCGGGAAACGGGTCTTAAAACCCGCTTCCTGATTGGCCAGGAGGAGGATCCATGTGACAATAGCGAATTTTCATTGGCTATTGTCACACAACTGGGTGGGCTGCGCCCCAAGCCCACCCTTATTTTTTAGCCTGTGAGAGCCTCTGGCTCTAGTCACATGGTTAAAAACTAATTGAACTCCATTCGTCCGATGCCCCGCATGTAGATTAGGGGGCCGGACGTATGGATGGGGGGGTGGAGCCCCTGCGCCCCATATACACCAGCCGCCACTTCTAGGGTGTCTAAAGAAGACTCACAGGCACACAATGAAGTTGGATGTTTGTAATTTGTTCTTTGATCAGATCCTCCATGCATCCCTATGGGGCAGCGGATATCAGCGGAGACATGTCCGCTGACACCCGCTGCCATCCACATCCGATCCTGTCCGTGAAATCCGGACGGATGGAAACCCTTTTTTCCATCCGTCCAGGGGATCGGATGAGAGCGGACAGGCGGTCTGCTCTCATCCGATTCCCCCATAGAGCAGCGGGGCTCTGACACCTCCCTCTCCGCACACAGAGCGGAGACGGAGATGTCATCCGCCTGCTTAGCGGGGATCGGCGGATCGATCCCCGCTGAGCAGAGAACAGTCCGCACCGGACAGCAGACTTTGTGAAAGGAGCCTTAGTATTTTGCTTGCTTTCGAAACTGAAGCTTAGCATTGCATGCAAACATTAAACCTCACTTCTTGGAGACATCCTGTAAGGACATTTTTGTACTAGCTTGGTGTCATCTGCAAACACTGAAATAGTACTTTAAATCCAAAACTCTATAGCACTTATAATTATGTAAAAAAGTAAAGGTCCCAACACTGAACGTTGGAGTACATCACTGATAACCTTAGACCACTCAGAGCATGAATTATTAATCAGACTTTAACTTACACATTAGCCATGTGTGGGGAACTACTGTATGTCAAACGCTTTGGTAACTTCCACATAAAAAGAAATCAGATTTGTTTTACAACTTCCGTCTTTCATGAATCCATGCTGTCTAATGCTTAAATAACTGTTTTCTAGCAAACAAATCTTCCATTGTTTTTTTTGACGCAGAGAATGCGTTTTCTTGGCATTTTTGTCTTGCATAAATTATTTTATTTTCTATTCAAATTGTAGCTGTAACAAAATGAATGAGCTTTTTTTTTTTTCTAGATTGACCAGTGTTAGTTTTAAAACAATTGGTGTTACTGTACATAAAACGTGTACTAATTATTTAAAAATATGTCCAGTTTATAATTACACTAAATGCATATGGAAGTTATTTTGAATTGAAAAATTGTACATGTTTTTTTAAACACATTACTAAAAAAAGGAACAAAACCAAAAAATGTATAAATGGTAATAGTAAAGAAAAAATAGCTAAATAGAGAAGGGAAGGAAGAAGTTAATTAGGGGTAATTTAAGTTAACTGAGAGTTAATGAGGGGTTAATATGAACACAGTTTTATGTGATTATTCTTAATTTGTTTTACTTTTAATGTTGCTTTGAGTCCCCGTTCACACTAAGGCGACCTGTGAGGCGACCTGGTCGCCTCACAGGTCGCAGTAGGTCGCCTCCCATAGGGAAGCTGCGGACCCGTTCTAATAGGAGCGACACAAGTCGCTCCGACTTAGAAAAAGGGTCCGGAGCTTCTTTGGGGCGACCCGGAGGCAACCGCCATAGACTTCAATGTTATGAAGTCCGTGGCGGCCGCTCCGAGGTCGCGGCGCGCTGCTCGCACCGCGACCTCGGAGGTCGCGGTGCGAAGTAGCGTCGCTTGTATGTGAACGGGGCCTTGCTGACGTTATATACACCCAATGATCTGCTATGAATGAGCCACAGTAATGAAAATGTAGCAGTAATAGCATTGCTACATTGTAATTCTTATTGACATCACAGACACTGTTCTGCCAGAGTCAATTTACAGAGAAGAAAGAGCTGCTCCTGCGCAGAACAAGATTAAAGGAATGCCACACATGCTCATTGTTCTTTAATGACGTTTTTCTGGCCATGTGTGGTACAACTAAGGTCCAGAACCAGTTCATTTTTGCAACAGGGTTGCTTTAGTTTACTTTTTTATTTCCTATGTGATCCTTGTGTGGAAACATTATGATTCTATAGTGCTAAATACAGGGGAGGACTGGGTCAGGGGGCAATCGCCCCCCGGGCTGCTCTGATGCCCCATAAAAAGGCTGCACCTCTTCTGCCACAGACATGCCTAAAGGATTCCTGGTGAAGGGAAGTAAAAAGTCCCTGCCACTGACCTACTAAGTATGGGATGAAGACAAGGACAGGGCGCATGCCTTCCCACCCCCCCCCCCCCATCATGGATGGTGCAAACTGTGTTTGAGCAGAGGCCGGTTCCATGCCCCACTGGAGACTCTCCTCCCCTTGCCAACCCTGACCGAGCTTTCCCAGCTCTCCCCAAACTAGCCTCTGCTGGCCAGGCCGGGAACCCTGGTTAGGCTGGTGAGTAAAGAGTACCTAGAGTGGAGCTTCAGCATGGAATGGGGGTCAGGAGGAGGCTGGGAAGTGGGAGAGTGGAAGGGGGACCAAGTCGCTGCACTATGGACCTCTGGTTTGTACTTGCCCCCTGGGCCGAAAGTTGCCCGTCAGCCCCTGGCTAAATAACACTTGTATAGAGAATGCTACAGAAAATTTGCTCCTGACATTACTGCTATACCCCCAGATTTTTGTATCGCTTTGAATTTACTAGGATTCACAAGCAGCCTATGAAACCAGGAGCCATTTTACACTTTTAACTGGTAGGTAAGTGAGTTATTATCTCCTTTGCTGAACACTGGCTGTTGTACATTACTTTACATTGCAATTACTGATTCTACGAAGACTGTGTGGGCTTTGAGAAGCAGTGACCCTTGCCAAAAGGGAATTTCCAGTTAAAGTGAAAATCTTCTTTCATACAGTCAGCTGTTTTCCATATGGGACTGTCATAATGCAATTTCCCGTATGTAACCAAAATAAGAAAACCAACATACATGACTAATTTTCTAGTAGGAAACATGTTTATACAGAGTAGGAGGAGAAGCTTTGTTGTACAGAATAATGCCGCGTCCAGCTTTAAGCCATCAGCATGTAGGGTAGCAAGGGACTGCTAAAACTCATGTAATGTTTCTTAATACTCATCCTCAAGTGCCCTCAACAGGTCATGTTTGCAGGATTTTCGAAGGCCCCCTTGAGGTCCTTTACTAGTAATTATCATCAACGTTAATGCTAAATTAAATCCTAAATGTATTAAAGTGCACTTACTCTTTACCTATGCAGGACTATGTAATAGGTTCAATTAACTGCTACCCTTAATAGCTTCAACTACTCCTGTTCCCTTCAACGCCTCACCCTTACTTTCTCAGTTTGACATCCAGGAGCAAACATTAATACCAGTATACCCCAGTATAAAAAGCATAGGTCTCACTCTCCTTCCTGCCAAGGCACCCAGATCTGTCATATGGGGGAAAAGAAAGAGACCTTAACTGTATTAGCTCAAAGTCATAATTTGGAACCTCCATGCTGCTATCTCTCTTCACTCTCCATGGCCAAACAGAGAAGTGAGGGAGCAAAAGGATGCAGGGTATGGGAAGCTGGGGAACAAGGAGAACATTTAGGTCCTTTAAAAAGTGTGAAATAATAATGCTGTTAAAAAATAGTATTTACAGATATACGCATACAAGTAGTCACCACACAGTGCCTGCAAGTACCTCTGTATATCTTTAAATATGTATTGACTTTTTACCCCAAAGCTCAGAGGGGGCCTGGGGGTCCCGGATTTGGGTAAATATTACTATGCAGCACAACTCGCCCAACTACTCTGTTTTCGCCCATCTAGTCCTACACCACAATTTTAAATCCCCCCACGCGCCATTTGCGCCCCTGCTGGGCAACCCATTGTTTCCCCCGGGCCTCTGTCCCTCTTCATTTGAATGGTGGACGAATAAGGGACTTCTCCGGCTGGCCCATTTGTGTGACCACCGTGGGTTGCTTACCAGACCCCAGCTACAGGAGAAGTATTCCCTCCCCGACAGGGAGTTTTACCGCTATACCCAGATTTCTAATTTTGTAACCTCCCTCAAGCGCAAGAGCGACATCACTACCTCCACACAAATGGAGTTCCTTTGTCGTACGGTGGATAAGCAAAAGAGTTATATATCCACGATTTATAATGTACTGCATAGCTATGCTACTAAACTTCCATATATGCTCCGCTGGGAGGAGGATCTAAATGAGAACTTGGAACGCACTGAATGGAATTCATTAGCTCAATACAACTCTAAGTCTGATCGAAGCTAACTACAAGGTGTTCCTCTGTTGGTACACGGTCCCAGTCAGGTTGGCGGCGGCGGTTCCTACAGCGTCCCCGAGCTGTTTCAGGGGGTGCGGACAGGCGGGCACGGTAATCCACACCTGGTGGACCTGCCCAAAAGTAAGGCGCTTTTGGATTCGCACCTATAACTTTATATACTCCTTGACGCAGGTTAACTTGGTGAAATCTCCCCAACAGGCTCTTTTGGGAGGACGGATAGAGGGGGAGTCTAAACATACTAAACGCCTTATAGGTTTTATATTCACTGCCGCTAAAATTGCGATCGCTCGCTCCTAGCGCTCTCCTGTCATACCACTTGAGCTGCTCAAAGCTAAACTGACCTGGATCATGATAAATGAACGGATGGTGGCGCTGCTTAATGATAAGATGCGTATGTTTGATAAGACCTGGGACCCTTGGCTCCGATCTCTGGCCGGCTCTCCATGACGGAGGAGCGCCCCTGTCCGTGTTGGACGATGGGAGTTGCTGGTGGGCCTGGGCGCTGACCTCTTTATATACACCGCTACTGCTCCTTTTCCTTCTTCCTCTTTCTCTTTTTTCCTTATTTTCTGTTTCGCTTCTCTATATTTTATTTTTTATTTTTTCTCCCCTTGTTCTTTCATCAAAATTTCTACTACTTCCAGTGCACTGACCAATGGCAAATGCCTCCCCTGGTTCAGTATGCGATGGTGAGATTGGGGGGTAGGGACTGCCTCCTTCCCTGGGCGCAGTGTGTTCCCGTGAGGGGCGCCGGGGAGTGGGGGCGGGGCCCGGGCCTGCTGCCCACCAGTGTGGCGGATTGGAGGCAGTGTAATTATTCTGACTTGAGTTACCGTTCTATGGATTACTTTGGTTAATTGAAATTGTTTGTACCTTGCACTATACATAATTGCATTTTTCTAATCCGTGTCTTGCAATTGCCGAGCTGTTTTTACTATGTTTGAACGAGCCCTGTGGGCACACTTTGCACTGTTGTAAATTTTGTTTGCTTTCTCACAAAACCTTAATAAAAATTATTGAAAATAAATATGTATTGATGAGAACCTCGGATTCTCTGTACTTAGAACTACAATCACAAAAATTAGTAGTGGCTCTGGCACGTGACTATTGGTGGAGCTGGAAAAGGTTGTGTTCGGCGATGGCCTGGACAGAAATCGCAGGTCTACATGCAGCTTGATTTTCAGAAACTCAGCATTTTTCTAATGTAGTGCACAGTAGTGCATTACCTGTGTTGTGGTTTGTTGCAATGCATGTGCATCTGAAGTATTTTGGGTTAGTGTCTGAAGGTTCTAATTTATCCAGGTCATGGTATAGCTTGTGGTATATAGTTATATTTAACTAGACTTGTTCTGTAATGTTGAAGAGGTTTCGTAGCTTTTCCAAGCCACTGCTTCAGTTCCAATGAGATTCAGGAAGATGCCCAAGCATGTTGGGTTAGTGTGATGGGGTGCCATCTGTGCACTGCATCATACATTGATGGCAAAGGGTGAATGGGTCATAATGCCTTCTTCCCAAGCATTCCTGTGTGACTATATGTTTGTTTTTCAATGGAAATGGTTCACTGTAACTTAAATAATAAAATAAAAAAAGCTAGTGTCCCTACTGGGAGATTTTTCATGCCTGCATGACAAGCCTTCTTTAACACATATGTAAGTCGTTGACACATACTGTAATCAATTGCATACTTAATGTGGCCTCTCCTGCACCATATGATACTCTATATATTTTGTCCCAGTAGATAGTACACACCCATGAAATTGCATTAGGTCATCTCCAAAACACATCTGCTGATTGAACCACCTGTTTCTATAATGTGTACGTGAGTAGATAACATGATGTTCAGGGACATCCATTTAAAAAGGTTCCTTTGCCAACAGAATATGGCTAGGACAGGATAAGGTTAGATTATTTGAGTAATAATAATTTGTATGAAAAAAGATCCTTTGTAAATGACATGTGTGCATATATAGTGTATGTGTGTGTGTGTATATATATATATATATATATATATATATATGTATGTATGTGTATATATACAGTATCTCACAAATATGAGTACACCCCTCACATTTTTGTAAATATTTAAATATATCTTTTCATGTGACAACACTGAAGAAATAACACTTTACTACAATGTAAAGTAGTGAGTATACAGCTTGTATAACAGTGTAAATTTGCTGTCCCCTCAAAATAACTCAACACACAGCCATTAATGTCTAAACCGCTGGCAACAAAAGAGTACACACCTAGGTGAAATTGTCCAAATTGGGCCCGATTAGCCATTTTCCCTCCCTGGTGTCCTTAGTGTTACAAGGTCTCAGGTGTGAATGGGGAGCAGGTGTGTTAAATTTGGTGTTATCGCTCTCACTTTCTCATACTGGTCTGGAAGTTCAACATGGCACCTCATGGCAAAGAACTCTCTGAGGACCTGAAAAAAGAATTGTTGCTCTACATAAAAATGGCCTAGGCTATAAGAAGATTGCCAAGACCCTGAAACTGAGCTTCAGCACGGTGGCCAAGACCATACAGCAGTTTAACAGGACAGGTTCCAATTAGAACAGGCCTCGCCATGGGCGACCAAAGAAGTTGAGTGCACGTGTTCAGCATCATATCCAGAGTTTGTCTTTGGGAAATAGATGTATGAGTGCTGCCAGCATTGCTGATGAGGTTGAAGGGGTGGGGTTGGGGGCAGCCTGTCAGTGCTCAGACCATGCGTTGCACACTACATCAAATTGGTCTGCATGGCTGTCATTCCAGAAGGAAGCCTCTTCTAAAGATGATGCACACGAAAGCCTGCAAACAGTTTGCTGAAGACAAGCAGACTAAGGACATGGATTACTGGAACCATGTCTTGTGGTCTGAGACCAAGATAAACTTACTTGGTTCAGATGGTGTCAAGCGTGTGTGGTGGCAACCAGGTGAGGAGTACAGAGACAAGTGTGTCTTGCCTACAGTCAAGCATGGTGGTGGGAGTGTCATGGTCTGGGGCTGCATGAGTGCTGCCAGAACTGGGGAACTACAGTTCATTAAGGGAACCATGAATGCCAACAAGTACTGTGACATACTGAAGAAGAGTATTATCCCCTCCCTTCAGAGACTGGGCCGCAGGGCAGTATTCCAACATGATAACGTCACCAAACACGCTTTCAAGATGACCACTGCCTTGCTAAAGAAGCTGAGGGTAAAGGTGTTGGACTGGCCAAGCATGTCTCCAGACCTAAATCCTATTGAGCGTCTGTGGGGCATCCTCAAACGGAAGGTGGAGGAGCGCAAGGTCTCTAACATCCATCAGCTCTGAGATGTCGTCATGGAGGAGTGGAAGAGGACTCCAGTGGCAACCTATGAAGCTCCAGCGAACTCCATTCCCAAGAGGTTTAAGGCAGTGCTGGAAAATAATGGTGGCCTCACAAAATATTGACACTTTGGGCCCAATTTAGACATTTTTTCTTAGGGATTTACTTACTTTTCTTGCCAGTGGTGTAGACATTAAGGGCTGTGTGTGTGTTCAGTTATTTTGAGTGGACAGCAAATTTACACTGTTTTTCAAGCTGTGTGTGTATATATGTGTGTGTGTATATGTATGTATATATGTATTTTTTTTTTTCAGACATTGACGAAACTAATCAAGCCTCACTCTGGCATGAATGTGACTTGAAATCAAACTTTTGCAGTGAAGTTTTTTTCCAACTGGGGACAGGGTTGCTATCTTTTATGTGCTGAATGTGTGCACACTGCTGTTTTCCAGGTATGTACCAGAAAAAAGATCACTTTTTTCATTTTAGTTGCGAATAAATGGGTATTCAAAGTGAACATATCTTCTCCTTATACACTATGGAGTTTATGTTGTTTCCACTACACAGATAAATTTGTGAGAATACCTTTTTGAGGTTAAGGTTCACTCATTCACATGGGTATATAGCTCTGTACAGTGCAAAGAGACATTTGTTTATCTTTTTAGAGTGGAGTGAAGCTGTGTGCAAGCAACCCATATAAGTCAATGGAGGTGCAGCGACTTCACTGACTCATACGGGGCTCTACATCCATTCCTGCCTGCTTGTCAAACTTACCTGTGTGGGTGAGTGTGTACAGCTGCCATGTCTCCATTTACTTATAAAGGCTGCCTGAATGCAGCCACATGCTACTCCAAGAAGATAAACAACCAGTTTTTCACGCTGTACGTGGCTCTGGATTTCAGGGTAACTACAAAACATATTTTTTTGCTTTCATTGAGGGACACAGGAATTCAGAAATAGCAAGGACATTCAAAAGTAGTCCAACTGAGAAGTAGAAAACAGCCACTGACGGAAATATTTGAGAAACGTCTGTAGCTTAGAAGAATCCAAAAAGCCGAAATTCAAAGCTGAGCCAAAAGAGGTGAAGCCCTAGCAGGACAGGGTAACTGCCATGACCAAGGGGCAAAAGAGGATCAACCCAGTGCTCCAGACTAGTAGAGAGCAAACAGTGCCACTGGGAACTGCTACCTGAAGAACACTGAGCCTGAGCCAGTAGCAGACTGTGAACCATCCATCAATCTACCAGATACAGGTGGAACAACACATTTACCTGAAAGGGAGGAAAGTAGACTAACAACGAGAGGTGGTCAATGGAAAAAAAAACAGTAGGGCAAGTACCAGGATTATGGGGCCCCAAGGGAACTCTGGACAATCAAAAAGGTTCCATAAGAGCAGTACTGGGATAAGGTCACCCACTGCTCAGGGCAAAGATGCCAAACTGCTCCCCTCTCCCTAGCAACATGCACAGCGCTCCAAACATATGTAATGATTGTAATATGCACCCGTAATACTGTTTACATTTGTGATCGCTGTGATGACCAATGTGTCAGGGTGTTACATGGAATCAAAAACAAAACTCCTGGACTGACAAATCTGCATAGATTTAAATGAAGATATCATGGAAAAGCCTTTGTCAGTGTTATCAACAATATGAGCTGAAAGAATAGTGTGCCCAAAGGTATCAGTGATATCAAGCCTGAAAGTGTTATTTGTGGCAGAATGTAGAAACAACTGGTCAGTAACTGAGGAACTAGCAACACTCGTTGCTATTAATATTTTCCAATAGAATTAGATCACTGCACCTGGGGCAGATACCCCTTGTGTTCCCCCTTCCCTTCTGGGCCCTGCATAAGAAAGAATGAGCCAGTCAACAAAAAAAAGGGCAAAGAATTATATTCCGAAACATTAGTAATCAGGGAAAAGAGGTTCCCTTATGAGAAAAGAGGTTGCCTGGTCAGACAACCCAACTGGCAGCAAGATATTGACAGGACACGAGAGCGCTCACACCATAATAGCCCAACAGGTAGTCAAATTATTCTTGAGAGTGAATGAAGGAGGGAGTAGGGTAAGCGAAAAACACCCACAAAAGGGTGGGCAGGGATGAGGGTATACCGCAAACCAGGCTGGTGCACAGGAGACTAGAAGAGCAAAAGGATGAGCACATAAACACCTCAAGATATACTTGGAGTCTGACAGAGGAAACGCTGCAAACTTATCTAACTTTTTTCCAAAAAACATGGTTCTAGTAATCATCTGGCCCACCATGGACTAGAGAAGCACAGAGGCGTGAGGGGCAGGAAACTTAGTCACACTGCTAAAACCATTTATCTTTTTAGGGAAATAAACAAGGAATGAATCTGAACGAAATTAATCTTCAATAAGCTAAAAATAAGTCAAAGAAGGAGGACCAATCTCCCAGTGTTCAGTTTCATAAAGGCATACAGGCATACTCTATTCCATACAGGGGGTACTTACAACAGGTTTCTAGTGTGTTCTGCTATTGACAATCCAAGGAACTACAGGGAAATTAAGCGATACATACTTCCTGCGATACCAGAGATAAGAAGCACCCAGATGTAGAACCCTTTCTCTTCAGTGTGGAGACCACTAGCTGAGAAGAGTCAGATGGCAAATGCCTATTCTCTAAGAAAGATATGGAAGTCTAGCTATGCTTCTGGATGGTTTTGTATCTTTGGCCATTACATTTTCAATGGCTAACTCATTGTTCAACCAATACGTTTATTCATGTAATGATCTGTATTCTGTAAGGTTTCACCAAAAATGTATTGAAAATAAAAGATAAGGTAGTCAAGAATAGCAAAAAGAACAAAGAAAGGGCGCACCGACCTAGCGCATTATCCTCAATAAAAGGCTTTATTTAAGTAACATTAAAAATGGCTACTCACAGACGCAGATAAAAATAAAGCGTGTCAAGCTGGATTGCTCAAATGTCCGTGTTTAGTCCATATAATCGTCCATGACCGATGAGATGACTAAAGTCATCTCATCGGTCATGGACGATTATATGGACTAAACACGGACATTTGAGCAATCCAGCTTGACACGCTTTATTTTTATCTGCGTCTGTGAGTAGCCATTTTTAATGTTACTTAAATAAAGCCTTTTATTGAGGATAATGCGCTAGGTCGGTGCGCCCTTTCTTTGTTCTTTTTGCTTTTAGTACCGGTGGACGACCCCAGTCCGATAAGGGCAGCAAGATCTTAGCCATTTGAGAAGCCAGTTGTCAGTCCCGTGAAGAGTGTGGTCGAGGGGCTTGGATACCAAGCGCAGGAGAAGGGTGGTTTCACCTTATTGTTTTTTGGAGTCAAGAATAGCACACAGCACCATTCAGTGTAGGGCCCAGACTATTTATTCTCTCACAGGGAATACTCTCAAACCTTCCTGATTGAGAAGGTCTTACAACCTAAATCATGTCCACTAGAGACCAGTGCCAGACTACGGACTCACAGTCAGATCCCCTGTAGGGATGATCGAACTTTTGAAAAGTTTGGTTCAACCAGAACACCCGAACTACCCGAAAGTTTGGCCCGGATTCCAGAACCCCATTGAAATCAATGGGACACGAACTTCGGTAATCAAAAAACACAATTTTAAAGCTCTAAAACCCAATAAATGCCCCTAAAAAGTGCCTAGGGTTCTGGGTCATGCCCCAGGGACTATTAATCACACAAAAAAAGTTCTTAAAAATTGTCATTTTTGATAGAGAGCCAATTATTGAAAAAATTATTGAAAAAAAAAAGAGATTTCTTTGGATTTAGTGTCTGGGGGGTCTAAAAAGTGTACCTGTGAAGTTTCAGCTATGTAGCATGTCCAGTACCATATATAGGTGTGAAGGCAGCAGAACCCTATGGCTGCACTAATGAAATTATTAACACCCATAGGACTTCGCTACTTTCACACCTATATGTGTGTATGTGTATAAATACATATAAGTGTGTGTGTATATATATACCCCTATACACAAGTTCAGATGTTATGCCTGCCTCCAAAGATGCCCAAAAAATGCCCCAAAAAAACGCCTGCTACAAAAACGCCCAGGTGTGTTGTTGCAGGTGTTTTTTTTGGGCATTTTTTACACTACAGTCCCCTGACACTTAACACTTTCCCTACAGAAACTACATTATTAAATCTAACTATAGTGGAAAATAGTACCCTAACTACACTAGATATTCCTTTCCTCGCACTAATAATTGCTAAATGACACTTTGAAGCAGGAGTAACAGAACTGCTTCCACTCTCTTCCACAGCCCCAGTATTAAAGTGCTAGAGATTTGGCGGGGCTATTTTATATACTGGGGGGTGTATTCACTACTGATTGGCCTCTGGACCTCCTAGTCACTCCAATCACATTTTACTGATGGTTCTGGTCCAATCACGGGCTTTTAAAGCCCAGTTCCTGTCCCATTGCATTTTGGTCGGTTCTGGTTGCCGAATTCCAAACTTTTTCAGCAAAAAGTTTGAAATTTGGCTGAATTTCGAACAGTCAATGTTCGGGTTGAACCGATGGTCGACCCGAACCGTTCGATTATCCCTAATCCCTATCCCTATTGCCTTCCTCTGAATCCATTGTGGGTATAGGGTTCTATATAACCCTCTTTTTAATTTAATAATTTATTTTTTCCATTGGTTGAAATAGATGTACTCGTGTCTTTTTTTTCCAATCTAACTATGTAATTGGGATGTAGAAGAAATTAAAATGATGGCAAACACGTTTATTCCTATGTACATAATTTATTTACTGAAAACTTACTCAAACTAGAATTACATTTATAAAAAAAAAAAAACGTAACTTTGAAATGGACAAGCAATGTACAAACTTAACAATGTACAAAATTCAAACTGACAGATCCTCTTTAGAGACCAGAGATGTCTAGCAATGTCCTGCCATCTCTCGCTTTAAAGGGTTGTCATTCCTGTGGTAAGTTGTGACTCACCTCCTGCACAGACGCTGGACGGCTCAGCAGCTAAGATCTCAATGCAGGACTTCTTTAGGATCTGAAAGAAGATGCAGTTCTTAGTTGGCATGCAGCATCAAGTAGAGAGAATGATGTGCCAGGCAGCAACTGTTATTACAAGGCAAATGTCCTAATCTTTCTCTGACTGCTCAAGAAACTCATTTAACCTCTAAATGGCAAGCAGATCTAACCAGTGGCAAATCAAAGAGTATATAAACTGAAAATCTATTTTCAGTATGTTTGTCACCATTCCTCATTGTATATAGTTTTATACAGTTTTCTTAAAGCCAAACTCCAGACACACACAAAAATATGCTTTGTAGTGCCCCTCCATTGCAAGGGTATATGCCCCTATGTATAGAGGTGCTGGAATAAAGAGAGATTTAGCTTATACGCAGCCTCTTCTCTAAGCTGTTAATGGCTGTGGTCGTACACTCACCTTTCACACGTACAATGCAGAGTTAATAGCACTGTATTGCATGTGATGATGCCAAGGAATTGCCCACAGACCAGAGATTTGCGGAGAGGAGAACTGCAGCAGAACTGTCCGGGTGGAACTGTTTCTGTACCCCTTCGACATAATAAGCATTTAACCCAGTAGTGTTCCTGGAGTTGGGTTTTTAAAATAATTTTTGTCACCATGTTGCATAGTTTCTTACCTGATGATCCTTTCAATAACAATTCCTGTTGCAGGCTGAAAATGCTAAGCTAATAATGCTTGGCCATTGAGCTGCCTTTCAAGTCTATCAGATAAACAGCCAACTAAAAGAGCCAACACAGCAGGCTGGTAATAATTCTAATTGCGAAGCAATGTTTTAGCGTTATCAGCATACAACAGGAAGAATTGTTCCTGGTAGGATCTCCATTTATGAAACCTTGCAACAGATTAAAAAAAAAAAGATATACAGTAAGCATGATGACAAGCATACTGAAAAATTTATTTAGGTTTATATACACATTTTAAGTGCATTTTAGGTCCCAAGTAATTTTTATTTATTGTAAAATATTCTAAAACAGCGCTACCAGGCGTATGAATAAATAATAAATTATAAATAATTCCAACTCATCAAATTACAATATATATGATGATAAAGTGCACTAGTGAAAAAAATCTCAAATCAATAAATAAAAAAATAAAAAATCATCCAATAATTGATTGATAATTGAGATTTTTTTTATTTTTTTTTTATTTTTTTTTTTATTTATTGATTTATTATTTATTGATTTGAGATTTTTTTCACTAGTGCATTTTATCATCATATATATTGTAATTTGATGAGTTGGAACTATTTATAATTTATTATTTATTCATACGCCTGGTAGCGCTGTTTTAGAATATTTTACATCTTTTTGTTGGTTTTTACCTAAGTGAGCAGCAGCTGCAGGTGACACTATTTTATATCATAATTTAGCGCGGGTTTTAATTTAACCACTTGCCGACTGCTCACAGTATATTTACTGCGGCAGTCGGCCCCGGCCAGGCAGAGTGACGTAGATCTACGTCGCTCACCTGTCACTCCTTCTAGAGCCAATAGTGGGCGAGCGCGCGTCTGCCAAGGCGCGCCCGCCGAGGCTCGTTCACGGAGGAGTGCGGGAGTGTGACTGGCGGACCCGATGTCCGCCGGTCACACTACGATCGCCGGTACAGCGGGAGAAAGACAGAGCGGCTTATGTAAACAAGCCGCCTGTCAGTTCTCCCTGTGTAAAAATGAAGATCAGACGGTTCTACTATGTAGAACCGTTGATCTTTGTTTTTACACCAATAGCAATGTCCCACTACAGTTAGAAGCACGCCCCTAGGACACACTTAACCCCTCCCTGTCCAATACAGTTAACCCCTTCCCTGCCAGTGTCATTTTTGCAGTAACAGTGCATATATATAGCACTGATTACTGCAGTAATGTCACTGGTACCCCCAAAAGTGTCAAAAATGTCAGTCAAGGGTCCGATCTGTCTGCCGCAATGTCGCAGTACCGCAAAAAAAATCGCAGATCGCCGCCATTACTCGTTAAAAAAAAAAACACCAAAAATGACAAAAATCTTTCCCTTTGTTAGTAAACGCGATAACTTTTGCGCAAACCAATCAAAATACGCTTTTTGCGATTTTTTTTACCAAACATAGGTAGCGTAAAACAAATTGGCCGAAAATGTTAAAAAATTTTGATTTTTACATTTTTTTGGGGGGGAATTTCATATAAAAAAAAAGTGAAAAATATTGTTATTTTTGCAAAAATTACGCTCTTTTTTTGTTTATAGCGCGTGATCAAAACATTGCACAGGTGATCAAATACCACCAAAAGAAAGCTCTGTTTGTGGGAAAAAAGGACGTGAAATTCGTTTAGGTACAGCGTCGCACGACCGCGCAATTGTCCGTTAAAGTCAACCAGTAAAAAATCGCAAAAAACCCCCTGGTCTTTTAGCAGGAAAATCCTCCGGTGGTAAAGTGGTTAAACTTTTCATACAATTTTTATTTATTTGCTTCTTCGTGCAGTGGTGTCAGCCTTCCCAGTGTCTTTTGTTAAACTTCTTAACCAATTGCACTTTCAAATCTCTACAACATAAAGGCTAGCAATTCTGTAGTCTATAATAACAATTGAGAGGGATAAATAGCCTCTTTGCAACACAGGAACACTGCATTGGACACAGAACTGCTCTAAATTTCAAGGTTCTTCCAGTGGTGTAGTATGCCAGAGCCCAGGGAAAGGCAAGTGTTTTGACCAACAGCTCTCCTTGAGTCCCTTCCACCAGAATATTATGTGTGTGTATATATATATATATATATATATATATATATATATACACACACAGTATATTTGAGATACATAGCAGAAAAATCTGTGCCTCACCTGTGCATCCTGACTTTGCTTCATCCCCTCATTGTGCCCCCAACTCCATACTCCACCTGCCTGGTGCACCCCCAGTCCATTAACCACCTTATTGTGCAACCCAACTCCACATACCCCTCTTTCTCACAAAGCTCACTAGTAGTTGAAAGAGTTCCAGTGCACAGCATGCAAGTTGGCAGTGGTCCTGGGGTATAGGGAGCACATGAGAGGAAGAAGAGTGATCAGAGCCATCCTCAATTGCACTGACCAATGCAATACCACACAGTCAGTGAGAGCGCACCACTAGCTCTCCTCAACTTCAGCCACTCTGACCTAGAACCACCCAGCTGTACCTGCAACCTAAGTGGGAGAGAGAGAGGAGGGAGCACATTGCTGACAGGACCAGAATTGGAGCGTGCACAGACCGATCACCCACCTCTTCTCACCCCGAATCTAGTTTAAATTTTGCAAACCCTAATGACTCTAGACTGAGGGCAACCACTCCTTTGACCCAACCCCCCCCCCCCCACCCCCCACCCATGTTGAGTCCCTGGGTTATTTGATGCACTCTATCAAAAAGAAATAACAAAATTATTTTAATGGTGTATTTAACAGACCAAAACGGAACCAATTATTAAGGTTCATTATTTAGTTTTACATACACTTTGGGAGGAATGAAAACCAGGCTTCCTTTTTACCAGTTACATAGGCTGCTTTGGTGGTAGTTTGTACCTTCCAGTGACTAACAATTCTACAAGCAAGCACACTATACAACGTATGAATGTTTACTCACTGAATCAATAACTCCTTGCAAAGCTTGAAATCCACCCACCACTGGGAACACGTGATCTATGCTGTCTGCAATTGTTGCAAGCTGAAAAAAAGGAGAGCAAGTTAGTATATACTGCCAAATATTTTTTTATTTTTAAATCAGAAGTATTAATGTTTATGGCATTACAAATTTGGTACATGCAACCAAAAAATAAATAAGAAGGGAAAAGGAAAAAACAAACAGAAAAAAAAGGAATTTCCAGTGCATCAGTCATCTAGTGTACAAAAGAGGAGTAGCAATATTATGCAGCAAAGTCATGTACAAAAAAAAAAAAAAAAAACCCCATATGGAAGGCAGTAGACCTCCCACTCTAGCATTCACACTGTAAAAGATTATAGTGAGTTAACCAACCTGTAATACAATTCAGTTAAATCCAAGCAAGGCAATAGGCATAAAACACAAAAGATGATAGCTATAACAATCTGTGCATTACCAAATCAAGCAGGGCAAGACCCATAGTGGCCAGCCATGCCTCTTAAAGATTCTCAAATTTGCCTGGGCACCCACAATCTGGATAAATTAAGCGATTGTATTGCAAAATGCTTCCCATATTCCATCTCCACCCCTCCGTAGTTGGGGGAACTTTGGATTTTCAAAGTGTAAGAATGATTTTAAGTGCCTGAAACAGGACTTAGAGAGGGCTTCTAATAGGAAAATGTCTTAAGTGACACTCTAAAATTCCCAAAAGGTGTTGTTTAGGGTCAAAAATGATGGTAGTTTGAGTTAGCCCCCGTTCACTTCGGGCTGATTTGACATGCCATTTGCCATGTCAAATGGCATGCCAAATCGGAGCCTATTGACGGCAACAGCACTTTCTGAATTGGTGCAACCCTGACTTTGCGGCGCCGCACCGATTTCCAAAAGTAGTTCCTGCACTAGATTTGGTGACTTCAGGGAGCGATTTCAATAGACATCTGTGCATGACCCTGCACAAATGTCTCTCAAATCGCCCCCTGAAGTCGGACTGAAATGCCAGTTTGAAATTGTGCGTTTCCAGCTGAACTTACACTATTTCAAACCCGCATTCAGGGTGAACCTAGGCTTAAGAGTAGGGTCTACCCCTCTCCCAGTACTGCCAAATTTTTTGTAATAGAGACACCTATTTGGCTTTTTAATCAAGGCCCAAAGCTTCTTTCTTTATCCTTGCTGCTTCAAATGAATTAAATAAAGCATCTGATTGGCTACTATAAGTTACTCAACATATCATCATTGTACTTTGTGCCCTGTTATAAAATAAACTAGTTTAAAGATTAGTTCATACATCTTTTGTTATATTTGCTTGTAGAAAGAAATGATATAGCCTATTTTCTTGATATGCATGTGAATGTATTCAGCTTCATGTACATAATCTTACAAAGGTGTGTTGATATATTAAAAACCACATTACTATGTTTAATTTGTATTAAATGTATACATGGAGCAGCCGCATTTACCCTCTGGTTCCTCCAGAGTTGGTTAGGGGTTCTTTGAGCTGTGGCTGATTGATCTCCCATTTGACTGTACCTGCATAGTTCCAGGGCCAACACCACTTGGCACAATCAGCAGCATGACACCAATAACCTTTTTAGCTACCTGTAAGGGGGAAGGGTGGGATGTTCTTTCCACTAATGACCAATGTAAGGGGTATTTTTTCCACTGATCCCTGGTAAATTGGTTTTAGCAGAGATTCCTTACATAGTTACATTGTAGGTGAGGTTGAATAAAGACAATAGTCCATCCAGTTCAACCTGTGTAGGTGTGTGTGGCTGTAATCATCTCACATACCCCTGAATGTTCTGATCCTTGAGATGTAAGTCTAAGAGTCTTTTTAAAGCCACCATACTACCCGCAGAAACCACCTCTTGTGGTAGACAATTCCACAATCTTGTAGCCCTAACAGTTAAGAACCCTCCTCGTTGCCTGAGGTTAAAACACTTCTCCTCTAATCGCATTGTATGACCTCGAGTCCTCATGCAATCTCTTCGAATGAATAGCTTTTTTTCTATGCTGAGATCCCCATTAAGATATTTATAAATTGCTATCATGTCCCCTCTCAGACGTCTCTTCTCCAGGGAGAATAAATCAAACGATTGCAGCCGCTCTTCATAGTTAAGGTCCTCCAACCCCCTAATCAGTTTAGTTGCCCTTCTCTGGACTCTCTCCAGCTCCAACACATCCCTCCTGAGGACTGGCGACCAGAACTGGACAGAATACTCCATATGCGGTCGGACCAGAGTTTTATAAAGTGGAAGGATTATAGTCTTATCTCTGGAATACATCCCTTTCTTTATGCATGCTAATAATCTGCTGGCTTTGGCAGCTGCCGCTTGACATTGAATGCTGTTGCCTAATCTATCATCAACCAAGACTCCCAGATCTTTCTCCATTTTTGATTCCCCCAAGGGTTCCCCTCCTAACGTGTATTGTGTTTTTATGTTTTTAGTCCCCAAGTGCAAAACCTTACACTTCTCCACGTTAAACCTCATTTGCCATGTCGTTGCCCACTCCGTTATTTTGTCCAGGTCATTCTGTGGGATATCTGCTTCATGCTGTGCAGTTATTGCCAAACATTAAAATTATTTCAAGGGCTCCTCTTGGGTAAAAAGGTTTAATAAGGCTGGTGTAAAGAAACACCAAGTTTGAGGTTGAAATAACTGGATTTTTGACTTACCGTAAAATACTTTTCTCTATCGTTCATTGACGGACGCAGTTCTCTCTGATTCATATCAGTAGGGTTATACTGCCCCCTATAGGAGTAGGACTACTGATAACAGCGTCCATTAATGAACGATAGAGAAAAGAAAATTTACAAAAAATTATTATTGGTATCAAAGATCTTTCATAAAATTACAATATCCTTTGCCCATTCAGAACAAAGTAGGAGGGTCACTTAATTTCTCACCCCCTAAGCGGTATATTTTTCACATTCTCATATCGGCACCACTCCACCGATGGCAGCAAGGGAAAGTGCCAAACTGACTTGGCTATAAATTCCTTCCTACACCAGCACTGGGCTAATCAAGCGGCATTGATGTTTCTTGTGTGTACTTTATAACAGCAAACAGTTAATGGCAGCCCTGCTTGGCAAGATGATGGGACCATAAAACAGCCTGAGTAAATGCCTTTAAAAATCTTTTCGAGTATACTAAGATAGAAAGGTGGTACCTGGTGGCAGTGGTAGTCAAGCTAAGGGGGCCCAAACAACTGCGGAGTAAGCTATAAGGCAGAAAAATATTTTAAATCAGCCTTCGGACCATTTTTCCTAGAAGCCTTTCGAAAAACCAAGCCACCAAAATAACACTGAAATTCATATTCGATTTAGCCATCCAAATCTGTGAAATTCAGCCTAAATTTAACATAATCCAAAATTCTGATTGTATGAAATCCATTTAGGTTACGGTAACATAATTATTTAAGTTTGGGCAATATAAGCTTTACTATTTAAACATTTGCTTTTCAGTACATATAGTTTGTCCGTAGTAATATTATGCCTTCGGCTCCCCTGTCTGTTATATCTGTTTTTGACAGTCCAGATCCTGTCTGTGTCCATGCAAATCTTCCTCAGAGCCCTGGGCTGCCTCTGTCCCTCTGCTTCATATCATGGATTTTGACTTCAGGAGGCATTTCACTTAACATAGAGTGAAAGCACATCCGAAAGGACAGAAATGAAGGAGCAGATAAGGAGTCTCCTGGAGCGCACACAATAATAAGGAGCGGGTGGACAAAGTAAGACTTTGAAGAAGGAAAATAAGAAACACTAACACCCTGTCATTTCTAGGCTATCTGTTGTTAAAGTGAAACACGTTGCTGCGCCATTTTTATCATGGGAGTGATTTGCTGCAGTGGTCAACAAAAGACACTCAAAGCAATTTAACCACTTTGCCACTGGAGGATTTTGCGGTCTTACGTACAGGCCACTTTTTGCGATTCGGCACTGTGCGACTTTAACTGACAATTGCGCAGTCATGCAACGCCGTACCCAAACAGAATTTACGTCTTTTTTTTCCCACAAACAGAGCTTTCTTTTGGTGGTATTTGATCACCTGTGCGATTTTCATTTTTTGCAATATTAATTAAAAAAAGCAACAATTTTGAAAAAATAACAATATTTTTCTACTTTGACAGTTAAAAAAATATCCAATATATTAAATTTTTGTCATATATTTAGGCCAAAATGTATTTAGCTACATGTCTTTGACAAAAAAATTCTCAATGAGTGTATTTTTAACCGCTTTATGACCGGAAGGTTTTACCCGATTCCTGACCAGGCCATGTTTTGCGTTTTCGGCTCTGCGTTACTTTAACGGACAATTGCGCGGTCGTGCAATACTGTACCCAAATTAAATTTATGTCCTTTTTTTCCCCACAAATAGAGCTTTCTTTTGGTGGTATTTGATCACCTGTGTGTATTTGATCACCGCCGCTCCTCCCCTGGCCCGACTCCCGCTGTAACTGAATACAGCGGGAGCGAGCCTCCGGCGGTGCGCGAGCGCCGCCGAGAGAGGGGAATGTCTGGTGACATAGGTCTACGTCGCCAGACGATAAAGAACCACTTTGCCGCAGTACAGTCAACGTGACTGGTCGGCAAGTGGTTAAAGAGGGTTATTTCTTACAGGACTTCCACATTCTTACCTGCTTGCTGTTCAATATTTTTTAGGAAATGTTCTGTTAGTGTAAATATAGACCACTTAGAAAGAATTACTCTGTCCTGTAAGAAGTAGGGTTGCCACCTCATCCCTTTAAACCAGGACACCCATTAATTACACATGTTCTGTGGCTGATAATGGTGGTAATTAAACTTACTTAGTGCCTTATATTAGCCTCAGAACCTGTGTAATTAATATGTGTCCTGGTTTAAAGGGATGAGGTGGCAACCATAGTAAGAGGTTCTCTTGATAGCCCATCTATTCCCCCATGCATTGTGGAGGTGTAGAGCACTGCAACCAGGGAGGAAGGGAAGAAGGTCATATGTTTTCCCATAGCTGGTAGCATCAGTATATCACAGGGTTCCATTTAGTGACCAGGGCAATGGAGGAATATGATAAAAATATCTACAGCATGGCCACTATCATATGAACCTGACTACAGCAAATTTTATCTGGCCTAAGTAGTTGTAGCTTTCAGGATGATTCCTATGAAGTTGGGCTGGGGTGTTTAAAGCGGAGTTCCGGCCTCGGGGGTGAAATTTAGATAAAAATACCCCCGGAACAGTCAGAGCTAGTACAATCCATAATGGATAGCCTCTGAACTGTCCCGGATCGCACTTACCTTTTAGAAGAAATACTTACCTTGAAAATTTCTTCTCCAGCGCTGCCATCTTGGATGTGGGCAGCTGAAGCCAGCACATCCTCTTCTGCATCCTCTTCCGTGTCCTCTTCGTCCCAGAATGCCCTGCACCGGCCCCGCTCTTCATTTCCGGGGAATTCGCGCCATCCCTGCACAACTTCTGGGCATGCCCAGAAGCTGTTTAGCAGGGAATGATGCGCCTGTACCGGAACTGACGAGCGGGGCCGGTGCAGGCGCATAGACTCCTAGGAGCGATGATGTTACATAGTTACATAGTTACATAGTAGGTGAGGTTGAATAAAGACAATAGTCCATCCAGTTCAACCTGTGTAGGCATGTGTGGCTGTAATCATCTCCCATACCCCTGAATGTTCTGATCCTTGAGATGTAAGTCTAAGAGTCTTTTGAAAGCCACCATACTACCCGCAGAAACCACCTCTTGTGGTAGAGAATTCCACAATCTTGTTGCCCTAACAGTGAAGAACCCCCCGCGTTGCCTGAGGTTAAAACGCTTCTCCTCTAATCGCATTGTATGCCCTCGAGTCCTCATGCAATCCCTTCGAATGAACAGCTTTTTTTCTAAGCTGGGATCCCCATTAAGATATTTATAAATTGCTATCATGTCCCCCCTCAGACGTCTCTTCTCCAGGGAGAATAAATCGAGCGATTGTAGACGCTCTTCATAGTCAAGGTCCTCCAATCCCCTAATTAGTTTATGTTCAGCTCCCGAGAGTCATCGCAAACAGGAAGAGACGGCGCGAGCCGCGGTCGAAGAGGGAGGAAGTAGAAGGAAGGTAAGTATACTTTCTTAAAAAACAAGGCAAGTAAAGAAAAAAAAATCGGGAGCATCCATTTGTTTTTCAGGGCATTTACAGCAAGCAGATGGGCCAAAGTTGTTTTTACCTCGGAACTCTGCTTTAAGTATAGTTTAAAGTGGTTCCAAAGGTTCAAGGGCATTCTATGCATTAAGGTAAAGAAACCTTCTGGGTGCAACTCCTGCCCCCCATCATTCTTACCTGAGCCCCATTTTGATCCAGTGATGTAAATGAAAACAGCTTCTTTCCTGGGTCCCACTATCCTCATTGGTTCACAAAGCAGTGTGAGCCATTGGCTCATGCTGTTGCAAATCAGTCAATGGGGAGAGAACTGATAGCAGGGGCCAAGCCACGTTCTGTGTGTAAAAGGACACACAGAGCACGGCTCAGGAGTGAGCCTGCTCAAGTGCCCCCATAGCAAGAGACTTGCTATTGAGGGCACTTGGCAGGGGGGAGGAGCCAGGACCACCAGCGGGGGACCCAATAAAGAGACGATCGGGACTTCTCTGAGAATAACAATTGCACAAAGCAGGTAGATACAACATGTTTGTTATTTATTTTTATTTTTTTAATTCTTTCCTTTACAGTCATTTTAAGGTTTGGGGAAAGTGGGTTATGGTTCTGTAACAAAAGTACTTTTCCTTTAAAGGAAACATACTACCAAATGTTCCTAATTATTTCTCAACATTACCAGAAATAGTGTCAACAAATATAACTGTATTCAATTACCATATCAGAAAAACCACTGAAACCTTTATAATACATTAAAATTATGTTTATTGTTTATTGTTTCGTATACCGTCTGGCCACTTCCTTCATCTGCAACAAGCCATTTATTTTGCAATACACCTTTGTCAAGACAAACTCCAGCGCTTTCGACACTCGCTATTGGATGCCCTGTTGTCACTCAATAAACCTCGCATTTCAGATATCCCCATCACCTCATCCCGTTCATTGCAGAAGACTCTGACTCAGCCCTCACAGTGGGAAAAGGACTTTCATTATGAAAATCTATCACAACGGATCCTCATGGGGTATAACACAACCCGTTCCTTTATTACTAATGAGTTTTGGAGGGAACAGCAACTGAAAATAGTCCACAGAGCCTATGCACCCTTTTCAATGTCGAAGGATTCGACAAATCCACAAAAATGCTCTTGGTGTTTCCTATATAGACCTACTCTATCTCACAGACTTTGGTCCTGCCCAACCATCTCTACATTCTGGCAACGGGTAGAAACTTTCGTCTCATCGATCACAGGCCTCTCTCCCACTGGCAACCCTGTCATCCTGTTGTTTGGCTTCCTTGATGGCCGAGTCTTGGGCCTGGATGCAACACAAGCATCGCTACTCTCCTCTCATAAAGCCTGGATATCTACCTGTTTCATGCTGGCCAGGAGGGCCATTCTCAAGAAATGGACTGTAGCTACTCCACCTTCACTTAAAGATATACAATTGGAACTAACCAATCTGCTCAGCAAAGATCTCATAGAAATCAACTTCACCTCAGGTTCCAACTCATGGTTCTCCTCCAAATGGGACAACTACCTCACTAAATTCCCATTGCCGAAGGATAAACCGTTCAGCCTGCAATTTTTTACAACTTCTAGGGACAAGCCGTCCTCTCCCTATCTTTAAACACATCTCCCACTACCTCTGAGCTCTCACCTAGGAGTCGGTCTCAGTGATTTTCTCGCAAACCCAACATGAATCCATGCTCGGATCTATTATGCTACTAGTTATTACTAAAATCTATGGACTCTTGGATCTTATGTAGTGCCCTCTCTTATATCTCCGATCGCACCCACCTCACCAGGAGGTCTCTAGGGTGGACCTCCTTCCTTCCTTTCCATCTACTGTTAATTTGTTGGAACAGTTACACACATGCTTTGTTTGTATTACAATGTCTCCCACAAGGTCTTTCTCAGTTACAGTGGTATTCTTTTTTTCTTTTAGGGTATTCCCCCCCACCCTTTTACTTTACTTTTCTGCCCCCCTCCCCCCCCTTCCCACTTTCTTTTTACCTCCTATTCACCCTCTGTGACTAACATCATTATCTATTTTCCCCTTCTCTCTCTTCCCACCTTCTCCCCCCCTAGGTGGATTGTAACATTGGCAGGTCGTTCAACTCCGCTCAAATTCAGTTTATCTGTAATGCTTGCCAATATTGCCTCGCCAATGTACACATGGTTCGAATTTGTTGTATTTCTCAGTTGTACACACGGTTTTATACTTTTACACTTTTGTACTGTTTTTTTGAAAAATGTTATAAATTGTGTTTAAAAAAAAAATAAAAATAAATTATGTTTAATTAGTAAAATCTAAAACTCCTTAAAAAGAGACAGAAACCATATTAAGGCTCCATTCACATGTAGGCGTTTTGGGGCGTTTTTGGGGAGTTTTTCTGCTCTAGGATCAGCTCTCAAAACGCCCAACAAGACAAATCCTATTCATTTCAATGGCCCCTGTTCACATCTGAGCGTTTTGACGCTGTAAGCAAAACGCCCAACGCTCAAAAAAGTACACAAGCTTCTTTTTGGGCAGATTACAGGCGTTTTCCATTGGTTTCTATTCAATCTAAAAACGGCTGCACAAAAAACGTCTGTAAATCGTGGTAAAATCGCGGGAAAAATTGCGGTAAAATCGCGGTAAAAAAAATGCGCAAAAACGCTACGCTCAGGTGTGAATGTAGCCTGATATCTCTTATTCATATTTATAATTTATGCAGAAATTATATGCATGCCAATGTACAGTTGCATGTAAATTATCTAACACGTACCCTACACTAAAGCCACCACCCTAACTTTTTGACTTTTCCTGTCTACATGCTCTTGCTCTTTTGTGGGCTGCATAACATTGTTCTGGACTGGCCTCCAGTACCAGAAAAAAAACAAAAAAAAAAAAAACGCTATACCTTTATATCACGTAAAACTACTAAAACTGAGAGATTATTATAACCCCTAAAAGCAAGTTACTTATCTTCAACAATATCCTGTACCTCAAAACTTGACATCTAAACCTCCAGGAATCAGTTTTGTTCATTAAAGCACTGTGCATCATAACCTACTGGTAACTTTTCATTACATTTTTTTTTTTTTAATGCTGCTGATATTCAGGGCAGAAAGTGAAAGGAAATTCCCCTCAATGATTTACAGCAAAAAAAAAAAATCTAACAAGAGTTTTAACTGTTTTTTTATGGAAGAGCCCTGGGGCCATCTTACAAAAAAAAATTCAAAGATTTCTGAGCTAGAATTTTTTTTTTTTTTTACAGAATTCTGACTTTAAAAGTCAGAATTCTGAGATTAAAAGTCAGAATTCTGCTGTCAATCAAAGTCAGTCAGCCAATCAGAGAGAGAGGGGGCGGGCCATGCCATGGCTCTGTGTCTGAATGGACACAGGGAGCTGTGACCTGGCTTGGGTGCCCCCACAGTAAGCTGCTTGCTGTGGGGGCACTCAACAGGAGATAAGGGCCAGGAGCACTGAAGAGGTACCAGATAAGAGGAGGTTCTGGGCCACTCTGTGCAAAACCACTGCACAGAGCAGGTAAGTATAAGAAGTTTGTTATTTTTTTTTTTTAAACGAGCCTTAGCAATCACCTTAAGAATCAACCCCAACAAACAAAGTCAACAAAAGAGGAACCACTATGTTTAATTTCAAATGATTGGTGTTTACTCCCCAGTGCACCTTTGCTATCATGCCAAGGAAAGATTTTAACTACTTTGGTGATCATTTCAAAAAATCAATAAGTTAATTTGTCTGTGAACCTTTGTGACTTGTACTGTAAGTTCTAAAACTTTATAAAAATATACCCTTAAAAAAAAAAAATTAAGAATCAAAATGAATTCAGTTCAAAGCAGGAACTATTTATCGAATTAGAACAAACATAGAAATGTTTCATGCTACTTCAAGTACCTACTTGAGTTTCATTAAAGTCTTTCACTCCGACACAATAAACAATAGCACCCAAGTCGCGTGCTCTTTCAGCCTAAAAAAAAAAAATATATGTATATAATTATAATAAATAATATTAAAACATAATGAAGTGTACTGTGAACCATAATACTAGTTATGTATATAACGCACATTAAAGCAGCAGAAAATGAAAGCCCTGACTTTACAGGAATTTGTTATTTTTATCTAATACATATTATTCTGACGAGAATCCGTTTCAGCAAGTAGGGATGGGTGAATCCACCTGGGTTCAATTTCAAGGGGATCACTAAATCCTTTCTGAAATTAACTACATGCAAACCTAACAGCCAATCCCACTGAAGCCTATAGAAGGCAAATCTTGCTATTATGACCATTTTTGGGGCTAAAAGGCAAATTATTGCCAAAAAGAGCATATGGGGATTGGCGCTGGCAATGGGAGACATTTAACAAAACAAAAAATTATTTTAAAAATACCACCAATTGGAAACATTCCATAATATGGGGGTGTCGCAGATGAGGTGATTGACAGACAGCTTGTGTTGGCGCTTCCAGGTATGACTGTTTAAAGTGGCACAAACCCTTCATGATGAACCACACTGCACCAGCACATTTAGGATCATGTGCCAAGGACCAAACATGTGTGATTTATTTTTTTCCCAGGTGAATTGAAGGCTGCAAGTTTTTTTTTTTTTTTTCCAAAACAATTTATTGAAAATTTAGCAAAGTACACATCAACCAATTCAAGTTCAAGTAACGCAAAGTGCACATACAAATGGTGCAACAGAAAATAAAACAAAGAGAAAAACAAAACGGTTATACACAGTGCACCTGCGGACATAGGAAAAAAGATAAGGCATCGTGGAAACACAGATAGGAAACATATCGTATATGTAAGGTCACAACAGTAGAAGTATCCCAGCTGTAATTAAAATCTGGGGTTTTGGAGCAGGGTGAGCATCGCGGTAAAGCATTCTGGACCCCGACACCCCCTAGGGGGAACTTGCTGTGTTGGGGAGCAGAAAATGGACACCATACATAAGGCAATTCCCAGGCAGTAGGGGGCCACAGTGGGGATACTCGTAGGTGCGATCAGGGAGAAGCGATGACCTTCGGAGGTTGGCAGGGGTGTCCGGGGAGGAGGGGCGTAGGGGAAAGAAGGGAGAGAAAGGGAAAGCGTGGGGGGGAATAAGAGGGGAGAAAGGGAAGGAAATGGGAAAGGAGAAAAAAAAAGAAAAAAGGGTGGGGGGAAGCAGAGGTCGGCCCGGCTGACGATTGCATAGTGTAAGATCAAATACGGTGCAGTGGACAGGCATGTAGTGAGGTAGGGTCGTAGGAGAAAACCGGGTGATTAAGTGCTTAATGTCTGAAGAAGGCAGCAAGTTAGTGCTATCATCACACACAACCTTGCCTGACTCAAAAAGCTGGGGTCAGCCTCAGTCTTGGCCTGGGCAGCTGCCAACAACTCTGACCCAGTTTGGCTCCTGTCCCTCAGGCATTGAATCTGCAACAGAATGTAGCCTGGGACAAAATGTATGCTCTTGGGCGAGAAAGATGGTTCTAAGGAGTTGGAGGGTGAGAAAGAGGGCTACATGTGCCTTATTTTACCATAGGTTTTGCCACATGTTGCTGGTTGGAAGCTGAAGAGTGGGAAATTTTAGTGGAGAATGGGAAATCATTTTTCTTTTGACTACTGGTGATTTCTGTGGTTGCATTTTTAGTTTCTTTGGGGTCTTACTGGTGCTTCATACAAGTCTTCAATAGATCTACCATCTGGTAATCAGATGTTCTGTACTGTACGACAAGTTATGAACCCAAGTGTCTACAGTCAGTATTTCCCCTCTGTAGATCAATGGTATTTTCACCTCTGTAAATTAAAGCGGAGTTCCGGGCACAGATCTCATTTTTTGATGAACATACCCTCGGGACAGTCAGGGCTAGCACATTCCACAATGGCTAGCCTCTGATCTGTCCCGGTTTGCACTTACCTGCAAGAAGAAATACTTACTTTGAAAATTTCTTCCACAGCGTTTCCATCTCTCTTGTGGGCAGCTGAAGCCGGCGCGGTCCTCTTCGGTGTCTTCTTCCGCGTCTTCTTCTCCCAGAATGCGTCGCACCGGCCCCTCTCGTCACTTCCGGTGCGGCGCCCGGAAGTGACGTGCGGGGCCGGTGCCGTCGCATTGATTCCTGGGAGCGATGACGTTCAGCTCCCAGGAATCATCGCGAGGCAGGAAGTGACGGGGTGAGCCTCGGCGCTGGAGGAGGAAGTACCCTGAGGTGAGTATTTACGATCTTCGATTACAAGGTGAGTGTACAAAAAAAAAAAAATAACTATCCAATTCCTTTTCAGGTTATGTGTAGCTAGCGGAGGGGCACAAAAAAAAAAATACAGATTTTGTGCCCGGAACTCCGCTTTAATGATTTCTTTCTTCGCATCCAAACTGTGCCTGCAGTGTCCTCTAGGTTAAGTTGAAAGGTACTCTAGAAGTGGTGAGATTTGTGCTCCTAGACTATTATAAAGCCCCGTATACACGCAACGATTATCGGCCGACCGATCGTCCGTCTTTTGTCCAGAGTTGTGTTTTGTTGGTTGGAATGTGCCTAGACTGCACACGAATTTTCTCGCCCAACAAAATTCTACTTCAGAAGTGATGTCATGTGTTGGGTTGCTTTCTTTGTGTTCTTTCTTCACTGAGCATGCCCAGACTTGCTGATCAGATTTTTCCCTGTCGAAATCTGTACTGACTGCACAAAAATCGGCCGTTGTGTTGACGGCCAACAAAAATTTTATAGTCTGCACACCAGATTTTTTGCGGCCAAAAAGTCGGGGTTGGTTGTCAGAAGCATCATACTAACAAGCCGAAAATCGGCCGATCGGACGTTGGCCGAAAATTCCCTTCCAATTTTCGACGCGTGTGTACGGGGCTTTAGTCAGTGAATTTAACAAATTTAATGAAGTGAAATTTGATTAGGAGACTCCTGAAAACGTGTATGGGGCGCCTTTTAAGTCATTTGCAATCTGAGAACTTTATGGTAACAGTATTGTTTTACAGGCAAACCTTCTACAATGTTTTAAATGAATCTGAAACTGCAAGTGGCAATTGAAACCTTTAGCAGAAGCATAGAAGATATGTCTGTGTCACTGTATTCCGTGTTCTTTGTTCTCAGATCCTGATATTGAATTCCCACATACCAATCAGCATTCATGTATTTACAATTACTGTTTAATCCCTACAACTTTTTTAATTACTCCAAAGGCTACACAATCTGAAACTTTTTAATAACACGTTAGTTAATTTCACCTACAGCTGGCAGCAATTAAGAACAACAGCTGGCCATATAATTGGTATAATTGCTAGGAGCTCTTATAATAAAATAAAAATAATTACGTAATAAGCTTTCACTTACCTCTTTTTCTGCATAGTAGAACTGGTTTTGCTGAAGTTCTCCATCAGTTAGGGCTATTATGACACTGGCTACCCGAGCACCTGAGATAGAAGAAGTTATCTGTCAAACCAAACCAAAATTGATACCATAATTTTGAGTTGTCAACAGTGGGTAAATCACACAATGGCTTTTTCCTTTGTATATCTCAGTAGCAAGATTTCCCTTAAGAAATAGCACTCCTCTGCTAATCATCTCTCTGATTACACTCACTTCCCATTTAAAATCAGACTCCTTAGCATAGTTCGTAATTTGTAAGCTGTGAACCATTTGCATACATTTCAGTTTATAAACTCAAAGGTATAGGGATGATCAGCAGTAAAGGTTTTTTAACATACTGGAGTGGGTCACATTGAGGGGTCTGCCCAGAGGCGTAACTAGAACCTTCAGGGCCCCGGTGCAAGAAACCATGAAGGGCCCCCCAGGCCCCTGGCCGGGGCCCTTCCCTTCAAGCCTAGGGCTCTTCCCACTGACCCTGGGGCCCTTTAATTTCATTGCAGGGCCCTTTATTACGGTCCAGCAGCGGGAACTTTTCACAAGTTCTGCAGTGGGCCCCCTTCCTGCCATCTTGGAGCCTCCCCACGGTGGTGGAATGCCAGGGCCTGGTCGCAAGTGTGACCTTTGCGATCCTGGAAGTTCACCCACTGGTGTCAGTAGTTTTTATTTTTTGGTATTTTAATTGTATTATTTTTTATCATTTTATTTTATTTTTTTACAATGTGACTGACTATTACTCTGCCCATTCAGAAAAGGAAGGAGCTGGTAAATTACATATTTTCCGACCCCTTCCTGGTTCTCTATTGTGATACATCCCCTGCAGCAGCCAGCAGGAGTGGGGAGGGTTCACAGTGGGGGAGGGGGGGACAAGGGGAGCACACAGGGGCCCAGAGACAGCAGAACACAAGTGAACTGGATAGGAGGAGTGGCGGGGAAGCATACAGAGGAACCAATCTCCTCCATTTTCTTCCTGCAGCTACAGGAAGAAAAAGGAGGACAGTGATTTCTCTACATGCTGCCCCCACCGCCCCTCCTATCCAGGTGTACAGGGGAGCCGCACAGGCCTCCTGGAGCAGGGGGCCCGGTTGCAATTGCAACACCTGGAGTTACGCCCCTGGGTCTGCCCTAAACCTTACCTAATACCTAAAGAGAGCACTTAACGCTCAATATGCTCCAACACTTAATCGTTACACCTAACCCTTAACACTAAAATTGTATGTTAAAAGTGTATCAGCATTCAGCACAGCTCCTCTAAACATTATTAATAATTTAATGTCTTTTAAATACATTTGCTGGCTTTTTCTAGTGGTGTTCTTGTGACTGCTTTACCCTCTCTTCCTCGTCAAAGTGCGACAGGTAGAACCAGAGATTCCTGATGATCGGCTACTTCTGCCAACAAGACCAGTGAAGCCACTCCTTGCCTATCACACCATGCAAGACTGGAAGGGGGAGTGCCAACCATTGAGATCACAAGCTGACTAAGGGGCCACAGATGTGCTATGCATCCACACAGTGTTCTGCAAGTCCCAGAGCAAGGATGCAGATGTGATGGAGAATGCAAAACTGGCTGGAAACATCCAAGGCTCTATGTTGGGCAGATACATAGTTAGGAACAATGCAGGGAACATCCTGCTGCTAGAATCTCCAAGCGTTGATAGACACCAGTTGGGTACTTATGCCTCGTTTTCACTGAGCAGTACAGTTCGGTACACAATTTTTGCCGTTTCCATTGTCAAAAGTTGTGAATAGTACCCTAATTCTGAACCGTACCACTTTTTTGGGACCCTTTCGTTGGGGTACCAAGCACATTAGTACCGTACCAACAGGGTGGAGCTACACTGTTGAGGTACTGTTGAGCTGAGGTACTGTTGGAGGTGGAAACGCAAGCCTGATCAAGGTGTACCATTCCAAACCGTACTGAACTGTACCGAACCAAACCGTACCGCTGAGTGGAAACGAGGCATTAGACCACCAGTTTCTATCTTTAACACAAATAATATTTTAAGGAGGACTAAGCCTTTAATACAAAAATGTTTTACAATTTATTCTTAGTAACTAAACAAATGCTACTGAAGCAGTATAAACTTACCACCGTTGTTGTTTTCATTATTGATCTGTTCATTGGCCTGTAACAAACAGAGATAATAAATGCCTCAGCAGTAATATGATTTATTATAATACAAAAAATCATAGAAAGTGAAAATGTCATAAGTAACCAGGAATGGGGGAAATTTTGGGAAATAGCTGCTAAACTTGGTGGAAAGCAGGGAGGAGGATAAAGTAGTGTTGATAATTTAGCGCGGAGGGTTTTTTAACATCTGTTTTAGATAAGCGCTGCGCAAACTGTTGGCGCTATATAAATCCTGTATAATAATAATAATATGCAGGCATTAAAATACAAGCTGCAACACTCCAGTGGCATCACAAGGATCACAGTTTATTAGAAATGACAACCACAAAGACAATCCCCGTCCAGAACTGAGTAAGCCCTGTTGGGTGAAACGCTTTAGAGGGGAGTTCCCATGGACGGGGACAGTCTTTGTGGTAGTCAATTCTAACAAACTGGAATTCTTGTGACGTCACCTGAGTGCGCCACTTTGTTTTGTTTTTCTTCCTGCAATTTGGAGCATAATCAGCGCTCGAGGCAGTGCAGGAGGATTTGTTTTGGAGCAGAGGCAGAAATCACTACACACTACTTTTGTATATACAGTACTATACAAGTGAAAGTGATCACTTTAAAATGACCCTGTGAGGTCCTAAATCTATCTTTATCTCTATCTGCAGCCCTCTCTCCTCCATAGCTATTTAACGTACATAATTTAAATAGCATTTCTTACGATACGACTGTCTAAATTACAACGGCGACTGGTGTTGTTAAAAAGCCCCTCTGCGTCCACGAATACAACCTTAACATGGGAGAGGTGGATATCAACGACCAGATGATGGTGCTGTACTTAACTGCCTGTAAGGCCAGACACTGGTACAAAAAAGTACCTGTATACTTATTCAAATTGGCTCTGCTAAACGCTTCTGTGCTACACAAAGCGTCAACAGGAAGTGGATCCTTCCTAAAATTTCAGGAAGAGATCACCACAGCCCTTCTGTTTCCAGAAGGTGCTGTGGCCCAAATTCACAATCCAGGTGCAGTGAGCCAGCTGCATGAGAGGCGTTTTCCGGATGTCCTCCTTGGTACCTCTGCTCAAAGAGCACCCCAAAGAAGATGTTGTGTCTGTAGAAAACGCAGATATAAGTGTGACACCCGCTATTTTTGTCCCTCCTGTCTTGGCCAACCTGGTCTCTGCATCGGGGACTGTTTCCCAGTGGTGTATTTAGGTTTTGTGCTGCCCTAGGCCTGAATAAACTTGTGCACCCCCTAATTAAAATATGACTCACCCCTTCCTGTAAAGGCCACACTCCTTCCTGTTTATGACCCGCCCTGTCATCTGTAAACCACAGATCATCAGAGCCCATCAGTGCAGCCTTATCAGTGGCCATCAGTACAGCCCCATCAGTGGCCACCAGTGCAGCTTATCAATGCCGCCTCATCAGTGGCCTTCAGTGCAGCCTATTAGTGCCCATCAGTGCAACATATCAGTGCCCATGAGGGCACCATATCAGTGTAGCCCCATTAGTGAAGCTTATCAGTGCCACCTTGTGTCCATCAGTGCAGCATATCAGTGCTGCCTTATCAAAGTAGCCTCATTAGTGCCTATCAGTGCAGTTTATCAGTACCCACCATTGGCAGCTTATTAGTGGCCATCGGAGCAGCATATTAGTGCCCAACAGTGCAGCATATTAGCGACCATCAGTGCAGCATATCAGAGCATATCAGTGCAGCCCCATCAGCTCTTTTAAGATATTTGGACTTGTGTTTGCTGCCAATGATTGTAATCATAGGATTATGTCACTTATTTGTATAATAAATAAGAAGTCCAGAGTCATTATACAAATAAGTGAAATAATCAGTGGCAGCAAACACAAGTCCAAATTTTTTGCTGCCCCCCCCCCCCCCCCCTTACAAAGTGCTGCCCTAGGCCTGGGCCTTGTTGGCCTAGGCCAAGATGCAGCACTGCAACAGGTCGCTATCACACATACTAGTGGAGTATTAGTATAGGGTACAGCACAGTCTGGGGCACACTTTCACACAGGGTCTCAAAAGATGTTAGATGGCTATAGCATTTTCAGAGACCCTAGCCTGGAACATTTAAAGTTTTTTTACAGCTACAAAAAAAGTGTAAAAAAAAAAAAGGAAAAAAAAAAAAAAAGCCAAAAGTAGTTGTCGTTTTATTGAGTTCATTTTCTGTTCTTACCATTTAACTGTACTTTATAATATACTGCTATACTGTAATGTTTTTTGTTACGGTTTTTCATTGTTAACCATAGTTTGCTTTGCAGATACCACCATTCTACTGTTTTACTGTACTGTATACTACTATATTGTAATGTTTTATTATTACTATGTTTTATTGTTAACCATTTGTTTGCTTTGCAGGTACGCCCATCAGCTGCAGCACTGATTTGTTTATCTTGACAGCAACAGCGTTTGCTCTCAGCATATACATAAATCAATGATTGCAGTGCTCTGGGAGGTGACTTCCCCACCGCAGTTAAAAATAAGGGCATATATTTTTTAGCACTTTACTTGGCAGAGATTTCTTCAGCCACACCGATTGATGTGTGAATGGAGGAATCGGTTATGTTCCTTCTTTTTTTTACAAAAAAAAAAAAAAGAACATTGCATGTATGCCCATCATTAGAAGTGGGTGGATGCTGGGAGGTCTAATGTGAGCATACCACACACTTTCTGGAAGAGACTTCTTCATTCACATCGATTAACTGGCTGCATGAAAAAAAAAAATAACATTCCAATATATGCCCAACAAGGACCAGCGACGTACTGGTACGTCGCTGGACTTTGAGTGGTCATACTGGGATAATGCCTGCAGGTTTAGGCATCGTCTTGGTATTATTTTTACAGCCAGCGGTCGGCTTTCATGTAAAAACTTGACTGCTTTTACAAGCTGCCTTCCACGGTTTTCTCAGGCTCTCCGGTCCCGCCGGGTAACCCAAGACTGCAGCCGGTGGTTCTGTCAGCTGACCATAAAGCTGATCGGAGACCAGAACGGCTCCAATCATCTCTTTGGCCTAAGATACCAGAAGCTACAAGCATTTCATGACTTTGGTTTCACCAGATATAAACAGCGCCTTTGGGAAATTGGGAAAGCATCTTATCACACCGATCTTGATGTGGTCAGATGCTTTAAGGGCAGAGGAGAGATCTAATAGACCCTAATGTTTTTTTTTTTTAAAAAGTACCTGTCACTACCTATTGCTATCATAGGCAATATTTACATTCCCTGTGATAACAAAAAGAAAGAAAAGAAAAAAGGGAAGGTGTCAAAATAAAAGAAAAAAAGAGACCGGAAAAATTTCAAAATTTTCATTTTTTTTTTTTTTACACAAAGTTGACATTAAATGATGAAATGTAAGAGGACCAATGCACTACCTGAGGGGTAAGACTGATAAGCAAGACCAGCAATAAGTGCCAAAAAATGTTGATAAAAATGATGAAAAAAGAATAGAATAGGATCGAAAAAGCAGCCAATTCTATTTGGTGTCACCACCGTGTAAAAGAAATGTAAACAATCAAAAAATCGGCACTAATTCATAAATGATAAATAATGTAAAAGCAATAAAGTGTATATAGTGCACAAAAAAAAATATAACAAGCATGCACAAAGGCTTGGATAGCATGTAAAGATGAAGAATCACTGATGTCAAAAACCAAGTGGTGGCGTACAATAATTGTAGAAAGTGAATGTGATCAACAAAAGCAATAGAGGGTGCACAAATCAATTGATAATGTCCAATAAATGGTGAGGAAGTGCCCAAAAGATATATCAGCAAAAAATTGACTGAAGTGATAAGTCCACAAATCAAACGGTGATGAATGTGATTTCAAACAGTGTTGCCGGAAGATTAAGTGTGTCACTCCAGTGGATTAAAGTAAATGTGTGCAATGGCCTCTCACCTCAATGCACACTCAATGAGCGTGTTAAAAACTCCTTGGGTATAGCCTGGACCTCTTGTGGTGTGGAATGGATGATGTTTAAATGTCATTAAATGATATATTGCTAACAGAGGCCATTGGTACAGTGCCTTGCGAAAGTATTCAGCCCCCTTGAACTCTTTTTTAAAAAATAAAAAAACTGAAAAATTGGGCGTGCAAAATTATTCAGCCCCCTTAAGTTAATACTTTGTAGCGCCACCTTTTGCTGCGATTACAGCTGTAAGTCGCTTGGGGTATATCTCTATCAGTTTGGCACATCAAGAGAAAGAAATTTTTGCCCATTCCTCCTTGCAAAACAGCTCGAGCTCAGTGAGGTTGGATGGAGTGCGTTTGTGAACAGCAGTTTGCAGTTCTTTCCACAGATTCTCGATTGGATTCAGGTCTGGACTTAGACTTGGCCATTCTAACAACTGGATATGTTTATTTGTGAACCATTCCATTGTAAATTTTGCTTTATGTTTTGGATCATTGTCTTGTTGGAAGACAAATCTCCGTCCCAGTCTCAGGTCTTTTGCAGACTCCATCAGGTTTTCTTCCAGAATGGTCCTGTATTTGGCTCCATCCATCTTCCCATCAATTTTAACCATCTTCCCTGTCCCTGCTCAAGAAAAGCAGGCCCAAACTATGTTTGACAGTGGGGATGGTGTGTTCAGGGTGATGAGCTGTGTTGCTTTTACGCCAAACATAATGTTTTGCATTGTTGCCAAAAAGTTTGATTTTGGTTTCATCTGACCAGAGCACCTTCTTCCACATGTATGGTGTGTATCCCAGGTGGCTTGTGGCAAACTTTAAACGGCACTTTTTATGGATATCTTTAAGAAATGGCTTTCTTCTTGCCACCCTTCCATAAAGACCAGATTTGTACAGTATACAACTGATTGTTGTCCTATGGACAGAGTCTCCCACCTCAGCTGTACATCTCTGCAGTTCATCCAGAGTGATCATGGGCCTCTTAGCTGCATCTCTGATCAGTCTTCTCCTTGTATGAGCTGAAAGTTTAGAGGGACGGCCAGGTCTTCGTAGATTTGCAGTGGTCTGATACTCCTTACATTTCAATATTATCGCTTGCACAGTGCTCCTTGAGATGTTTAAAGCTTGGGAAATCTTTTTGTATCCAAATCCGGCTTTAAACTTCTCCACAACAGTATCTTGGACCTGCCTGGAGTGTTCCTTGTTCTTCATTATGCTCTCTGTGCTTTAAACGGACCTCTTATACTATCACAGTGCAGGTGCATTTATACGAAGACTTGATTACACACAAGTGGATTCTATTTATCATCATTAGTCATTTAGGTCAACATTGGATCATTCAGAGATCCTCACTGAACTTCTGGAGAGAGTTTGCTGCACTGAAAGGGGCTAAATAAATTTGCACGCCCAATTTTTCAGTTTTTTTATTTGTTAACAAAGTTTGAAATATCCAATAAGTTTAATTCCACTTCATGATTGTGTCCCACTTGTTGTTGATTCTTCACAAAAAGTTACCGTTTTATATCTTTATGTTTGAAGCCTGAAATGTGGCAAAAGGTCGCAAAGTTCAAGGGGGCCTAATACTTTCGCAAGGCACTGTATATGTGGAATTACACCCTAAAATACCTTCTGCTGCTTCTCTTGAGTTTAGGGATACCACATGTGGGAGACTTTTTGTGAGCTTAGCCGTGTACGGGACCCTGAAAACTAATTACCGTCTTCTTCAGGGTTTCTCAGGGCTCAAATTGCTCATTTTACATCCTCATTACCTATCAGTTTTGGAGGCTCTAAAATGCCAAGATAGCACAACCCCCCCCCCCCCCGCAAAATGACCCCTTTTCAGAAAGTAGACACCCCAAGGTATTTGCTAAGAGGCATAGTGAGTATTTTGCAGCTTTCATTTGTTTTGGATAATGAAGAAAGAAAAGGAAAATGTATTTTTTTTCTTTTTTCAATTTTCAATACTTTGTGACAAAAAGTGAGATCTGCAAAATACTCAACATACCTCTCATTAAATAGCTTAGGGTGTCTTCTTTCTGAAATAGGGTCATTTGGGGGGAGGGGGGTTTTGTGCTGTCTTGGCATTTCACGGCCTCCGAAACTGTGATAGGTAGTGAGGCGTGAAATCAACAATTTACGCCCTTAGAAAGCCCAAAGGCAGTGATTGGTTTTCGGGGTCCTGTATGCGGCTAAACTGCCAAAAAGGCTCACACATGGTGTATGCTCATACTCAGGAGAAGCAGCAGAATGAATTTTGGGGTGTAACTCTACATATACTCATGGCATGTATGAGCAATATATAATTTAATGACAACTTTGTGTAAAAAAAATAATAATTTTGTAATTTTCCCAAAACCTGTGGCAAAATATAAAATATTCCATGGACTCAACATGCCTCTCAGCAAATAACTTAGGGTGTCTACTTTCCAAAAAGGGGTCATTGGGGGGTTTTGCTACCTTGGTATTTTATGGCCTCCAAAACTGTGATAGGTAGTGAGAAGTGAAAGAGCAATATATAATTTCAATGACAACTTTTTGGTCATTTTTTAAGCACCTGTGACAAAAAAATTAAACATTCAATGGGCTCAAGATTCCTCCCAGCAAATTCATTGGGGTGTCTACTTTCCAAAAAGGGGTAATTTGGGGGGGGGGGGGGATAAGCAGTTAGAGAGTAAAAAGCTGCTTACTTTTGCACAAACCAACACAACTTACACCACAATTACCACTACAACTTTTGCACAAACCAATAAATATGCGCTTATTGAGATTACTTTTTATCAAAGACATGTAGCTAAATACATTTTGGCCTAAATGTATGACAAAAATTGGGTTTTTTGGATATTTTTTATAAGCAAAAGTAAAAATTTTCATTTTTTTCTCAAAATAATCACTCTTTTTTTGTTTGTATCGCTAAAAATAAAAATCCCAGTGGTGATCAAATACCAGCAAACGAAATCCCTATTTGTGGAGTAAAAAAAAAGGACATAACTTTTGTTTGGGTACAGCATTGCATGACTGCAAGATTACCAGTTAAAATCACGCAGTGCCAAATTGCAAAAAATGGCCTGGTCATTAGGGGGGGGGGGGGGGGGGTAAAACCTTCCGGTCCTTAAGTGGTTAAAGAATACAGAACCAAGTAACATTTTTGGTATACAGTATTTTGAATGGGATTTGCTAATAGCAAGAAAAGCAGTAAAAAAGATCCCCTGCAGCCAACAAAAATAGATCACCAACGGATCACCTGCAACAAAGTACACCCACTGCAACACTAGAGACCCAGCAGCAACAACAAATACCTCACAGACAGCATTAGCAGACCCTCCGGCAGTCGACAACAATGGACCTAACAGCAACAATAGATTCCCCCAGCAGCAATGGAGCATCCATAACAAAATACCTGCCAGCAATAATAGACCCCTGGCAGCAACAACAGATCTTCCCCAGCCAACAACAATTGACCCCTTCCTCAACAGTGGATCCCTCCAAGCAACAACGGACCCCCCAGAAACAATAGATCCCCCACCAACAACAACAGACCTCCCCAGCAACAATAGACTCTCCATTCCCTTGCAAAACTAGATCCCCTCCAGGGATAATAGATTCCCCAGCAGCCAGAAGCAATAGACCCTGCAGCACACCCCAGCACCTCTTGCCATTACATGTGTCGGAACTGCATTTCCCCGCACTCCTGCTGAAAAAAAGCCCTGCCTGTGGCATATCTATCCATGCATGGGGAATCCCGAACATATGCACATGTGCAGCTGGTTCTTGGCATCTGTTGTCTTGCAGAGATCTGCGCTGTATTTGCATAAGCGGAAAAATATCCTGCATGTGTGCAGACATGCTGCCAGGTCTATAACAGTTCTAAGAGAGCACCATCATGTGTGTGCAATTCAATGGCATGCATGCACCCCACAGCAAAACATTGTGTCATGGGATGTGTGACAAAGAGGATGGTTGGAGGCAGTGGTGGCCCGTCCATTAGGGGCGCAGGGGCACCACCCCCCCTCCATGCGTCTAGCCCCCTAATCGACATGCGGGGCACCGGACGCATGGACTCCAATGGGGTTTTTTTTTTTAAGCACGTGATTAGAGCCAGAGACTCTAATAGGCTTTAAAAAAGTGTAGGCTCGGGGCGCAGAGCACTGCGCCCTGAGCCCACCCAGTTGTGTGACAATAGCAAATGAATATTCGCTATTGTCACACTGATTCTCCTCTCGGCCAAACAAGAAGTGGGTCCTGAGACCTGTTTCCCAATTGGCCAAAAGGAGAAGGCATCATATTGGCCAAGGTGGGAGAAGACAGCCACCAAGAGGGAACATGGGGACTGAGGGGGAAGCCGCTGTCTGTCAGTCCCGTGGAGCATGGTAAGTAAACTGGCGTGGGGAGTCTGAGTCCGGGGTCCTTCTGCCGCTGGAGTGATTGGAGGGGGGTCCATCTGCCACTGCCGCCATTGGTTGGAGGGGGGGTTTGCCTACATCATTCTCTCCTAGGCAAGGAGCTGCTGGGCTGCAGCTCTTGAAAGTTACGTAACCATTGCAGAAGTGAGGGAGCATTTTCGTGATGTGTAATGGGGGGGAGGGAGGAGCCAGGAAGGAAAACATATTTCCATGGATGAAGGTCTGCTTTAGGGGCTGCTGCAGCAGTGGATGGAGCCTGCCTAACTTGCTCTCAGGAGCACTGTCAGCCAATGAGAAAGACAGAGGGGGAGAAGGGAGGGACAGCAGCCGTTTCACAGAGAAATAGGTTCAGTGTGCCCATAGAGAACCAGGCTGCTAATTATCTGTCTGTCACAGGGTGGAAGTCCCTCTAATGATGGGGAAGAGCTTGTATCTCTTTTATTTGCCTTTTTGCTAGTCAGACCTCAGAGAATACAGCCTTTGAGCCTATAACTACTCAAGATAAAGCAGCAATGTGAGATACTGTGCAGAACAGAGCTGGGACTGAGCATTGTTTCTTGGAGTTGTAGAGAAGAAAGGCAGAGTTAGAATTTTCACTAGAAGTAATAAAAGTCTGTAGGCAAGTGCAGTCTACGTTCTCCACTGGAGTGGCACTGCAGTTGGAGAGGAAGTCAGGAGAAACAGGGTTCCTCTTTGGTTTTCTGGGTCATTGGGGAAGCTATCCCATTGGATGCTGCCACCGCATGTGACTTTGGCAGCCATCTTGGGTCAGGCAGAGCCTTTTTAAGGCCCTGGCTCCCCGGCGTTGGCACACTTTTGGGACTTGGTAGCAGTGTTAATTATATCTCGAAAATATTTTTTACTATTTGGGTTGACTAAAAAATTACTAAAACAAATCAGATGACTAAAATACAACCTAAACTAAAATGTAATTTTAGTCAAAAGACTATGACTCATGGTACTCAGTGTGTGATTCATCTGGTCTAGGGGAGTGTTTCACACTGGTCCAATAGGGAGGCATATTGGACAGTGGAGGAAACCGGACTGATGGGTACACAGGCTTTGATACAGCCCCAGTGATTGGCACAGACTGCTGTCTCGGTGCATTGTGGGGTGTGGTATAAAAGTCAGGAGCATATGTGCTTGGGGTCTTTGGCTGGTGAGCAGAGTCCCGGAGGTAGGGTGACAGCTGTCTCCTCCTTTACATTGGTGGCATGTGGTCACAGGCAGTCAGCCTGGTAAACCAGAAGGAAGGAGCTGAACCCAGTGGTCCAGGAGAGCTGACTAGAGGGGTTGAGACACTGGAGAACCTGGAAAAACAGTATTGTGAGTACAGGGGATCATGTCTGAGGGCCTGACCTGTTAGGGGACCAGCTGGTGGAATGAAAGATAGTTGCTCAATCAAGTTTCATAACAGAGACTTTACCTTAAATTCATCTAGTGGCAAGGTAAATCTGCAGCTTTGCTGCATCCTCAGATAGGAGCCCTCGTCAACTGTGAATAGTTCAATTCTGGAGTATCCCACTCTATCCCTTCTCCCATCCCTATTTATAATAAGACAACAAACACAACCACAACCCCTAGACTCATCTGGGCTGGAAAGTAAAGTGGGAGGTTTGGGCATACAGTTGCTAACGGTAACCCAGAGGGACCCAAAAAGGTGAAGAATTCAGCAGTCCTCAAGGGAGCAGTGCTACATACAGTATATCACAATGGCTAAATCTGTGTTTTTACTGCATGTTCAAACCATTATACCTTAAATAATAACATGTTATTAGATTTTTATTCAAGGAGTATATAATGAGTTTGGAAATTCTAGAGAAATGCTTAAATAATGCATTACAATTTAACTAAACCCATTCGATTTTAGTCAGCTAAAATGTACTGGAGTGTGACAGTACCAGTCCCATTTAGCATCTGTCCCAACATCCTTTTCTTCACTGGGATACTGACCTCCCGAACCAGCCAGGTTGTCTATGTTTAGAACACTGACATGGGACATAACATTGCTGTCACTGGCCATATAGCATTTTGTTGCATAGATCTAAAGTGTGGCCGCCGTACCATGTTCCTAAGGTACCGGTCAGCCACACTTCTTCCAGCCAGGCCTATGGGGTTAATGCCGGTCACTAATGCTACCCTGCCCTCTTCGCTGTTTGTATTATGCATATTCCAAGCACAAAGACCAGAGGTAGAGTAAGAAAGGGGAAAGTTTCCTCGAAATGTCCTTCCCACTGACAAAATTGGCTGCATGTCCAGTTTTTGTTGATAGGATTTGTTGAAATGTTTGAATGTACCTGTGCCTCACGGTATTGGATGTACAGTTTACCCCGCCCTGTGTCTCTATGCAAAGAAGGAGGGGGATATATCCAGGGATATATATACTTGTATCTGTTCTTCAAAAAAGTCTTATGCTTTTATCAACCCTACTCTGTCCTGACTAGTGACTGGGTGGGCTGCAGGATCGGGTATTGTCCTGGCACTTGGCAAGGGAGCTCATGCAGCAGACAGATATACTCCTCAGAAGTACAGGGGTCCGTCACATGGAGAATTTAGTCGACTAAAATATAGGAGATTTTAATAGACTAAAATGTACTGAAAATTTTAGTCTACTAAAATACAACTAAAACAATTCAGATGACTAAAATAGGACTAAAACTAAAATGCCATTTTAGTCAAAAGACTATGACTTAAACTAAATTGAAATTTAACATCAAAGTTAGCACCGGTGAGTAGAGTAGGGACAGGTACTTACCTGGTAGGGACAGAACTAGCAGCAGGGAAAGGTTCCTGATGAGAAGGAAAAGCTCAGGGCTTGCAACTTCTCTGAACCCCTGCTTGTTTGGGCACAAGACGGCCGGGCCACATTCTTCCCCTCTCTACAGAAGCTGTCAGTTTGGCTGCATTCTGCTCTCTACCTGCTGTTGGAACCGTGAGTAATGCTTGTCGGACTGCCTTCCCACCAGGTTATTTGCAAATTGTCTCTGCATTATTTAAATACAAGTTCTTTCCTTGCACTGGGATTGTGGTATTCCCGCCGCACCGTGCTGCACCCCACCTACAAGTCCACCACATATAAATTGCCTACTACATTTGAAATTGCTTCTAACATTTTATTACTACTTGGTTGTCTCTGAAGAGATTGGATCACTGTGTTATAACTGTTTGCTGATTTACTTGACTCCTTTACTGACAAAGTCCAACCACAATTCTATTTTACCCGGGCCAGGCCTTGTACATTGGACAATATCTTGTAAGAGTGGATTAAGCACAACACCAAATTCAAACACACTGTACCAAAATCTCTAAAATATAAGGAAAATAGGCCTCTTTGTAGGGCAATCAAGCTGTCCTAGAACAAAATGTTATAGTCCTTTCTCGGGTCTAACAAATATTTCTCCTTCCAAACAATTTGGCGAAACCTAAAGCCACTGCATGTAAAATACCACTGGAATCTATAGTTCAATGTGTGTAATGCAAAATATAGAACAGCAAACTTGTACATTTACAAAAATAATGTTAAACATCAGTTTCAGAACACGAGAGTTGCAACATTTGTATTAATTGAAAATACAGCATTGTTTATAGGGCTTGTGGCCCTATAAATCTCATTCTCAAACCTAAACCTTAGAAACAAAAAATGCTGCAGTATGCTAGCTGTGTGCAACATTGGAGCTATGGTTTACACCTTACACATTATGAACATTGTTATTACAATATCACAATATCCTATTACGTTAGTAACCACATGTGTGATGTTTATTATTATACTTACCCTTTTAAACCCTTCATGCATAAATGTGTCACCTCCAGGCACCTCGGTTCGAAGAGTCTTCAAGCCTTCACGGATCAATTCTCTGCAAGACAGTTGAATACGAAACATTACGGGATTGATATTTATTTTTTATTTATTATAGGTACTTATATAGCACTGTCAATTTTTGCAGAGTCTTACATATACACATACATCTCAAAAAATTCGAATATCACCAAAAAGTTAATTTATTTCAGTAATTAAATTCAAAAAGTGAAACCTATATATTATATAGATGCTTTACATACAGAGTGATATATTTCGAGCATGTCTTTCTTTTAATTTTGATGATCATGGCTTACAGCTAGGGGTGGATGAAAGGTTCGGCCGAGCATGAATTCGGGTCAAACATTTGCCTGTTCTGTCGTTCGCCGAACACCCGAATTTGCAGGGTGTTCACCAGGTGTTCGCCCTGATGAACTCCCTGCAATACACTGAGTGCTGCACAGTGCATTCTGCGCCCTGTTTGGGCAAAGCTTTGCCCAATCAGGGCGCAGTGTAAGCTGGCTGTTAAGGAGTGGGGTCGGGAAGCCAGCCGCGGCATCCACAACAACCGATGACTCATCAGCTGTCAATGGGTTTCCCCGCTGACAGCTGAATAATGAATTTAGAGGGGAGCCTCATGCCAAAAAAAAAACAGCATGGCATCCCCCCCAAAAGCCATACCAGACCCTTATCAGGGCATGCAGCCTGGCAGGTCAGGAAAGGGGGAGGGGGAGAATGGAGCACACCCCCTCCTGAACCATACCAAGCCACATGCCCCCAACATGGGGGGTGGGTGTTTTGGGGCAGTGGGGGGCACACTTGCAGTTCTTCACATGTTTGGGACTGTTTTCTTTTCACTATTTACACATGGGACTCTTCCTTAAGGATTTTATTATGGTTATATGAAATTGTTTCAATTTTTTGCTCTCTGCATGGTTACACAGTTTGTGTTATCGTTCCAATGTATTCATGTTTTTTTCACAAAATACATTAATTGCAGATATTTATCTGATATTTTTAGTTTCAAGGTAGCTCACTAGTATTTTTTCAACACATATTTTTTCCCGTCATTCAGGGAGTTCTAAGTGCAGCAATCTATATGATTGGTTAGCGCATTCTATCACCTTTTTTTCTAATACAGAAACGTTGGCTTACTGAAAAGTATGTCCATGTCCAGTATAGTATGCACCAATACTTGGTCGTGGCTCCTTTTGCATGAAATAACTGTATCAATGCAGCGTGGCATGTAGGCGATCAGTCTGTGGCACTGCTGAGGTGTTGTGGAAGCCCAGGTTTCTTTGATAGCACCTTCAGCTGCTCCTCTGCATGGTTGGATCTGGTGTGTCTCATTTTCCTCTTGACTATACCCCACAGATTCTCTATGGGGTTTAGGTTAGGCGAGTTTGCTGGCCAACCAAGCGCATATGATACCATGATATACTTCTGAAGATTGGAGTGCGGTCAACTCTTTTGCACATACTTTGAATGTCTTCCAGTTCACAGACTGGACCAGCACCATCAGTCAGTACAGTCATTTTATCACCTGGAGCGGTGTTGCAACCTTTATTTGCCCTATAGGTAATTTTAGGCACATGTGGCTATGTGTTTAGCGCAGGAGAAGTATCTTGCTAACCCTGAACCTTATAGATACAATGAAGTAAACTACCAAAGACCAAAATGTAAGCTGTCATTGCTGACCTATTTCTGTATCCCCGAGTATCATGCTGATCCATTGAGTTTAATACTTTTTATGTTACTGATCAGTGGCAGCCCGTCCATTGGGGGCGCAGGGGCACCGCCCCCCCAATCCATGCGTCCGGCCCTCTAATCTACATGCAGAGCACCGGGCGCATGGATTCCAATGGGAATTTTTTTTTTGAAGCACGTGATTAGAGCCAGAGGCTCTAATAGGCTTCTAAAAAGGGTGGGCTTGGGGCGCACAGCACTGCGCCCTGAGCCCACCCAGTTGTGTGACAATAGCAAATGAACATTCGCTATTGTCACACGGATCCTCCTCCTGGTCAATCAGGAAGCAAGTCCTGAGACCCGTTTCCCGAGTGGCTGAAAAGAAAAGCCATGCCATTGGCCAAGGAGGAGGAGGAGGGAGGAGATGCAGGAGACTGAGGAGAAGCTGCCGCCGCCTGCCTTCCACATGTTCAAGGTGAGTGAGCCAGCGACTGGGTGGGGGGGGGGGTATAGGGTGCGGGCTGGTGTGGTCCAGGGGGGGTATGGTGTGGTCCATCTAACGCCCCCCACCCTGCCCCTTGGAGCACCAGCCATCACTGTTACTGACCTAGAAACCAGTGAAATTATAATTCCTGATCTATTTGTTCTGGAGAAAAACAGAAAGCATTGAAATCAGCAACGCAACTGACAAATGACAAACGGGCAACAAGTATTTTCTGGTCAGCAGGTGGCAACACTCGGCATTGACAGATTTCCTTGACTAAGTGGTACGACAAGGTGTCAGAAGGCCCTTGACAGCTGACATAACATACAATCCATTTCCTTTATGACTTACAATTGGTTGACAATACAGTCAAATGGGAGCTCTGCCTATAAAACAAGCAGGATGCTTCCTCTAGTCGTCAATTTTGGTTATACATTTCCAAGGTGAAAATAGAAAAGAGCAGGAACTTGTATTCTCATTTCCATGCCTAGGTTATGTGTTCAGCTAAGATGCAGCAATCATTTGAATACGCTATTGAGTTGACCACAAAAGTTTGCACTTGGTTTTGTGCATTTTTTAAAAACGGACAATAAAGCTTATTTTAAAAGATGCAGCAATCAATCTATTTCGATCAAAATTGGCATAATGCCCATATTTTCTTGAATTTTGTTACCTTTTCTCTGTTAATTTCATAATAGTTGTTGCTCGAGAAGAGAAGACGATGAATGACATCCTCAGCATGGGACTTTTTTGAAGCACAAAATGAAAAAAAAAAAAGAATAAGTACAAAAACATTTTTTTTCCCAGCTTATTTCTCTTATAACATCACAACTATTGACATAAATGAGTTACCAGCAATAGTTTCAATATATTTTTATTGAAAGAAATTTCACAATACAAAGAACATGCTAGAATAATGACTGAACATATTATAACTTCCATTACCAGCAATAGTATGCCCAGGGCTGCTGTTAGAAATCGCGGGCCCCGTACAGACTACCTGGCAGGGCCCCCCCCAAGAAAATATTAAAGATATATTTAGCTAAAATTACAACAAAATCACTATTATCAGACACAAATATAACATAATTCTCATAATTCCTGCTAAATCTAAAAAAAAAAAAACTATGTTAAATAAAAAAGAAGATGAGATGAGAAAAATATACAGGCTGGGCAGTTGGAGCTCAGTGATCAGAGAGACAGAGAGAGAGAAACAAAGTTACAATTTACAAATAAACTCCTGAGCAGAGATAACATTAGAGCCTGTGCTGGGAGGGGGGCCCACACAAGGGAGGGGGATTAGTGAGGGACAACTGTCTCTTTCTCAACAGATAAAAGCTGATAGCAGGGAGAGGGACAGATCAGATTCAGGTGCTGGAGGAAGATTTCTGTATTTGTTGTCCATCACTAATCCCCATCTCTGTGTGTGCCCCCCAGTGTGCTTGGGCCCCCTACAAGAGGGCTGGTGGTCCCCCCCTATCAGCGGCCCTGAGTATGCAAGTATAACTAAGGCTTTGTATTACCGATCCAGTAAATGCACATTCAGGCATATTAATCAAGGAAAGGTGGAATATGAAAGCTTACTGCACAGTCTATACTGCATGTGATTATTTTCAGTCTAATCATACCATAATTAGATAGTGATTTTTATCAGCAGGGAGCACTGATCATCTGCTGGTAAAGCCATTTCCCTTGCCAGGCCTGCAATTCACATTCAAAACGGATAACAGATTTTCACATAGTGGATTGTGCTCAGAGCAAATTTATGAATGTTTTCTCATATCTAATTTTATAAAAGGTAGCCATTAAAAAAGAAAAAAAAAACAACTCATAAAAAAATTATTCTCAATGTTGTGAAATGCTACTACAGACATTAGACTAAAGATGCATGTATTGTTTAATATATACCTTGTAAATTTTTCCGTAAGACTTTCCACAAAGGAGAAAATCTCATGCCAGTGGTTTTTGACGCTGCCAGACCTGTAAAAAATAAAAATAAAATATGCATGATTAATGTATTATGTCATTTATAGCACTTGCTGAGATAGGCATTTGATTTTAATTTTTGCCCTGCCCTGGCAATTTTAAAGAGGCGCACAGTTAAACAAAAAAAACTATTTTCAAGCATTTCTGTTTACACGGGAATATCCTTTCTTCATTCTGTGTGGCCCCTCCTAAAACTATTAGCATTCCCCTCACCATGAGATTGTTTTACTAAAGGAGCTTAGTGAAGTTGTATTTAACCGCAATCATCTATTAATGCACAATGTATAAAGGAAGTTTCTGTACATCTCTGGCATTTATCGTGCGGCCTTCAGGTCCAAATATTTCGTGTTTTTCCTATTAAATCCTTATATTAAATTTTGTAAATTGAGCATGTTTGAAGAAGAAAAGGATGTCCATAACCCAATCATTATAATATACCACCACACTCCAATAACAAAATGGGGATTTTTAAGGAAACCAAACCTTCTTACTCTGAAACCATAATAAGATATTACAGTTAATTATTTTATTAAAAGTATTAAAAATAGATCCTATGGTCACTGATTTGTTATCATCTACGTATCTCTATTACATTTTGTTCAAATATGAGAGAGATGAAGATGGTGATGGCTTTTTTTTATGGGGCTTCATAATTATGGAGAGCAACTACATAACCCTATTGCTTCCATACTCATACAGATGTTCCTGCTAAGCCACGTGCTAACATAGTTACATAGTTACATAGTAGTTGAGGTTGAATAAAGACAATAGTCCAACCAGTTCAGTAGGTGTGTGTGGCCATAATTACCTCCCATACCTCTGAATGTTTTGATCCTTGAGGTGTACATCCAAGAGTCTTTTAAATGTAGCCATACTCCTCGCAGTAACTACCATTTGTGGTAGAGAATTCCACAGTCTAGTAGCCCTTATTGTAAAGAATTCACTGCGTAGCCTGAGGTTAAAACGCTTCTCCTCTAATCGCATTGTATGGCCTCGTGTCCTCATGCATTCCTTGTGACTGAATTAAATTTTTTTCTATGTTGATATCACCGTTGAGGTATTTATAAATCGCTATCATGTCCCCTCTCAGGTGTCTCTTCTCCAGGGAGAATAAATCAAGCGTTTGTAAGCGCTCTTCGTAATTAAGGTCCTCCAATCCCCTAATCAGTTTAGTTGCTCTTCTCTGGACTCTTCTCAGCTCCAACACATCCCTTCTGGGGACTGGCAACCAGAACTGGACAGAATACTTCAGATGTGGCCGGACCAGTGTTTTATACAGTGGTAGGATTATAGTTTTATCTCTGGAAAACATCCCCTTCCTTATGCATGCTAATATTCTGCCGGCTTTGGCAGTTGCAGCTTGACATTGCATGCTATTGCTAAGCTAAGTCTATCTTACATACATAGTTACATACATCAATAGTAGGTGAGTTTGAATATTCCATCCAGTTCAACCTGTGTAGGTGTGTGTGGCCGTAATCATCTCTCATACCCCTGAATGTTTTTCTCCTTGAGATGTACATCTAAGAGTCTTTTGAAAGCCACCATACTTCCTGCAGAAACCACCTCTTGTGGTAGAGAATTCCACAATCTTGTAGCCCTAACAGTAAAGAACTACCCACGTTGCCTGAGGTTAAAATGCTTCTCCTCCAATCGCATTGTATGCCCCCGAGTCCTCATGCAATCCTTTCGACTGAATAGCTTTTTTTCTATGCTGAGATCACCATTGAGATATTTATAAATTGCTATCATGTCCCTTCTCAGGCGTCTCTTCTCCAGGGAGAATAAATCAAGTGATTGCACACGCTCTTTATAATTAAGGTCCTCCAATCCCCTAATTAGTTTTATTGCCCTTCTCTGGACTCTCTCCAGCTCCAACATATCCCTCCTGAGGACTGGCGACCAGAAATGGACAGAATACTCCAGATGCGGTCGGACCAGGTCTTCTACTAAGACCCCCAGATCTTTCTCCATTTTTGATTCCCCCCAGAGGTTCCCCCCTAAAGTGTATTGTGCTTTTATGTTTTTTGTCCCCAAATGCAATACCTTACATTTCTCCACATTAAACCTCATTTGCCATGTAGTTGCCCACTCTGCGATTTTGCTCAAGTCATTCTGTGAGATTTCTGCCTCATAATGTGAAGTTATTGCCCTGCTTAATTTTGTGTCATCTGCAAAAACTAAAATCGAGCTACTGATCCCATCCTCAATGCTATTTATGAATAAATTGAACAAGATTGGTCCCAGGACTGAGCCTTGGGGGATCCCACTTTCCGCCCCAGATCAATCTGAATATGCGTTATTTATTACCACCCTTTGGACACGCCCCTTTAACCAGTTCCATATCCAAGAGCAGACCTTCTGGTCGATGCCTGCGACAACATGACAATATTGTTGGCGCTCCTCTCCAGGTGGCCAAGTTAAAATAATTTTTGCCCAGGCACAAATATCCTCTATGTTGGTGAATTCTGTTTGGTGCTTAATACATAGCTTTGTGACAATGGTGCAGCCATACAGTCATATAGCCATACAAAGCATCACTAAAAATATAAGATTTTTGTATTTACTGTAAAATCTTTTTTTAATGTCAACTGGGGGACACGGAATTTGTACATATTCTAATGGTCACCACACGTTACAATCTAATCGCAAAGTCTCCTTTGGATCTACCAACAATTATGTAATGCAAGGGCTTGTCTGATTGGATAGATTAGGTAGGTCCTTATAATACATAGTCAGATTGTAACTAGTATGGTGACCCTTAGACTAATGGGTTTTATGAAATTGTGACCCTTAGACTGATGGGTTATATGCAATAGCCTACATAGGAGGACACTGGCAAACAGACAAAAAACAATGAAATGTAGCCATACCCCTAACTGTCATGCTTTAATTTTATCACAAAGAGATAGGCCAATAAAAAGAGGTGTGGGACCTGTGTCCTTTAAGGGATTTCAAGAAGTATAGTAAGCACAAAAATCTTTTTGTTTTTGTTATCGTCTAATTGTAGCCAAACTTAGACTGACGGAAAGTCCAACTGAAGGTTGGGCAACAGCCACTGGGAAATTCAAAAGATGTGAAAATCTTACTATTAGAATCATACCTGAAGATATCTATGCTTCAACCGAAAAAGAGTGAAATGATCCTAATATCAATAGACTCCCATTGTAAAAAAAAAAAAAAAAAAAAAGAAGTGAGAGAAACATAGGAGGACAGAGGTCCTGAGGTACGGGCAACCTAAGCAATTACAGATTATGTTTCTTGGGGTACAGAAAATGCAACAAAAAGCAAAATTAACCCTTTACCTGGTTACAAGGTTTAAAGTAGAAACTGCAGGTTGATGGCCTTCAGAGACTGGGTCACACCATGGCTCTGAACCCTTAGAGCTCCCTGTGGCTGATGAACACAATACACTCTGGTCTGGAAAGCTCCACTGGCAGAGCCCAGTACCTAAAGATCACATTCCAGGCAGGCCCTGCTTCAGTCCATCCTTTAATGGCCAGCACATATCCAGACTCATAGGGGCACAAGGGCTCAAGGGCACCCTAAAACACCCTCTGTGATTCTGAAGTAAGTCTTCTAGAAGTCTAAATTTTACTTCCTGAAACATCTGAACTTCAATTCATCTATGTGCTGCCTTAACACCTACCCAGTCTAATGACAATTAATTTTATATGACACTAGCTTAACTGTAGATTGGAAATCCTGACCTGATACTAACCAGGGAGGAGGCAATTCTGAACATTTCTATCCAAAATTGCTGCACAATAGGAAAAGTCCACCAAATTTGAGCATGTGTGCCCTGTTGACCACAAGTACAAAAACACACAGAAGGGTAACCTGGTAAAAATTTGGAGATCCTTACCAGGACCAAATACCATTGCATGATCACTTTATAGTTTGTTTTAAGAGCTAGGATGTTTTGAGAAAAAGATTTAGTGACCACCCAGATATCATTCAATTCTTCCACTTCCAGGTCAACCCCAAGGTCTTTGGACAATTGTCCTATGTAAGACAGCATAGCTGCTGGAAGGGACGTAAGGTGGGTGCAAAAACGAGATATAAAGCCCGGAGCATGTGGGTCTGAATTACATATGCCTTCATAGAGGGATAGGCTAGTAAGGAAAGAGTGCGTTCGTGTGTACATTGTGAAAAAATGTGGGCAATATGGAGATATCTAAAAAATTTCCTGGTTAGTATTTGAACTTGTTCTTGTAGGGAAGCAAACCGGTATCTGTCACAAGATCACTTATACGGGTTAAACCTAAGGTTTGCCAGAGTTGGAATGGGATAGGGTCAGAGTAGGCTGGATAGAAGGCCAGGTAATTAAAGGAAGAGAGTAAAGGAGTGTGAGGAGACACTAATTTGAAAGGACCAAAATGCTTGGGTTATCGGGTAAACTAAAAGCCCACGATCAGAACAAGTCATCCACAGCAGGTTGGTGAAAGACAGAGGGTATAGATCAATTGCTTCGAGGCCCACCCATAATGACAACTCTGTAGTTGCATGGTAGAGTGCGATCTGGGCTAATTGAGCCCCATGGTAGTATCATAAGAAATTGGGAACTCCCAAACCCCTGAGTAGTTTCCTCCATAGCAATACTGTTCTAGGGACCCTAGGCTTTATTGGAGCCCCAGATACAGTATACTGTACTTGTGTGTACACGGGTTTGTAGAGCACGAAAAAAGTAGGATGGAATTGCAACTGGGAGGACTCTGAAAAGATTTAGAGTTTTGGGCAATAATGTCATCTTGACTGATGTTATGCAGCCAAGCCATACAGTGGTTGCCAAGTAGCCATTAAGAATGACAGCATGGGAAGGTAATTTGCTGTGTAAAGGTTAGAGGGACAGCTTGTTAGCTTAATTCCCAAGTAGGGAATTGAGGAAGTAGACCACTGAAACTGAAAGGTATCCTGGAGAAAATTGACCTCGTCCTGAGGCAAAGACACATTGAGAGCCTTAGACTTACATTACATGGATTGACTTCTAGCCCAGGCATGAAGCAAAACCATCTAGTAATTGAATTCAGTGATACGTGGAGAGGTGATAAATAGCAAAGCATCATCTACGAATAAGCACAACTTATGATGAGAAGAAACAAGTTCTAAACCTTTGATATTTGAGTTAGCACGGAACAGCATCGCAAGGGGCTCAAAAATCAAGAGGGAAAACGGACAGCCCTGCCTAGTACCTTGCATGATAGGGAATCAATCCAAAGGAAAACCAGAGTATTAGACATATGCTTGACGGTGATCATATAAAGAAGCTATCCATCTCATAAAATTGGGGCCAATTCTGAAGAATAAAGTGCAAGTAGGACCATGAGACAGTGTCAAATGCTTTTTTTAATATCAAGCGAGAACAGATGTAGGGGTATTTTGTGGGTTTTAGCTAGATGTTGTAATAAGATTACTTGTCTGATGTTATCGCTGGCTTGGTAACATGGGGTAAAACCCACTTGATCTTTGTGTACTAAGCTTCTTATAAGTGGGACACATAAAGGTACATTAATCCATTAGGTATCATCCAAACGATCAAAAAAAAGGACCCTCAGGTCACACAGTTGGATGGCTAAATTTGTAAGATAGGTAAATAGCAGTATACTCATCCATCTAGTGAAGTTCATAAAGACGTTGAAGCCATCATTTTTGATGAATGCATCTTCCAAATGTCCATAGTCCATAGTTCCAATAGAACTATGGACATTTGGGAGATGCATTAATATACCTGCATGTGCAAGGAAGCCTTCCAATAAAGATACATTTTTTGTAGCCCAGTGAGTATTGTTCATATATATATATATATTTACAGTATACAGTATTCTGCTGTGTTTGGTGTTTAAGTATAAATCAGGTTTTTATTTCAGTGTTTCTAGTAGTTACTTTACCGACATACTCCCACCAATTTTAAGTCATTTTTGTCACCAATTTATGTGAGAGTAGGGGTATATCTTAGAGCAGTGTTTCTCAACTCCGGTCCTCAGGGCACACTAACAGGCCAGGTTTGCAAGAAAACTAAAATACATCACAGGTGATATAATTTGCTGCTCATTGATTGCAGTATTCTAGTCTGCATATCTCCCTAAGGTAATACTTAAAATCTGGTCTGTTAGTGTGCACTGAGGACCGGAGTTGAGAAACACTGTCTTAGAGAGCCTATCTTCAGTTTTTTCATACATGAATATAACCAAAGGCCGGGGTCTTTGGGGGGGTGTATATGAAGGACCAGCTGATGCAGCCCTACTTGGCCACCAGGAGATCACTGTTTTGGTCTAAGAAAGTCGCCATTTATTTGATTCAACTAGCCCTGTTCAATTCATATGTTATTTTTTCCAGGTGCACCCAAAAATCTCGAATGTTATCTAAAATTTCAAGATAACATTATCACAGCCCTTCTCTATTCCCACGGCTGTGCCCCTGAACAAATTTGCTCCAATACATTAGCCAGACTTCATAAAAGGCACTTCCCCGATATCCTTCCTCCTACCCACACAGGCCACAAACCCCCAAAAAAATTGTTGTGTGTGTTCAAGTAGTGGAATTTCCCGTGACACCCGATACTACTGTCCCTCCCAGCCAGGCCTCTGTATTGGAGAGTGCTATTGGATTTATCACACTTCACTACACTATTAGTGAAGTAAAAACATTTTTCCAGTTTCCACCATCTGCTATTTCTGTGTATGACCCGGACTGTCGACTATGCCTCTGCCAACCATGTTTCTGCCTTACACGTTGATTGACCTCGGCCTGGTAAATGACCATGCTTTTTGCCTGCTCCTGAACTGATCATTTGCCCTGCCACTGTATTAGTGGGATTCAAGAGAGCACAGGGGTCTCACATATGTGAGGGGATCCAGAATAGAATTACTGAGTGGAATACATTTTTTTTCTCTGGGTTTTCTCAGATTAGGGTCTGGAGACCCAGAGGCTTCAAAGAGATTTGGATGGGAGAAGCCTCTAACCCTATCCTCAGGTCTTACCTGACCAAGGCCCTAAGCCTTATAGTGCTTCCTGCTGTCATCTGAACTGGCCATGCCTCTGCCTGTCACCTGAACTGGCCATGCCTCTGCCTGCCACCTGAACTGGCCATGCCTCTGCCTGCCACCTGAACTGGCCATGCCTTTGCCTGCCACCTGAACTGGCCATGTCTCTGCCTGCCACTGAACCCGGCCATGCCTATGCCTGCTACCTAAACCACTGCCAGGACCAATACTTTGGCATATCTCTGCATGTTGACTGGACAACTCCCTTGATATTTCTGTTGGCTGTCTGGACCAATGCTTTTCCTGTGCTGGGACAGTATTCCTTATTGCTAAAACCACAGGTAATCCTTTTTTTTTACCCTTTGCTCAGCAGAATGTATTGTGAGGTGTAATTCTTGGTGTGTACATGCTATGTGTTAGAAGCATGAAGGTGCTACTTGAGTGTTGGGCCTATGTATGTGGCCAGACTGTGGAAAAGTTTCAGACATTTGGTATAGACATACTCAGGAGGAGTAGTAGAATGTATTTTTAGGGTGTCATTCTTGGTATGTACATGCTATGTTTTAGAAATATTAAAAAAAAAAAATGACAACTTTGTCTTAAAAAATACATTTTAATTTCTTTCCCACATTTTCCAAAAACATGTTCAAAAGACTCATTATGCCTCATAGAAAATACATTTGGGGTGTTTTCTTTCCAAAAGGGGGTCATTTTGTGGGTAATTCCATTGTCCTGGTGCTCCAAGGCCTTCAAAAATGTGATAGGTACTCAGGAAATGAAATGTGTAATTTATGCCTTTAGAGCGCCCGACGGTGCTACTTGAATGTTGGGCCTCTGTATTTGACCAGACTGTACAAAAATCTCATACATGTGGTATCGCTATACTCAAGAGGAGTAGCAGAATGTATTTTGTGGTGTAATTGCAAGTTTATCTTTGCCATGTGTAAGAAATAACTTGTTAATATGAAAATTTTGTGGGGAAAAAAAATCTTCATTACCAAACTATTGTGGGCAAAAAATTGAAACTTTAATAAACTCACTATGCTTCTTAGTAAATATCTTGGACTGTCATATTTACAAAAAGGGGTCATTTGGGGGGTATTTGTACTGTACTGACATTTTAGAGCCTCAAGAAATTTGATAGGTAGTCAGTACATCAGGATTGATCAATTTTCATTGAAACGTACCCTAGCTTGTAGACTCTATAACTTTTACACAAACCTATTTTCATACACTTATTAGGATTTTTTTTTCCAAAGACATGTAGCAGAATACAGATGTCCCCCCCCCCCCCACCTCTGCCCAGGTCTCCCGTCCCACCAGGAGACCTGAGCAACCAGCCGGCGCATCCACCGGCTGGTTAGAGTCCCGAGCAAAGCCGGATTTGGCTTAGATCAGGTCTCCGATGACGTAACCCGGAGGCGGCGTCCATGACGTCACGTCTGGGTTTACCCGGCTGCTAAAGGCGCCAAATTTCAAAAGTGACAGTATTCAAAAATGCAGTTTTCGGAATTTTGAATATATTGAAGTGCAGTGGAGGGGTCAGGGGTCTTTTAGACCCCCGATCTCTCCATAAAGAGTATCTGTCACTGCCTATTGCTGTCACAAGGGATGTTTACATTGCTTGTGACAGGAATAAAAGTGATCAGATTTTTTTTTTTTTAAATCTGTGCTAAAATTAAAAAAAAAATAAAATAAATTGTAAAAAAATAATAATTTTTAGCCGCCAACCGTTGCCGTGAGCTCGCACACAAAAGAAAACGTATACGGAAGTCGTGCCCGCAAATGAAATTGCTGTTCAAACCACACATGTGAGATATTGCCGCGATCGCCAGAGCGAGAGCAATTATTTAGAAGAAATAGTTACTATCTAACTCTAAACTGGTAACCGTTAACATTTTTTAAAGCGTCGCCTATGGAGATTTTTATTGACCGTAGTTTGTCGCCATTCCGCGGGTGTGCGCAAATTTAAACTGTAACATGTTGGGTATCTATTTACTCGGCGTGACATCATCTTTCACAATATACAAAAAAAAAAAAAAAAATGGGCTAACTTTAATGTTTAGTTTTTTTTTTTTTTTAAATGCAGTGAAATTTAATTTTTTAAAAAAAAATGGCATTTAAAAGACCACTGCGCAAATACCGCGTGACAAAAGATATTTCAATGACTGCCATTTTATTCTCCAGAGTCTTTGCTAATATATATATATATATATATATATATATATATATATATATATATATATATATATATTAATAATTAAGGGGCCCAGAGACAGCAGAACACAAGTGAACTGGATAGGAGGAGTGGCGGGGGCAGCATACAGAGGAACCAATCTCCTCCATTTTCCTCTTGCAGCTGCAGGAGAAAAAAGGAAGACAGTGATTTCTCTACATGCTGCCAGGTGTACAGATGTGCCACACAGGCCCCCTGGAGCATGGACCCGGGTGCAATTGCAACCCCTGCAACCCCTGTAGTTACGCCCCTGCCATTTTATTAATGTCGCTGAATGTGTGTTGATGAGTTATAAGTTAATTAGATGATCAAGGAACACCTTCTGGTTATCATAATGTTTCAGTGACTTTGTCCCTTAAACAGACGTTGGAAATCCAGCCTTCCACACAAAAAAAGGATCATTTTAGTTACCTCTTATTGGCATTAAGAGATAATGGCGGCTGCAAAATTTTCAAAAACGAACACTTCTGGGAGTTTTGATTTCCTGGTCCCCTATGGAGCTGTGTGGTTCCTCTAGCAAGTCCCCTACTTCACTACAAACTATGGTAGCGATGTAGGAATCAGTAGATTGAACAAATCAGTAGACCACCAAGAATTCGGCACTCCCTGAAGTATCAGTTTCTAAAGATTCTTTAGCCAGCATTTTCTCCTCACTCCAGTGGGGGTTAGTGGGGCATGCAGGTGAGTAGTAATCGCAGTCTCTGCAGGGAGAACTGTATTTTCAATATATTTCGATATTCAAATATCTATCTTACCAACTTGAATGAAAACCTGTCTCAATTTCACTATGCTCATTGACTAAATCGCGCTGGTTTAACCACATTCTTCCCCCATCTTATTCAGTTTTCTATGGAAAAAAATATAAGGTAACCCTAAAGATAGAAGACGATGCCATTTCTGCAAGAACCTAGAGACAAGCAAGTATGATCCTTTTCAGGGTTTGAGGTGCATTTTTTAATCTCCACCTTGGGTGGACCTTTTCCCACCATTGCCTACAGTTGTTTTACATTAAATATTCTGACCCCTAAGGGGTTCTTAAAGTCGCACTCACATTAATGCACTTGGCCCTGTGTTAGTTCCTTCCCTTGTTATTTTGCTAATGCACCTTTTTAATCTAGAAAGAGCTCCTTAATCAATAGTGGCAACGACAGAGGAGCAATAAACATAATGAAAGGGAAGCAGATGGCTTGTATTGGTTCTGTAGGGCAAGTGTATTTTGTTAAAAATGACTGTTAAGCTTAGTGCACAAAGGAAAATTCTAATGGATCCTTGCCTCCCAAACTAAAGAGAATATACTTGGGAGTTGCTGCCATCCTAACGCATATACAGTGGGTACGGAAAGTATTCAGACCCCCTTAAATTTTTCACTCTTTGTTATATTGCAGCCATTTGCTAAAATCATTTAGGTTCATTCTTCTTCCTCATGAATGTACACATAGCACCCCATACTGACAGAAAAAATTGTTGCAGATTTATTAAAAAAGAAAAACTGAAATATCACATGGTCCTAAGTATTCAGACCCTTTGCTGTGACACTCATATATTTTACTCAGGTGCTTTCCATTTCTTCTGATCATCCTTGAGATGGTTCTACACCTTCATTTGAGTCCAGCTGTGTTTGATTATACTGATTGGACTTGATTAGGAAAGCCACACACCTGTCTATATAAGACCTTCCAGATCACAATGCATGTCAGAGCAAATGAGAATCATGAGGTCAAAGGAACTGCCTGAAGAGATCAGAGACAGAATTGTGTCAAGGCACAGATCTGGCCAAGGTTACAAAAAGATTTCTGCTGCACTTAAGGTTCCTAAGAGCACAGTGGCCTCCATAATCCTCAAATGGAAGACGTTTGGTACGACCAGAACCCTTCCTAGAGCTGGCCGTCCGGCCAAACTGAGCTATCGGGGGAGAAGAGCCTTGGTGAGAGAGATAAAGAAGAACCCAAAGATCACTGTGGCTGAGCTGCAGAGATGCAGTCAGGAGATGGGAGAAAGTTGTAGAAAGTCAACCATCACTGCAGCCCTCCACCAGTCGGGGCTTTATGGCAGAGTGGCCCGACGGAAGCCTCTCCTCAGTGTAAGACACATGAAAGCCCGCATGGAGTTTGCTAAAAAAACACCTGAAGGACTCCAAGATGGTGAGAAATAAGATTCTCTGGTCTGATGAGACCAAAATAGAACTTTTTGGCCTAAATTCTAAGCGGTATGTGTGGAGAAAACCAGGCACTGCTCATCACCTGTCCAATACAGTCCCAACAGTGAAGCATGGTGGTGGCAGCATCATGCTGTGGGGGTGTTTTTCAGCTGCAGGGACAGGACGACTGGTTGCAATCGAGGGAAAGATGAATGCGGCCAAGTACAGGGATATCCTGAACAAAAACCTTCTCCAGAGTGCTCTGGACCTCAGACTGGGCCGAAGGTTTACCTTCCAACAAGACAATGACCCTAAGCACACAGCTAAAATAACGGAGTGGCTTCACAACAACTCCGTGACTGTTCTTGAATGGCCCAGCCAGAGCCCTGACTTAAACCCAATTGAGCATCTCTGGAGAGACCTAAAAATGGCTGTCCACCAACGTTTACCATCCAACCTGACAGAACTGGAGAGGATCTGCAAGGAGGAATGGCAGAGGATCCCAAAATCCAGGTGTGAGAGACTTGTTGCATCTTTCCCAAAAAGACTCCTGGCTGTATTAGATCAAAAGGGGGCTTCTACTAAATACTGAGCAAAGGGTCTGAATACTTAGGACCATGTGATATTTCAGTTTTTCTTTTTTTATAAATCTGCAACAATGTCAACAATTCTGTGTTTTTCTGTCAGTATGGGGTGCTATGTGTACATTCATGAGGAAGAAGAATGAACCTAAATGATTTTAGCAAATGGCTGCAATATAACAAAGAGTGAAAAATTTAAGGGGGTCTGAATACTTTCCGTACCCACTGTATATATATATATATATAATAGATAGATATATGCAGGGCTTTTTTTCTCGAAGAATAGGTGCAGGAACTCCCCCTTTCTGACTCACTCCTTTTCTCCGCCCCTACCCACCTCCGAGGACCGTTCCCTGATTCCACCCCCTGCCTACCTCCCAGTACTGCCCTTTATAGAGAATATTTTTTATTTTTTTATTTATTTATTTCAGGTTCTTATCTAGCGCTGTCAATTTACGCAGCGTTTTACATATACATTGCACATTCACATCAGTCCCTGCCCTCAAGGAGCTTACAATCTAAGGTCCCTAACTCGCATACATACACAGTAGGGCCAATTTTTTTTTTATACAGGATCCAATTAACCTACCAGCATGTCTTTGGAGTGTGGGAGGAAACTGGAGTACCCGGAGGAAACCCACGCAGGCACAGGGAGAACATGCAAACTCCAGGCAGGTAGTGTCATGGTTGGGACTTGAACCAGTGACCCTCTTGCTGCTAAGTGAAAATGCTAACCACTACACCATTGTGCCGCCCAATACAGAAATACAGAAATACAGAACTATTTTTGGTACCAAGTAAGTATGGAATTTGATAATGATTTTTAATGATAACAAGAAAATCAGTAAAATAGATCTCCTGCAGCCAGCAACATCAATACACCCTACAGCAACAATAGATCCCCCCAACAAAAATGCACCACCCACAACAAAATTTCCCACAGTACAACAATAAAGCCCTGGCAGCAACAACAGATCTCCCCACAGCCTGCATTTATAGACCCCCCTTAACAGTAGATCTATCCCAGTAACAACTGACCCCCCAGCAACATAAGACAACCCCCAGCAACAATAGATCCCTCACCAGTAACAATAGACTTCCCCAGTAATAATAGACCCCCCTGTTGTGCAAATATGGATCCCCTCCAGCTACAATACATCCCCTAGCAGCCAGCATCAGTAGACCCTTCAGCACACCCCAGCACCCCTTGCATACATTCAGTGCCGGAGGAGCCGGAACTGCGTTCCCCCACGTTCCTGCTGAAAAAAAGCCCTGGATATATGAAAAATGCACCTTAGCAAGGGTCTCTGAAAGCTTGCAGATCTCTCAGTGTCAAAGCAGGACCAATGACAGGACCCGTGTCTTCCAATAGGATCATAGGCAGCAATAAAGACCTGTCAAAGGATCAGACTTTCCCCCATTTTATCCAAAAAAAGTCCTGGGTAGAGTTCACTTCAACAGTTCAAGTGAATGGTTTTACACGCTGCACTTAGTAGCACTATATGTGTTAAGACATAAATACAAATGCCTTCCTGTAAACCTAAAGCTTAACTGTGCTTGGTCATGCATGACAAAGCATGGTTTCACTTTATTACCCCCCTCAGCAGTACATTCTCACCTTTCTTTCACTCCTCTGCTGCTCTGTCCCCTTGTCAGAAGCAAAGTACCCATTGCTTTGGGTAAGGAGGAACATGCGACTTACTCCACTACCTCTATTTTGACAGCCCTGGTGCTTGACAAAGGGCTTAGCACCATTACTTGGGAGTGGGCAAAGCACAGGTTTACTATAAACAATTAGGAGTTCAAAGGAAATCACATTGCATTACACAATCAGCGTAAGGACCTTCTCATTACAATCCCTTATATGCTTTAAAGTTTTAGTACCTTTACTTTTTTGCTTATTGCTAGTTGATACACTGCTAGCAATCCCCAGGCATATTGGTGCTTGTCTTTGTATGGAGCACTGTGGCAGTCATATGTCCACTTCTACATGGCAGAATTGTAATGGTAGGTACTGTTGTATGAGAATCAGCTCTATGCACCTATGTGGCCCCCATCTAAACTGCTTGGTGACCTGTCCTTAGTAATGCGAAAGAAACAGAAGAGGTGAGGTAGAAAGTAGAGAGAGAGATTTGGGTGTAATCAGCATAGAGATGGTGTGGAAAGTGGAGGGAATTTATCAAGTGACCAAGGGAGGAGGTGTAGATGGAGAAGAGAAGGGGTCCGAGAACAGAACCCTAGGTGATCCCTACATAAATAGGAAGTGGAGAGGAGAAGACAGAGTTGTGGGGAACACTGAAGGGATGCTGTGAGAAGGAGGAGAACCAGGAAAGGGCAGAGTCTTGGAAGCCAAGGGAGTGCAGTGCTTTGAGGAGGAGTGGGTGGTCAACAGTAGTCTAGTAGTATGAGTATATATCAATCACCATTGGTTTTAGCAGGTTAGTAAATGGAACTAACATTCCATAACTAACTTTAGCAGTTAGTTATAAAAATATATGAAAAGTCCAACATGGGGGAAGACCCATTTGTAACAGTCTCTGCAGTAGTGGTGCCCTTTACTATGCCCCCTAGGAAATGTTTTATTAATGTTCATACCCTCTACAAAAGTAATATCACATTTGAGGATGAAGAAATCTAATTTTTGTTTTTTGAAACACAAATTGAATCACATAAAACATTGCAGTTTCACAAGTACCGTATATACTCAAGTATAAGCCGACCCGAATATAAGCCGAGGCCCCTAATTTTTCCACAAAAAAGTGGGGAAACTTATTGATTCGAGTATAAGCCTAGGGTGGGAAATGCAGCAGCTACTGGACCCAACTGGACCACCACGAGACACAAAACAAGGGCTGCAGGCATGGTGCAGGAGATGGTTAAGGCATGGTACAGGAGATGGCACAGGTCATGGTATAGGCATGGCACAGGTCATGGTATAGGCATGGCACAGGTCATGGTACAGGCATGGCACAGGTCATGGTACAGGTATGGCACAGATCATAGTATAGTCATGGCACAGGAGATGGTACAGGCATGGCACAGGTGATGGTACAGGCATGGCACAGGTGATGGTACAGGCATGGCACAGGTGATAGTATAGGCATGGCACAGGTGATGGTATAGGCATAGCACAGGTCATGGTATAGGCATGGCACAGGTGATTGTATAGGTATGGCACATGTGATGGTGTAGGCATGGCACAGTAGGTACAGGCATGGCACAGTAGGTACAGGCATGGCACAGGAGATGCAGTGCTGCGGGCATGGTACAGGAGAATGTCATGTACCATGCCCGCAGCACTGCATGAGGAAATGCAGGGGCTGTGGAGGAGTCTCACTTACCTGTCGGTGAGGCGCCTTCAATTTAAAAATGGCGCCGCCCGGCGCCAACACGTCACTGCGCATGCGCCGCGGATGCTCGGGAAAGCTTGTACACGTTTGGCTATTCCCAGGCATGCGCAGTGAAATCTCGGCGCCGGGCAGTGCCATTTTTAAAAAGTAAGTGAGCCAGTGACTCGAGTATAAGCCGAGGAGGGCTTTTTCAGCATGAAAAAACATGCTGAAAAACTCGGCTTATACTCGAGTATATACAGTAAGTTTCAGATTCTAGGAATATAGATTCATGATCCATTCTTCTAAAATCTTCCGGTCTCCAGAAGCAAAATATCCATTGAAATTTATGAATTAAACCTTTTGCTGGCAGCGCCATAATACATATAGTGGTGGGTGGAAAAACTACTATCTATGCAATATAACCACCTTCTACCACTGCTCAAGGCACACTGACAGCTGGCTGAGTGGTGTGCGCCACTAAGGGACCCAAGACACTTTTTTTCACACCTTCATCTTGCACCCCTAAGGGTGCGAGAATCCCTGCTTTACAGGCAGATGAAGCTTCAGAGGCCTCAATAGCAAAGTTTGATGAGATGCTATCTCTAGCATCTTCTTATAGACTATTCTTTCGTTATAAACAGAGTTGCCATCTAACAACCGTTTAAGTCCTCGTTTGATGTTCACTAAATAGCAGCTAGGCTTTTGTACTAATAACAGGTCCTCTTTAACTGCTAAACAACTCTGTAGCTTTACCCACTGATTACCATTTAGACAAAAGTTGCAGAGATTCACACTTTTTTTCACTACGTTAACAAAATGTTGAGGTTTCCGAAAACCAAAAATTATGTACAAAAGTGCTTATCAAAAGGATCTTTGAAGAGGAGAGGCAAGCTGAGAAAAACAAACTCTGCTAGGATCATTTAAGCACATTTGTCAGAAGGCAAATAGATAAGGACTTGCTGGTTCATAAAAAATAGCATAATAATCCTAAAGCATTTTAGCAGCAAACATATGAGGACTCGGAGCAATGGGAACATTATGCCCCGTTTCCACTGAGCTTTCTGGTACGGTTCGGTACGGTACGCTATTTATGCCGTTTCCATTATGAATGGTATCCTAATTCCGAACCGTACCGTACCACTTTTTTGGTACCCTTTCGTTGGGGTACCAAGAACATTAGTACCGTACCAACTGGGTGGAGCTACACTCTGCAGAACTTTGATTGGTTGACAGAGAATTCTCTATCACAGCTTTCCTGCTACACCACGCCTATCATGAAAGGGTACTATTGGTAGTGGAAACGCAATGTGTACCGTACCGAACCGTATGGAACCGTACCGTACTGAACCGAACCGTACCGTACCACTCAGTGGAAACGAGGCATTAGAGTCCCAATTGCTGGCTAAGGGTCCTATGTATATAGCAGCAGTGTGGCCTACCTAATAGACAACAAGAAAATGGATTGAGGTTCTTGCCTTCCCCTGCTCTGCTAAGAGAAAGGCATTTTCAGAACAATAAAAAGAAGAAAAATGCAGTATGTGGGACGCCCCGTGGTGAAAAATGGGTTTGGATAGATTGTACCAGATATTGGGCATGGCTTTCAAGAGCATGGTTAAAGTCCTCTCGAAGCACACACTGCAGACATATGTAACAATCCTCGTAACCACATAATACTCCTTAGTTACTGTACCACAAGTGGGAGTTTCACAGATACACATATGGCACTTTTCCACTGCAAGTACCGGCTTGGCTCTACTCGGCCCTGCTTGGCCCGGTTTGCTTTTCCACTGCTGGTACCGCATGGTACGGTGTTGGAACGGTTCGGTACGGTATGGTTTGCTTTTCCACTAAAGTAGTACTAAAGTTAAGTGGGTGGGATAACAACGGGGTGGTTGGGATTCTCTGACCAATCAGTGGCTAGTAGTGACTGCATGCAAAGGATTGTGGGATATGGTACCGGGTATGGTACCTCTTGGAACCACAATTGAGGTGGTACTGTTTTAGAGAGCCGTACCGTTCGGTTCCATGCAGTGGAAAAGCGCCGCCGTACCGTACCGAACCGTTCCTACACTATACCATGCGGTACCAGCCAGTGGCGGAGCCAGAGGGCTAGCTGGGGTGGTTGCCACCCCAGACGAAATCCTTGCCACCCCTGTTGCCACCCCGCTCACCAGTGGCAGGGGGGTTTGGCTGGGAACTCGGGCTACATATCAGCACTTTAACATTCAAGCCAGTGATAAGTGAGCGATTGGGGGGGGGGGGGGGGGGCAGCTGCAAGGAGAGTGATTGCAGCTGTCAAATTTAGGCATTGATGTCGGGTGTGGGCGGGGCTCCACCCCCTTGCTCGTGGAGAAACAGAAGCTGGCTGGGAAGGGAGGTGGAGTCTCCAATGAACATTTCTTGTGCTTCTGCTGCTATTTGTTCCCTCCCCCTTGCCCAGCGCGCCTCTTTTGATTTCATCACAGCAGATGCCGGGAGGGGGAGGAGTGGAGCCTGCAGTGAGTGGAGGATGAAGTTCAGCCTAGCACAAGGTAAGCTGCCTCTGGGCTGAATGTAGTAGTGATGTCGGTGGCTTGTCTTAGTGGGAGGAAGAGGGGGAGGAGGGGGGCCTCTCTGTAGCAGACTTCACTGATGCTGTTAGATCATTTTTTTGTTTTGTGTGTCTGTCTGCTTCTGAAGAGAAGAGGTTTTCTAAGATCTCCCCAAATCTCTATTACACCTCCCTAGAGTCCCTACCCACTACCTGCTAACCAGTCCAGTACACAGGCACATTCTCCTCTCCTGTATGACCACCTCATGTGTCTGGGGCACTACAAATCCAAGCATGCCAGGTGAGGAGAGGCAGCAGCAATATGACAGATCAGGCTGATTGTTAGATGAAAAGTGCTGGTGTATAGTATTTGTGAGTGATGGAGCGAAGGATAGAGGGATGGGGTGAAGGAGAAAGGGATAGAGGGATGGGGTTATGGAGAAAGGGATGGGGTTATGGAGAAAGGGATGGGGTGATGGAGAAAGGGATGGGGTGATGGAGAAAGGGATGGGGTGATGGAGAAAGGGATAGAGTGATGGAGAAAGGGATAGAGGGATGGGGTTATGGAGAAAGGGATGGGGTTATGGAGAAAGGGATGGGGTGATGGAGAAAAGGATAGAGGGATGGGGTGATGGAGAAAGGGATAGAGGGATGGGGTGATGGAGAAAGGGATAGAGGGATGGGGTTATGGAGAAAGGGATAGAGGGATGGGGTTATGGAGAAAGGGATAGAGGGATGGGGTGATGGAGAAAAGGATAGAGGGATGGGGTGAAGGAGAAAAGGATAGAGGGATGGGGTGATGGAGAAAAGGATAGAGGGATGGGGTGATGGAGAAAAGGATAGAGGGATGGGGTGATGGAGAAAAGGATAGAGGGATGGGGTGATGGAGAAAAGGATAGAGGGATGGGGTGATGGAGAAAGGGATAGAGGGATGGGGTGATGGAGCAAAGGATAGAGGGATGGGGTGAAGAAGAAAGGGATAGAGGGATGGGGTTATGGAGAAAGGGATGGGGTTATGGAGAAAGGGATGGGGTGATGGAGAAAGGGATGGGGTGATGGAGAAAGGGATGGGGTGATGGAGAAAGGGATAGAGTGATGGAGAAAGGGATAGAGGGATGGGGTTATGGAGAAAGGGATGGGGTTATGGAGAAAGGGATGGGGTGATGGAGAAAAGGATAGAGGGATGGGGTGATGGAGAAAGGGATAGAGGGATGGGGTGATGGAGAAAGGGATAGAGGGATGGGGTTATGGAGAAAGGGATAGAGGGATGGGGTTATGGAGAAAGGGATAGAGGGATGGGGTGATGGAGAAAAGGATAGAGGGATGGGGTGATGGAGAAAAGGATAGAGGGATGGGGTGAAGGAGAAAAGGATAGAGGGATGGGGTGATGGAGAAAAGGATAGAGGGATGGGGTGATGGAGAAAAGGATAGAGGGATGGGGTGATGGAGAAAAGGATAGAGGGATGGGGTGATGGAGAAAGGGATAGAGGGATGGGGTTATGGAGAAAGGGATAGAGGGATGGGGTGATGGAGAAAAGGATAGAGGGATGGGGTGAAGGAGAAAAGGATAGAGGGATGGGGTGATGGAGAAAAGGATAGAGGGATGGGGTGATGGAGAAAAGGATAGAGGGATGGGGTGATGGAGAAAAGGATAGAGGGATGGGGTGATGGAGAAAAGGATAGAGGGATGGGGTGATGGAGAAAAGGATAGAGGGATGGGGTGATGGAGCAAAGGATAGAGGGATGGGGTGATGGAGAAAGGGATAGAGGGATGGGGTGATGGAGCAAAGGATAGAGGGATGGGGTGAAGAAGAAAGGGATAGAGGGATGGGGTGAAGGAGAAAGGGATAGAGGGATGGGGTGATGGAAAAAAGGATAGAGGGATGGGGTGAAGGAGAAAGGGATAGAGGGATGGGTTGAAGGAGAAAAGGATAGAGGGATGGGGTGATGGAGAAAAGGATAGAGGGATGGGGTGATGGAGAAAAGGATAGAGGGATGGGGTGAAGGAGAAAGGGATAGAGGGATGGGGTGAAGGAGAAAGGGATAGAGGGATGGGGTTATGGAGAAAGGGATAGAGGGATGGGGTTATGGAGAAGGGATAGAGGGATGGGGTGATGGAGAAAAGGATAGAGGGATGGGGTTATGGAGAAAGGGATAGAGGGATGGGGTGATGGAGAAAAGGATAGAGGGATGGGGTGAAGGAGAAAAGGATAGAGGGATGGGGTGATGGAGAAAAGGATAGAGGGATGGGGTGATGGAGAAAAGGATAGAGGGATGGGGTGATGGAGAAAAGGATAGAGGGATGGGGTGATGGAGAAAAGGATAGAGGGATGGGGTGATGGAGAAAAGGATAGAGGGATGGGGTGAAGGAGAAAGGGATAGAGGGATGGGGTGATGGAGAAAGGGATAGAGGGATGGGGTGATGGAGAAAGGGATAGAGGGATGGGGTGATGGAGCAAAGGATAGAGGGATGGGGTGAAGGAGAAAGGGATAGAGGGATGGGGTGATGGAGAAAGGGATAGAGGGATGGGGTGATGGAGCAAAGGATAGAGGGATGGGGTGAAGGAGAAAGGGATAGAGTGATGGGGTGATGGAGAAATGGATAGAGGGATGGGGTTATGGAGAAAGGGATGGGGTGATGGAGAAAGGGATGGGGTGATGGAGAAAGGGATAGAGGGATGGGGTTATGGAGAAAGGGATGGGGTGATGGAGAAAGGGATGGGGTGATGGAGAAAAGGATAGAGGGATGGGGTGATGGAGAAAGGGATAGAGGGATGGGGTGATGGAGAAAGGGATAGAGGGATGGGGTTATGGAGAAAGGGATAGAGGGATGGGGTGATGGAGAAAAGGATAGAGGGATGGGGTGAAGGAGAAAAGGATAGAGGGATGGGGTGATGGAGAAAAGGATAGAGGGATGGGGTGATGGAGAAAAGGATAGAGGGATGGGGTGATGGAGAAAAGGATAGAGGGATGGGGTGATGGAGAAAAGGATAGAGGGATGGGGTGATGGAGAAAAGGATAGAGGGATGGGGTGATGGAGCAAAGGATAGAGGGATGGGGTGATGGAGCAAAGGATAGAGGGATGGGGTGATGGAGCAAAGGATAGAGGGATGGGGTGAAGGAGAAAGGGATAGAGGGATGGGGTGAAGGAGAAAGGGATAGAGGGATGGGGTGATGGAGAAAGGGATAGAGGGATGGGGTGATGGAGCAAAGGATAGAGGGATGGGGTGAAGGAGAAAGGGATAGAGTGATGGGGTGATGGAGAAAGGGATAGAGGGATGGGGTGAAGGAGACATAATAATATACGGATGGAAGTAATGGAGAATAGAAAGGGTGGAGGGAAATGGGGCACAAGGATTATTGGATGGATGGTATGGTGGAGGGATGGAGTAAGAGCTAAAAGGATGTTGTGATGGAGTTATGGAGGGAGGGATAGAGTAACAGAGGGATGAGAGTGATGGAGGGTGAAGAGGTTGGAGGGACCTACAACAGAGGGATGGTAGGATGGACAATTGGATAGATTGATGGAGACAGGTGATGGGTGAAGGAGGTGATGGAGGGATGCAGACAGGAGGTGATGGAGACAGAAGATGCTGGAGAGAGGAGGTGATGTAGGCATGCTAAGTTTGGAGCTCCTGATGTTAAGGGGGGACTCCTGATGTGAAGTAGGGTTGCTTCCTGATAAATTTATTTTAGTTTCCATTTTTTTTTTTTGGGGGGGGGGGGGCAGCATCAAATTCTTGGACCCAGTTAGCATAATATCTTGGGCCAGTCCTGCACCCACCTCCCTGCAATCAGAGAGAGAAACTGACTGAAGCTGGATGGGGCAGGAAGGATTCAGCCACAGGATGGATGGATGGTGTCAGCGCCGGTTCCTGGACTTGGTAAGTGTTACTGGCTCTGCCCCCCTCCCCCCTCTCTCACTACTACCCCCTCTCTCTCACTACCCCCCTCCTCTCACCACCAGGAATGCATACACATATGTATAAACTCACAGTCTATAGCATAATCTGCCCACATAAGTCTCTCATATGAACAAAGCTTGTCATTAAAATATCATAAAATGAATTATAAAATAAATAAAATCCACCAAAACAGCAGAATTAGCTTAAAAGTCCATAACTGCTAAAGAGTCCTGGGATGATGACTAAACGTGTAGATGTAGTACTGGATCACCAATGCATGCCAACACCGTGCTCAGAGGGGGAGCAAAAGTGCAAACTCACCAACACTACTGGCTTAGCCACTCTCGTGACCAAGCAAACGAGCCAAAAAACAATCACATCCACCTGGACAGATCCTGGGTAGCCAAAATGATGGGTGATCTCACAGTGCTCCAAATCATGTGGAAGAAAAAAGAGCTCCACTAGTGTGATAATGTTTAAACAACTTTATTCACATCCACATTTAATAATATTGCACTCACATCTTAGTAGCACATCCATCGCTCGTGTCATCCGTCCAGGTGGATGGGATTGTTTTTTGGCTCGTTTGCTTGGTCATGAGAGTGGTCTTTTTACCACCTAGCAACGCCCCTGCCGCTCACGCTCGCTTATGCTTATAACATTACATAGCATAGCTGAACCTGAACGAGAGGGCCCCTGTATAGCTTGTTCTCTGTGACTCTGACTGAGCGCGGTGAGCTGAGCAGGAGCGGCGCCGTGATTCGCTGCACAGCTAACCAATCATGCGTGCCTGCCCTCACGGTGTGCAGGCACGCGTGATTGGTTAGCTGTGCAGCAAATCACGGCACCGCTGCTGCTCACCGCGCTCAGTCACAGACAGTCACAGAGAACTAGCTACACAGGCGCCCTCTCGTTCACTTCTTTTACCTGTAACCTTAGGTAAGTCTCTCTCTCTCTCTGGTCTCTGCATGATTGAAGGGGGCACGGCACGCTGGTCACTACATTGATATGTTGGCATTCATGCTGGTCACTACATTGATATGTTGGCAATCACGCTGGTCACTACATTGATATGTTGGCAATCACGCTGGTCACTACATTGATATGTTGGCAATCACGCTGGTCACTACATTGATATGTTGGCAATCACGCTGGTCACTACATTGATATGTTGGCAATCATGCTGGTCACTACATTGATAGGTTGGAAATCACACTGGTCACTACATTGATGGGTTGGTATGCTGGCGGTCACTACATTGATGGGTTGGTACGCTGGCGGTCACTACATTGATGGGTTGGTATGCTGGCGGTCACTACATTGATGGGTTGGTACGCTGGCGGTCACTACATTGATGGGTTGGTACGCTGGTCACTACATTGATTGGTTGGTACGCTGGTTACTACATTGTCAATTGATGGGGGGGCATGCTGGTCACTACATTGATGGGGGGGCAATATTGTGCAGCCCTACTCATAGGCATGCGCACGGGGTGTGCTGGGTGTGCTTAGGCACACCCTAATCACCCCCATGCAGTGCTTCTGCCATGGCCGACGCCGCTGTGTCTGCTGCTCTCTGCCCCTGGCTACTCAGCTCCCGAACCCAATCCTGTCGGTGCGGAGACTGAGAGGGACTGTCTGGGGGAGGACCCTGGCCTGCTGTAAGGGGGCATCTATATAGGGGACCTCACCTCACCCTGGCCTGCTGTAAAGGAGGATCTATGGGGGACCTGCCCTAGCCTGCCCTAAAGGGGGATATATGGGGATCCTGCTCTAAAGGGGATCTATGCCATAGATCCCCCTTTAGAGCAGGGTCCCCATAGATACCCCTTTAGAGCAGGGTCCCCATAGATCCCCTTTAGAGCAGGGTCCCCATAGATCCCCTTTAGAGCAGGGTCCCCATAGATCCCCTTTAGAGCAGGGTCCCCATAGATCCCCTTTAGAGCAGAGCTCTGTGATCGGTGTGCGGCCTTAAAAGAATAATGTTTACTTTGATAATTGTTTATTTAATTAAAAATGTTTTAATACCACTTAGCGCCGGTTCACATTGCAGCGACACTACTTCGCACCGCGACCTCCGAGGTCGCGGTGCGAGCAGCGCGCCCGCGACCTCGGAGCGGCCGCCACGGACTTCATAACATTGAAGTCTATGGCGGTCGCCTCCTGGTCGCCCCAAAGAAGCTCCGGACCCTTTTTCTAGGTCAGAGCGACTTGTGTCGCTCCTATTAGAACGGGTCCGCAGCTTCCCTATAGGAGGCGACCTAAGGATGTTTGTTTACATTTATTTATAAAAGTGTGTGTGTGTATATTATATATACACACACGCATGTATATTGACCCCCCAAAATAATACCTTGCCACCCCTTTGCCACCCCTGTTTTAAATGTCTAGCTCCGCCACTGGTACCAGCAGTGGAAAAGAACAAAAGCGAACCGAACCGTTCGGTTCCATGCAGTGGAAAAGCACCAATATCTAAGGCTGGGTTCACAATGCCGCACAGAGCGGCTCACAGCAGGGGTCTGGAGCGTCCCTGTTCATCGTTTCAGGTCCAATTTTAGTCTGAATTTTTAGCTGAATTCAGGCCTGAAATGAACTGGAAGACACACAGGACTCCTGTGCAATTCGCACCGCAGCCGCTCCGGAGATATGTGAACCGGCTCCATAGAGAGCCAGTCACAATCTCCTGACATGTGAATTGGATGCGGAGAAATCCGCATCCAATTCGCAATAGTGTGAACCTAACCTAAAGGATCATATTAAAAAAATAAAACAGAATATAGACAAAGAACCAGTTGGAACAGGAGGGGGCCATACCCAAACTGTTCCCACAAAGGGAGCATAAAATTGTCTAAAATGTCTATGTATGATGACGCCTTAAGAGTTCCCTTCACTGGAACTAAGGGGTCAAGCCCAACCCCTGAAAAACAACCCCACACTATAATCGCCCTCTCCACCACATGATTTGGACCAGTGCACAAAGCAAGGTCCATAAAGACATGGATGAGCGAGTTTTGGGGTGGAGGAACTTGACTGTCCTGACCTCAACCCGATAGTACACCTTTGTGATGATTTAGAGCGAAGACTGCAAGCCAGGCTTTTTTGTCCAACATCAGTGCCTGACCTTACAAATGTGTTTCTGGAAGAATGGTCAAACATTCCCATAGACACACTCCTAAACTATGGGGACAGCCTTCTCAGAAGAGTTAAAGCGGAGTTCCAGCCTAACCGCACACACACCTGTCCCACGGTCCAGCGATGCGCCGTCTTCTCCCTCTCTGTTCTGCGGCGCCGGCATCACTGATGTGGTCACCCGGCTGTGACAGTTTGTGGCTTCCCAGCCGGGTACGCACTGCGCATGCGCGAGTTGCACTATGCGTCGTGATTGGCCGGCAATCTTCTGGGACCTCTGACGCGTCCCAGAAGATTGCAGGGAGGGAGGGAGAGAGGAGAACTTCCGCTCAGGGCACCGCGGCGCTCCGAGCGGAAGTGGGAGCGGGTACCTGTCAAAACTAGGTACCCGCTCCCCCCCTAAAAAAAAAATGACATGCCAAATGTGGCATGTCAGGGGGTTAGGACTATTTAAAGCGGAAGTTCCACTTTTGGGTGGAACTCCGCTTTAAAGCTGTTATAGCTGCAAAGGGTGAGCCAACTCAATATTGAACCCTACGGATTACGATGGGGATGTGGGCAGGTGTCCCAATACTTTTGACAATATAGTGTATCTCCAGTTCGGGCCAGAAGGGCACACACAAGGGTGTCTCCATGTGAGTCAGGTAAAGCAAATGAAAAGGTGGGGGTAGTGATTTTGGGACCAGCCTTACAGGGAGGCATGATATAAAAGAAGACTGACGTTACGTATCTTCAGTAAGTTTGGACTTTAATCTGTCTAGCACCAACTTATTCTTCAGTGCTTTCCAAAAAAATGATCAACCACCCGCATTAACCCCTGGCCCAGATTAGCTGAGAATCCAATTTTCCTACCAAAGTCATGCATTCATCTTGTGGACTAAGTAAAGTAACCTGTCAATATATTTTTTTTAAATTGGAAGGAAACTTGGGTCTCCTAAAGAAAACCCACACAACCACTAGAGAACTTTAAGATTGCAAGCAGATTCTGTCCTTGGTGGGGTTCAAATGTTGAACCCCCTGCTCTGGCAGTCAGGAATAGTAATAAGCTTTCATTTGGCTAGGACACAAATCGGATGAAAGAGACGGGTAATTAATTGCAAACTTCTCTCAAACTGCTGTACAGAGGAAGCAGATGTATGATAGGATCTAGAAAATGACTGGGGCGTTTGGGAATGGCATACTGTTCAACGAATACACTGTATCTCTGTGTTCAGCTCCTGTCCTGAAAACGCAGTAGCAGACAGTTCAGCTTTCTGCGGTAAGAGCGGACAGACCTGCATAAAAACTATTCCATGTTTATGACTGGAAGTGATGACCACCTTCTGCGGCCAGCAGTAACATCTTAACCACTTAAGCCCCGGAAGATTTTACCCCCATTCCGACCAGGGCCTATTTTGCGATTCGGCACTGCATGATTTTAATGGACAATTGCGCGGTCCTGCGACGCTGTACTCAAACGAAATTGACGTCCTTTTTTTCCCACAAACAGAGCTTTCTTTTGGTGGTATTTGATCACCTGTGCGATTTTTTGATCATGCGCTATAAACAAAAAAAGAGCGTAAATTTTGCAAAAATAACAATATTTTTTACATTTTTTATATGAAATTTCCCCCCCCAAAAAATGTAAAAATCAAAATTTTTTAACATTTTCGACCAATTTGTTTTATGCTACATATGTTTGGTAAAAAAAAATCGCAAAAAGCGTATTTTAATTGGTTTGCGCAAAAGTTATCGCGTTTACTAACAAAGGGAAAGATTTTTGTCATTTTTGTTGTTTTTTTTTTTTTAACGCGTAATGGCGGTGATCTGCGATTTTTTTTACGGTACTGCGACATTACGGCAGACAGATCGGACCCTTGACTGACATTTTTGACACTTTTGGGGTTACCAGTGACATTACTACAGTAATCAGTGCTATATATATGCACTGTTACTGTAAAATTACACTGGCAGAGAAGGGGTTAACTTTTTTTTGAGAGGGAGGGGTTATGTGTGTCCCTAGGGGCGTGATTCTAACTGTGATTGGCTGTGGCTTGAGGTGTAGGAACAATGATCAACGGTCCTACATAGTAGAACCGTATGATCACCATTCCTACACAGGGGAGAATGACAGACGGCTTGTTTACATCAGCCGCCTGCCTTTCTCCCTCTGCAGCGACGATCGCCGAGTGACACGCGCGGGGGGGGGTCCATGACCACGTGGGAGCGCGCCTCCGGGGGCGCGCGCTCGCTCCCTAGACCCTCACAGGCTAGCGACATAGATCTACGTCACTCTGCCAGTGTGGGGCTGACTGCCGACGTAAATAGTCATGCGGCAGTCGGCAAGTGGTTAAAGTAGAACTAAAGTCAAAACTTTTTTTTTTTCATTTTGGATAGAGTAAGGGAAACCATAACCCCTGGCAGTTTATTTCTTGCCATGTGTGTCTCATTGGGGAGATTTCCCTTCACTTCCTGTCCCTAAACCAAAACAGTAAGTGAGAGGAAATTCCTGCAAATTAAGGCTGGGTTCAACACATGCCATGGCCACAGTTCACAGCAGGGGGTCCCTGTTCACCGATTCAGGTCTGAATTTTTACCTGAGTTCACACCTGCATCGGACCCAAAAATGCACAGGACCCTTTTCGAAATGTGGACCACGGCCACCCTGGAACCGTGTGAACCGGTCACACTCTCCTGCCATGAAACCTGCATCCAATTTGCATGTGTGAACCCAGCCTGAGGGAATTCCTTGGGGAACCCCAGGTCCCCATTGCAAGATTTCTTCTCTATTACTTTTCTGGAGACAACCCAAAATTTGAGTTTTTCTTTTAATTTTACTTTCACTTTGTGAAAGTAAATGTGAATGGTAAACAGGACAAATAGGGAGGGTGAATCACCCTAACAAGGGCACAGGCAACAATAAAAACTGTACACAACCAAACCACTGCCAGGCACTCATGCTATAATGCACCAGAATGTAAACTGTCCATGGACTATGTGTGTGTGGCTAATGATAGTAATAATTGGAAGTTCAGGAGCCCAGTAACATAGGTATCCAGAAGTCAGATAAAACACAGTTTATCCCAACAATGAATAAAAACAGCAAGAAGCCAGAGCTGAATGTGGAACAGCATTACCAGAGGTGGATCAGATCCTGTCATATTTTTGCATATTTTCTTTCTTTTTTGCGAGTCTATGCAATGAATTCTCATATATACCATTGTTACCTTTAGACTTGGTTACCAATCCTTGAGAAAGGCCTTATATGGCCGAAACGCGTAGGACCACCTCTAGGACTCTTTTCCTCTGGACCCAGTTCCACACAAGGGAAAAACAGAGTTAATTGTCCGCCCAATTCTCACGTGTCACTATAATCTCCATAGTTTTTTCACTTCTCACACAATGGGTCTTTACCCATGCACCAATAACCTGTGTAATGGGTTTTCCCATTTTACTATTGCTATTATTTAATACATTTCTTTATTTTATATACTCTTTGACTTACTCTTGCCCATAAAGTCCCCACCACTGGGTATGAGACACCCACAACCACAAACATCAGATCCTGTCCTGTTGCAGTAGAGGATGGCGAGGGGAAATCTGAGTATACCAGGAGATCTGGATGGCGGGCAGATCCTGTGTGAGAAAGTTGCCCACTGTGGCTGAACAGCGGGGAAGCATAGGTTTATTTTTTTGGTGCCTATTACTAACTCTTGTGCTTCAGCTGTCATGACACTATGTTGGGGACAGTCTTTTAGCACCCAATCGGCTTGTGTTGTGTAACAATAAAAAAGAAAAAAAAAAAAAGAAAAAACTGGCAGGTGTACTAATTTCATCTCCATTCTATCCAAAACTAAAAAAAAAAGGTTTGCCTTTAGTTGTTCTTTAACCACGTAAGCCCCCGAAGGTTTACCTCCCTTCATGGCCAGGCCGTTTTTAAAGATACGGCACTGTGCTACTTTACCTGAGAATTGCATCACAGGCTATTACAGGATTATTGTCAGATATCCTTGGAACCTTGGTTTGGGGACCTATGGTCCTGTTATTTAAACCATATGTTTAAGGTTAGGTGGGGTGACTTGTTTGCATTACACCTTTTGTTCGTAGGGATTTTAATCTTTTTTTCTTTTTGGCATATTTTTGTTGTAGCATGTGCAGTTTCATGCTCACTTTTCTTGGCTACCCCCTCATAGTTATGAGCTAAATAGATTGAGGATATCTCTTGTGCTTGTGTAGGAGAGTTGCTGTTCAATCTTCATTTATGGTTTACCCCAGGGATGGTATCATCTCGTCCGCCCCCCCCCCCCCCCCCCCTGTGCAGCTGAGTCTGTGTCTCTCAGCTGGGCTGTCAGAACGGAGCCGATGTTTTCTGTATAGTTCTGGCTCTGTTCTGACAGTCTGAGTGAGTCACACGCGGAATGATATCAAATGCACTCCGCCTGTGACCAATACAGTAAGCAACACCTCTTCCTCCAGCACGGTGCCGCTGCTAGCCAGCCTTTTCTGCCAGCAATACTCACAGCAGTACCAGCAAGAGCCAGCAGTACCCACAGCAGTACCAGCCAGAGCCAGCAGTACCAGGCAGAGCCAGCAGTACCCACAGCAGTACCAGCCAGAGCCAGCAGTACCAGCCTGAGCCAGCAGTACACACAGCAGTACTAGCCAGAGCCAGCAGTACTCACACCAGTACCAGCCAGCAGTACCAGCCTGAGCCAGCAGTACCAGCCAGCAGTACCTACAGCACAGTACCGGCCAGCAGTACCCACAGAAGTACCAGCCTGAGCCGGCAATACCTACAGCAGTACCCACAGCAGTACCAGCCTGAGCCAGCAGTACCAGCCAGCAGTACCCACAGTAGTACTAGCCAGCAGTACCAGCCTAAGCCAGCAGTACCCACAGCAGTACCAGCCAGCAGTACCTACAGCACAGTACCAGCCAGCAGTACCAACCTGAGCCAGCAGTACCCACAGCAGTACCAACCAGTAGTGTCCACAGCACAGTACCAGCCAGCAGTACCAACCTGAGCCAGCATTTCCCACCAGCAGTACCAGCCAGCATTTCCCACCAGCAGTACCAGCCAGCAGTAACCACCAGCAGTACCAGCCAGCTGTACCAGACAGAATTTCCCACCAGCTGTACCAGCCAGCAGTAACCACCAGCAGTACCAGCCAGCTGTACCCCCCAGCAGTACCTGCCAGTAGTACCCACCAGCAGTCCTTTTCAAAACTTACCACCGCAAAGAGTCGACTGTGCTCCAGAATAACCGATGCAAACCTGGAAACCTCATCAATACCAGCTAACATCACACACCTCACCAAAGAGAAACAGTTCCAGCCATCACATTAGGGGTGAGTTAAATAAATGTTTGACCAAATATAACAGGCACATTTTTAGGTTGATAATTTTGTACGGCCCCTGAATGGTTTTATAAATATCCAAATGGCCCTTGGCAGAAAAAAAGATTCCCCACCCCTGGTTTACACCATGAAGCTTGTATCTATAGCTGGATCCTGAAGAAGCTCTTTTTCTGAGAGAAATACGTCGATCCACCCAACTATATGTGGTGTATTCCTATAGTTAACACTTATGCTATGTTATACATAAGTGTTTGTTTTTAACCATGCACTCTTTTCTGTATATTGTTAAATAAAATTTGTATGTATTTTTTAGACATTTTTTGTTGATACAATTTTTGTTTTTGGGAACATTCCTTAAAATCCCCTGCTCTTTCTCGCCTGCTATGTCAGACTTGATACATTTACATATGTCTCACTTATAGGGGAAGAATTTTTAAGACTCAATTTTGATTTCAGCGGGGAAGCATATGTTTATTTTTTTGTGCCTATTACTAACTCTTGTGCTTTAGCTGTCATCATGACACTATGTTGGGGACAGCCTTTTAGCACCCAATCTGCTTGTGTTGTGTAATTGAAAACTGGCAGGTGTACTAATACTAATTCCTCTCAATTATATCCAAAACTAAAATAAAAAGGTTTGCCTTTAGTTGTTCTATACCCAATTAAGCCCCGTAAGGTTTACCCCCCCTTCATGACCATTATTTGAGATACGGCACTGCGTTACCGTAACCACTTTAGCCCTGCCTCACGTAGATTTACTGCGGCACTCTGCCGCTTACAGGCAAAGCGACGTAGACCTACGTCGCTCGCCCACGAGACTGTAGTGCTTTTTAACTGTGTTGGGGATGACTTAACTGGAGGAAGACAGAGATCTGTGTTTCTGCTTAACAGAAACACAAGATCTCCATCCTCCTCTCTGACAGAACGGCTGTCTGCCTTGTTTACATAAGCAGATCACTGTTCTACTTCTCCTGTGAATGATTGGGGGGTCCCGGTGGACAATGCGTCCGCCGGACCTGCTGATTGGCTTCCGCTGTGTCCAATCACAGCGATGGTGTGTCCACGGTGGGCGCAGGCGCCCAACAGACCCTGTGCACAAAATCACATACAGGTTAGGTGAGTTTGCGCAGGAGGGCCACCCTGCCGCAGTATGTGAGTTTGCGCAGGAGGGCCACCCGGCCTCAGTATATCTGCATGGGGTGGTCCTGAAGTGGTTGAAGGTGAAGTTTGTGGTGCATAAAAACACAAACCATCATACCAACCTTTATGCTGCAGATTGGTTTGATGTTGCAACTCTTCCATGTTGTCTCTAAGACCGAGAACTGAGCAATCACATGTCCACTGACTGCTTACTTCTATGCCTCTCTCAAAACGGAGAGCAGTGACTGTCAGTCATCTCTCTGCTCTGTACCAGGCTGGGGAAGGGGGGGGGGAGCTGCAGCTCTAAGAGACAATATGGTGAGGATATTTTTAGAGTCTGGAGCGGCTCTGTGACATCAGTTGATAGCATGCTGGTCTTCCCATTTAATGGCTGTGCAGGGGTGATGTGTCAGCACAACTCTGATCATTGGCGGAGAGCAGGCTGAGTTCCCAACACAGCCAGAAAACTGACCATGGTGTGCTGTCATGCCAATTGTGGTCAGTTTTTAATAGTTAAACAGAGGGACTGTCAGGAACACCAGGTATTTCTCACAAAGGAAGCAATACAAAGAGAACAGGATACATTTTCATACAAGTATATAGTACAGCGGGCACATATCAGGAATATGAAATGTTGGGGTAAAATATTCTTTAACTCTAAAGTGATGACCTGTATTGGCTTTGAAAGCGCTGCCTATGGAAAATAGAGCATAAGCAAATGTAAAACTTGACATGTTGGGTTCCCTATTTACTCTGTGTAACCTCCTCTTTTAAGTTTGACCAAAAAATGGGTAATATATTGCGTTTGTGTGCCCGAAAATGAACTTTAGTGTATTTTTTTCTTGAATTTTGTGCCTGATAAACTGTTGCGTAAATATCATGTAGCATAAAAGATTGGAGCTACCAACATTTGGGTACAGCGTCGCACGAGAGCACAACTGTCAGTTAAATCAGTGCCGTATAGCAGAGATGTATAGTAACTAAGTAGAACGTCAATACGTCACTTCCGGGAACGGTGGTTTGAGCCGGTGGAACGCGGAAGCGGTCCGGCGAACACCTCTCAAGCTGAAAGTGAACTCCCTAACTGTGAGTGGATGCTACGTTATTTTGGTTGACATAACATATGCTACGCAATGGAGGCTTATCCTTTATTTTAGTGACCAGGAAGTGTCGAGACATTGGCCGAGAGAGTGTGGTAAGCAGCGGTGTTTCTGGTGGGGCATCCACCAACGCCATAACTTTGCTTGTTTATTTGTCTCCTTAATCACTACACGTGGTTCTTGGCATTATCAGCACTCGGCACTTTATATGTACAACATATGATGTTTACAATGTGGCACACTAAGCACAGCCCATAAATAGCACGTAGCACTTTATATACTATATATATATTTTATATTTTATATCTTATTGGGTGCACTTTTAGCACTATATGCACTTTTCTAATTTGCACATGCACGATTTAAAGTGGTAGCGCCGGGTCCAACTTTTTTGCATTTTTTTCTAACTAAGTAGAACTACTTCACTACTGTACTTAAGTACCGAAAGGCGGTATCTGTACTTTCCTAGAGTAGAATTTTTTTCTCCTACTTCCGCTTTTACGTCACTACATTTTTTCGATGATTTTAATACTTCTACTCCGATATTTTTTTTTGTGCTGCATAGTTACTCGTTACAATTATAAAAATTACCACTGCCAGAACAGTAGATGGCAGGTTTCATGAAGCTCAAAACATGTGTATTATCAGCGCATATGAAAATAAATGCTACTGTATGTATAAATAAAAGCTGCATTTGAAATAATAAAAAACAATATAATGTTCAAACTTTTGACTTCTTTCTTTAATAACTACATAACACAGTACTTGTACTTTTACTTTCAGTACTTGAGTAGCAATTTTTTTTTCAAAACTACTGGTACTTTTACTTTCAGTACTTGAGTAGCAAATTTTTTAAAAAAACTACTTGCAATATTTAAGTACAAAAAAATGTTGAATACTTTAGTACTTCTACTCAAGTCACTTTTTTATCGAGCACTTCCACTTCTACTCAAGTCACTTTTTGATCGAGCACTTGTACTTTTACTCAAGTATGGGTTTCGAGTACTTTATACAACTCTGCCGTATAGCAAAAAATGGCCTGGTCAGGAAGGGGGTAAAACCTTCCAGGGCTGAGGTGGTTTAAAAAGGGTTGGTGACCTTCTTCTCTGCATTTCCTGCAGGTACATTAGCCCATTCAAATGAATGGGGCTGCTGTGCCCACGCAAACTTGTGCTGGACAAGTGTGAACCAATCCGTACAAAATATTCATCTATTTAGCTGCTTGCTTGGAAGAATGCGATTTCTGGCACATGTTACAATGTACCACGTTCTATGCCAGGAACACACCGCCACGCCAGCTATTTTTCTTTGCTGAATTTAAAAATGAAACCTGCAGAAAGCCTAATACTCTGTAATGTTTACATTTTTAATCATATTTTTGAGAACCCATTTAAATTTTTGTGGTGAGTTATTGCACAAGTTATAACACGCGTTATGTCATGCATTACATTGTATTAAGGCAGCCTATTAAAATAATATCCCAACAAGTGAATGTGTCACAAACTTTGAAGTGTAAAAATGATGGTGTGTTGAAATGCATTACAGCGCCCTGGGATTTACACCAGTGAGAGAACCTGCCACTCCTCTGAAATGTGATTTGCAGTGGATCGCTTTTCAGAACCGTTTGACAGGCACTCATGCATGTTTGTTGGCAAAGGCTGGGTCTACACTAGAAGCCTCTGAAAAGCGGTCCACAATGGTGCTTGATAAGTAGTGAGGAGGCATAATGTCATCTCCCCATTGCCTGTTTTAAGCCTCAAAATGCTGACCCACCGTGCCAAAACTGTGTTCATTGAATAGGGTTGCAGGGTGTTTGCATCACTTGAATGAGTTGTGTTGGGCTGACTACCAAATGTTGTGGCTATGAAGTACACCTTTATCTCGCTGCCTTTGTAGCTTAAAGCGATTCTAAAGGCAGAAGGTTTTTACCCTAATGCATTTTATGCAGTAAGGTAAAAACTTTCTGCATGCAGCTCCCATCCAGTTCCTCCTATACTCACCTGAGCCCGATCTCAATCTAGCAATTTGCACAATAGCAGAGGCTCTCTCCCTCCTCATTGGCTCTGACACAGCAGTGGGAGCCACCCGCTACTGTCAATCACAGCTAGTGAGGAGGGACCGGGGTGCCAGGCTTAGCTCCTCTCTGTGTATCTTATGGGCACACAGAGTAGGGCTTGGGAGCAAGCCTGCATGAGTGGGGCTTTGGGGGTACCCGCTGGGAGGGCAACCACGAAGATAAGAGTTAGGGGTTCCTCTGTGCAAAACTATTTCACAGAGTAGGTATGTAGGACATGTTTGTTATTAAAAAAAAATAAAAAATGAAACCTTTACAATCACTTTAAGGGAGGACAGTTGGGGATGTGGGGGAGTAACCTTAGTGTGTTGGAGTGCCATTCAAAATTAAATGGCACTGCAGCATACAGGGGCGCTGCCCCCCCCATCCATGCGTCCGGCCCCCTAATCTACCTGCAGGGTGCTGGACGCATGGATTCCAATGGGATTTTTATTTTTATTTTTGAAGCACGTGATTAGAGCCAGAGGCTCTAATAGGCTTCACTGCACTGCGCCCTGAGCCCACCCAGTTGTGTGACAATAGCGAATGAATATTCGCTATTGTCACACGTATTCTCCTCCTGGCCAATCAGGAAGCGGGTCCTAAAATCCGTTTCCCAATTGGCCGAAAGGAGAAGCCATGCCATTGGCTGAGGAGGAGGAGACGCAGGAGACCGAGAGGGAAGCCACCACCACCGCTGCCGCTGCTGACTGCCGGCTGCCCTCCAAATGTCCCGGGTGAGTGAGCCAGCGACCGTGTGGGGGGGGGGGGGGTATGGTATGGCATGGTGTGCAGGCTGGTATTGTTCGGGGGGGGGTATGGTGTTGTCCGTCTGCTGCCCCCCCGGCACATGGAGCACCAGCCGGCACTGGCAACACATGTAAGGTACACTACAATTCATTACAGCAACACAGTAGTCTAAATGGTCCCTTTAATGTTTTTTATGTAACTGTATTGTCTGTAATTAAATTCAGAAAAGTTAATGCAACCATACCCTTAATACCTAAAACGGGTTAGACCAGGGATCCTCAAACTACAGCCCTCCAGAACTACACATCCCATGAGGCATTGTACAACTCTGAAATTCACAGACATGACTAGGCATGATGGGAATTGTAGTTCCTGAACAGCTGGAGGGCCAAAGTTTGGAGACCCTTGTGTTAGACTGATAGCTGTCTCCAATGCCTAATTGACTTATAGTGCTAATCAACTGAAGGATGTTCAGCAGGATGGTGGCTACAGGGCCACCCACAAAGCAAATGTCAGCCGGTTCATCAGTAAGCAGCCAACATTCACCCAGTGTATGGCCAGCTTAGGTGGCATTCATGGAGTTAATAAGATCATATAAATAAAAATCTAAGATACTTAAAGAATATGTGAAACCCAACTGGTATGTGGCTGCTGTACCATGTACAGTGCCTTGAAAAAGTATTCATACCGCTTGAAATTGTCCACATTTTGTCATATTACAACCAAAACACTAAATGTATTTTATTGGGATTTTATGTGATAGGCCAACACAAATTGGCACATAATTGTAAAGTGGAAGGAGAACGATAAATGGTTTTCAACATTTTTTTATGAATAAATATGTGAAAAAAAGTGGCGGGCATTTGTATTTAGCCCCCTTTACTCTGATACCCCTAACTAAAATCTAGTGGAACCAATTGCCTCCAGAAGCCACCTAAAGAGTAAATAGAGTCCACCTGTGTGTAATTTATCTCAGTATAAATACAGCTGTTCTGTGAAGCCCTCACAGCATCATAAAGGCCAAGGAACACACCATACAGGCCAGAGATAAAATTGTGGAGAAGTTTAAAATGGGGTTAGGTTATAAAAAAATATCCCAAGCTTTGAACATCTCACGGAGCACTGTTCAATCCATCACCTGAAAATGGAAAGAGTATGGCACAACTGCAAACCTACCAAGACATGGCCGTCCACCTAAACTGACAGGCCGGGCAAGGAGAGCATTAATCATAAGAGCAGCCAAGAGCCCCATGGTAACTCTCGAGGAGCTGCAGAGATCCACAGCTCAGGTGGGGGAATCTGTTCATAGGACAACTATTAGTCGTGCACTCCACAAATCTGGTCTTTATGGAAGAGTGGCAAGAAAAAAGCCATTGTTGAAAGAAAGACATAAGACGTCTCATTTGTAGTTTTGCGTGAAACCATGTGGAGGACACAGCAAACATGTGGAAGAAGGTTCTCTGGTCAGATAAGCCCAGAATTGAATATTGTGGCCTAAAAGCAAAACGTTACATGTAGCAGAAAACTAACACTGCACATCACCCTGAACACACCATCCTCACCGTGAAACATAGTGGTGGCAGCATCATGTTGTGGGGATGGTTTTTTTTAGCAGGGACAGGGAAGCTGGTCAAAGTTGATGGGAAGATGGATGGAGCCAAATACAGGGCAATCTTAGAAGAAAACCTGTTAAGAGTCCACAAAAGACTTCAGACTAGAGCGGAGGTTCACCCTCCAGCAGGACAACGACCCTAAACATACAGCCAGAGCTACAATGGAATGGTTTAGATCAAAGCATTTTCATGTGTTAGAATGGTCCAGTCAAAGTCCAGACCTGAATCCAATTGAGAATCTGTAGCAAGACTTGAAAATTGCTGTTCGCAGACACTCTCCATCCAATTTGACAGAGCTTGAGCTATTTTGCAAAGAAGAATGGGCAAAAGTTTCACTCTCTAGATGTGCAAAGCTGGTAGAGACATCCATAAAAAGATTTGCAGCTGTTATTGCAGCGAAAGATGGTTCTACAAAGTATTGACTCAGGGGGGCTGAATACAAATGCATGCCACACTTTTCACAGATTTATTTGTGAAATATTTTAAAAAATCAATTATCACTTTCCTTCCACTTCACAATTATGTGCCCCTTTGTGTTGGTTATCACATAAAATCCCAATAAAATACATTTACGTTTTTGGTTGTAACATGACAAAATTTGGAAAATTTCACAGGGGTGTGAATACTTTTTCAAGGCACTGTACTTGTATGAGAAAGTATACTGTTCTCTTTGTATTGCTTCCTTTGTGTGAAATCCCTGGTGTTCCTGCCAATCCCCCTGCTTTACTATTAAAAACTGACTACACCAGGCATGAGAGCACATCCTGGTCAGTTTTCTGGCTGTGCTAATAACTCAGCCTGCCCTGCTCTTCTCCAATGATCAGACTTGTCCTGACAACCCCTTCCCCCCACACACACAGCCATTCACTGGGAAAATCAGTGTACTGATGTTTCTCCTTCCATAGCTCTCTGAGCTCCTTATGCAGTGGAGAATAGATGTGATCACTTATAAAAAAGAAGGGAAAAAAGCTATTTTATAATATTTTTTTGTATGCAAACATAAGTTTTGCCTTTTATTTATATTTTTAACTAAATAAGTTGTTTTAAGGTTAAGGTGAGGGTTCATATATACTTTAGCTCTTACAAAATCGAAAATTGAATGATTCCTTCAGAAATATGTTACGCTTTTTATATATCTTTTTGAACAGATCAGCTTTAATTTATTTTTGCCTATGCTTTTTTTTTTTTTTTTAAAGATGGTTTCTTATTCAAAGATTCAAACATACAATTGGGAAACTGGTGCGTGAAGGACAAAGAACATATGAAAAAGTGTGGTAAGTGTTGCTTGAACTTTCATGGTATTTTGGAAAACCGGGATGCATTGCCATGGGAATGACTCAAGCCAAGTGCAATATTCATGAGAAAGTCATGACTCATGAACATATGTGGGAAATAGTGTGATTGGGAGAGCTGAGATCTTAAGGTAGATCCCAGGGTTCTTGTACTTGCACCCTAAATATAAGGTCCCCTAGTATGTGTACGTTTAGATTGGGACACGTTGCTTGGCACATGTAGCATAGACACAAGCTGTGGGCTTTGTCAGCCATACCTCTACTTTATTAGGCAACGAGTAGCCTGAGCTGTGAGCAATATTCACTCTGTACAAACATAATATGGATATAATCAAGAACGTCCTCACAGGAACTCAGTCTGTTAGTAACAGTAACCAGGTTATGACTATATCAAATATATGTAAAACACAACTCACTTCTCGCCATGTGCATTAGAAGCTGCAACAAGTAAAATAGAGCTTGCTGGAGGATGTCCAGCATCTTCGAGCTCCTTTATTCGCCTACTGCCTGCTATCAATCACAAGTAGAGAGAGGACCTGATAGGGAACTAGCATCTCAGGTTCTTAATCAGGCTCCCCCTATCAGCATCACTTAAAGCGGAGCTAAGGTTCTACTAAGATACATGGCTAAACGATTCGTCAACTTGGGTCTTTAAGCACTAGAATAAAGACGCAGACTGAGGGACATGGGTTTAATCCGGCCACAGCTGCCAATTTATTAACCAAGAATAAATAACATCACATTTACCATAACAATAAGTACAAAATTCAACAATAAACTTCTAACAATGCCCAACAACAAGGAGTCTTTGGGTGTCCTTAAGGCACAATTTTAACTGTAATCGTCCATGTCCTCAGCCGCGCCCCAACCTACTTCGAAGACGTTACGACCTCACACATACTTCCCATTTTTCTCCCCAGGGGACCTAGCTCCTGGGAGAATGACCACAAACCAAATGAGGAGCGCCCTACCCTAGATGGGCCCCCACCATTAGGTGAAATGTAAGTAATCACTGACCCCCCCAAAGACCTCCTGGCCCGCCAACTGCTGTGACACAACGTTCAACATACATAATCATGTATTCATTTTTTTTTTTTTTTTATTCTGAAAATGTATTTATTTATTTTGTTTTATATAAATTTAATTAGAGTAGAAAACACAAAATTATTCCCCAACCCATACTCCTCAGCAACCTTTAATATACATGGCGGGTGGGAGGGAAGTTACCTCTTCTCCTGAATTCTTTGGACTGAACCCAACACCACCTATATGCATTGCCCCTAACATTTGCTCTCAGCCCATCCAGCCTTTTCCTCCAATCAGGTAAGGACTACTCCCTTTGCCACCCCTCTACCCTAGTTTACCCTTCCCTGACCCTGTTCCTCCTTCGTCCATTTTCTCCTACGGGCCTCACTTTATGAGCAGGCAGGCATTTTATAGCAGAAGAGACATGCAATGCAATGTTCATATTCCGATCGTACACCTTCCTGGTATACTGTATAGGCACATGTATATTGGGTGCTGAAGCGGTCACCAGCTGGACACTGGATCTGTTACAAGAAGATACATATTCGCCAGCACACCATAGATTTTGCAAAAGCAGTCTAAAAGCTTTATTGCAAAAAGGATAACCTCAAAAAAACAGTGCAATGTTTCGGAGCCACGCAGGACCCCTCTGCCCTAGCTGACCCTTCCCTGACCATGTTCCTCCTTAAGTCATGCCACCCCTTCACCCATTTTCTCCTACGGGCATTACTTTATGAGCAGGCAGGCATTTTATAGCAGAAGAGACATGCAATGTCTCTTCTACAATCAAATACAGCTACCTGCCTGCTCAGAGTGATCCCCAGACCGTAAACTGAGCTGTGCATATACAGCTCAGTTACAGTTGTCAGGCCTAAGCTATGTGCCAGAACGATGTTCATGATAGCCTCGGCTGTCCCGGGACTTTCCTCCTCATTGACTGAGGCAGCAGCAGGAGCCCATCGACTCCCACTGCTGTCAATCACAGCCAGTGAGCCAATGAGTAGAGAGTGGGGGGGTGGATCCACGGCTCTATGTGTCTTATAGTTTAGGAGCGAGCACGCAGCAGTGCCCCCAGGGCAAGTGGCTTTCTCTGGAGACACTGCTTGAGGGGGAGGAGCCAGGAGCACAAGCGGGGACCCGAAAAGAAGAGGATCGGGGCTGCTCTGTGCAAAAGCACTGCACAGAGCAGGTAAGTATAACATGTTTGTTATTTAAAAAAACAAAAAAACAAACAAAAACAAAGCTTTAATACCACTTTAATGTGGTTGTTAACCCACTATTGTATAGGCATGCTGTCCCCTCTGTTATATAATGCTATGTGTCCCTGTGCCTGTGCTGTATATGAAAAGTGCCGATTATACCTTATATCAGAGCGTCTATCGACGCTCACGTGACTCCTCGACTCTCTCCTTTTCCTGGGAGGAGGAGAGAAGAGAGATCCGAGGAGTCACGTGAGCGCCGGGAGACGATCTGATATAAGGTATAATCCACATTTTCTTTTATACAGCACAGGCACAGGGACACACCGTTATATAACAGAGGGGAAGGCATGCTTTTACAATAGATATGAGAGCAGCAGGAGGGGAAGATCCTGGAGTGGATGGAGCTGACAGGCAGGGGGGGGAGTGGAGAGGAGAACAGAGGAGGAAACAGGAGAGCAGAGAGGAGAGCTGCGGATGATTGAGGCATGTAAACTGACCAAGGTGTCAGGGCTCAGCAGCTATGATAAACCGTGGTCAGTTTACAGGGGGGTGGGCATAGCCAGGCAGGATCAGCCAGGTATTTCAGGTGATACGGGGGCCAAATTACACAGCACAAGCACTGTGCTGTACAATATGCTTGGAAATGGAACAGGATCCATTTTTTTTTTAAGGGTAACAAACACTTTAATGATCACAACACTGGATCTAAAAAAAGAAGGTATGCAACAATAAAAGGAAAGGTTTCATTTAAAAATCTTAAGGGAAGGCAAGTTGTGAGCAGAATAAACTTCAGCTATACGCATGACTTATTATCAAGTCATCTTTATGAGAAGATCTGTGCTTGTGATTATTTTTATGGTGCTTCGAGACTGAAGTGAAAACATGATTCCTTTACCAAACAGGAAATAATACCCGTTTCGGCTTCTAAAAAGAGGTATTTACATTTGCCCCACATCCTAAGAACACTACAGAATCTTTTTAAAGATTCATATCCTTTTACTAGTTCAACAATACGGGAATTGGGAATACGGCAAGCCTACATATAGGCTACAGGAAGGATGTACTAAATTTAACATTAGGATGTAAACAAGCCATACAATTAACATTATATACACAGGGGAATTCAATAAAGTCCTAGCGAGTAGCGACGCTTTTCTGGCAGTATGGACTTTTTAAAAGTGTCTATTTAAAGCGGAGTTCAGGCCGCAAAATCGTTATCTTAGATTTTGTGGCATCCGCTTCCTTATTGTACCCTGAAAAAGAATTGGATATTCCCGAATTTTTTTATTTTTTTAACTTACCTTGTTTCAGCAGAAAATATACTCACCTTTCCTTCCACTTCCTCCTGTGCGGCTGCGGCCCGCGGCGCCACTTCCTGTCCCGCAATGCGTCCTGGGAGCTCTTACTGATCACTCCCAGGAAGCAATGGGTAGCGCCGTAGGTAGCCAGGCGCTCCTCTCATCGCGTTATTTCCAAAAAGAAAATGACGCGATGAGAGGCGGAGCACAGCGCGGACGGCGCCAGCCTATTGCCAGTACTTTCCTTTGTACTGGGCATGCGCGAGATTTTGCGCTGCATTGATCGGCCCCCCTCCATCTACAACCAGGAAGCAGGGCATGTATGTGCACACTGCGTCTTCGGGTGACCATGGAAAAGATGGCACTGCTCTGCAAAAATTTTATAAAGTAAGATTTTAGTATTGTCAATCTATTATTTACATGTATAAAATTGGATTAGCGGATGTAGGAAGGGCAGTGGATCACTGTTTGGGAGGTATTTAAAAAAAAAAAACAAATCTGTGGCCGGAACGCCGCTTTCAGATACAAAAATCCCTGCCTCTTAGTAGCGCCATATTTACAAGATGGCACTATTACTGCATCGTATTCAAAAATAATTACCTGCAGTTGACAGATAATGAAACTGGAGACAATAAAGACCAACTCTAAGTTGGTGTAAAGAGGTAGAGTGCCTGTCCCTGTAACCATGTAGCAGGTGGCATGTTAACAATTGTTCATGCAGAACTAAAGGGAGGATACTCATCTGCCTAATGCTCCCTTGCCAGCATAGGCATCATCTTTTTTGTACCGGTTTAAGCCATCTATATTGGCTGGCACAGGATGACGTCACTCCTATGCATGTGCAGGAGCTAATCTTCCCAAGACATAGCTTAGGCCCGGCCGCTGTAAGCTTAGCTGAACAAAGTATGCATCTAGGTACCCACAACACAACATATAATTTCTAAAAATATGCAAACTTTTATTGATATGATTTATTTTTCAAATAAAAGCACAACAGCAGCTTAAAAACATTATCCATCAAAAATACATCTTCATATAATAATCCCCTGTAAGTGTACCATCCCCTCCACCACTCATTAGCTGTCACAATAACACAGTCTCCTTATATTACTCATAACTTTACCCTTATATATATTCACTAATGTACAGTGAAGACACGGGGATTGCTCAATGTATTTCTCGGAAAAACGCCACTTAATCAGGAGCATAGTATGGGCTAATTCAGGGAATCGTCGTTGTTAAGAACCATTAGGGGTGAGTGCAGGAGCACACAAAACAAAGAGGGTCCACCCAGCAGAAAGAGCCACCAAAACAGGACCGTTCAGGAGATCAGGCAGCACATTAACTCATAGTCATTGGCATTAACATTGCAGACAGGCCCCTTTATTTACCACTTCAATATCTTAAATGAAAAAATCATGAAAGCCAGGGATACCGTTGTCCTCAGTGCCTTACTACAGTGTTATCCTCGGGGTATCAGGACAATATCCCCCCAGACAATATCCCCCAGGACAATATCCCCCCGGACAATATCCCCCCGGAAAACATCCCTCCGGATAATATCCCCCCGGGACAACATCCACCGGGCAATATCCCCCGGGACATAGAATTAGGGTTAGAGGGTTAGGGTTAGAGGGGGGATATTGTCCAGGGAGGATATTGTCCGGGGGGGAAATTGTCCGGGGGGGATATTGTCCAGGGAGGATATTGTCCGGGGGGGAAATTGTCCGGGGGAGATATTGTTCCTGGGGGATATTGTCCAGGGGGATATTGTCTTAGAATCTATCCTCGGTCCTCTAAGACAGTGTTTCTCAACTCCGGTCCTCAGGGCACACTAACAGGCCAGATTTTAAGTATTACCTTGGGGAGATGCAGACGGGAATACTGCAATCACTAGGCAGCAAATTATATCACCTGTGTAGTATTTCAGTTTTTTGCAAACCTGGCCTGTTAGTGTGCCCCGAGGACCGGAGTTGAGAAACACTGCTCTAAGATCTTAGAAACCCACAGCCGTTTTCTAATGTAACATGATGGTAGGTGTGCTAGATTCCCTGGGCAGTCCAAACAGGATCTAATAAATTTAAGCCATTGTTGTGGTTTTATTTTTTTAAATTGAGATCAATAAAATAAGTATATATTTCAAAATTATAAGTTGTGTTGTAGGTACCTTCAAAGTGATGTACTTCCCTCACTTTCCTTTAAACTAGGGATCGACTGATTATCGGCAAGGCCGCTATATCGGGGGCCGATATTGACTTTTGCCGATATATCTGTATTGGCCCCGGAACTGGCCGATATTGCCGATATTCCAAATATTGCTCATATAAGGGTAAAGTGATGTCACATAGCATAATTCCATTTACAAATGTTATTGAATATGCCATTCACATATGTACAAATTAAAGATATAAGCAATTCCACATTAACAGATCTGCTGACAGATCGGTATCTCTAACCCACTTGCCATAAGTGATACCCGGGTGATACCGCTCCGTTCGGCATCCACTCAATACCGATCCGTCTCTCACCCACTTGCCGTAAGTGATACCCAGGTGATACCGCTCCGTCTGGCATACGATCTCAGAGGTCACATCATTTTACCCTTACATGAGCATCACCACCTACAAAGTATACAAATGTACAAAATATCGGCCCATATCGGCCAATACCGATATGCAATGGCTAAAATGGCATAATCGATCAGATTATGGAACGATCTGTAGTCCGTTTTTTGTTGCATGCTAGTCTGATTTGGAAAGTAAAGGTTATTTTCATACGAATTTTCCCGTACGACAGAATTCTACGTCAGAAGTGATGTCATGTGTTGGATTGTTTTGTATGTGTTCTTTCGTCTCTGAGCATGCCTAGTCTTGCTCTCAAGATTTTTTTTTTCGTCGAAAACTGTACTATTGAAACGAAAATCGGACGTTGTGTTGATGGACGACAAAAATTATATAGCCTGCACATCAGGATTTTTTCAGCCGAAAAGTCGGAGTCGGCTGTTGAAAGCACCATACTAACAATCCGAAAATCGGCAGATCGGTCGTCGGATGAAATTTCCCTTCAGATTTTCTTATCGTGTGTACGGTCCTTAGCTCTCTCTCACATCAGTTATTTTGACACTCAAGGGTGTGCAGGTACTCTCGACTTCTTGATCTGGCACTGTCTCTAATAGGGCTTTTCCACTGCATGGAACCGAATGGTTTGGCTTGCTTTTGTGCTTTTCCACTGCTGGTACCGCATGGTACGGTGTAGGAACGGTTCGGTACGGTACGTCGGCGCTTTTCCACTACATGGAACCGAACGGTACGGCTCTCTAAAACAGTACCACCTCGATTGTGGTTTCAAGAGGTACCATACCGGTACCATATCCCACAATCCTTTGCATGCAGCTGACTGTTTGTCACTACTAGCCACTGATTGGTCAGAGAATCGTTGTTATCCCACCCACTATCCCACCCACTTACTTTAGTACTACTTTAGTGGAAAAGCAAACCGTACCGAACCGTTCCAACACCGTACCATGCGGTACCATGCAGTGGAAAACCAAACCGGGCCAAGCAGGGCCAAGTAGAGCCGAGTCGGTACTTGCAGTGGAAAAGTGCCATATGTAATAGGTCTTGTTTGACATTCGTATTTGTATGATATTGTTATACTGTGTTTCACTCTTTGTATCACGAATACTACTTTGTGTATTTTACGCCAACGCCTGTTTAAATTGTATGTCGGAAACTTTAAAAGAAAGAAACAAAAATCCACTAGATGCATACTTTGTTTGCAAATGTACATTTTTTTGTTTTCATGCTTTTCATTTGTTAATTTTGTAGTACTGCATTAAAAACCTTTTAACATTTTTTTACATTTTGGTTTGCCAGAAGCATAATAGAAGGAGGCTGAGCAAAGTCCTACTACTTGGTCAGTAGTAGGAAGCGTGATTCGTGAGACCAGTAGAACAGGATGTGTTTCCTGTGAGAAAGGTATAATACCCTCATGGAAGTTTTGGGAAGCCATGTGCAGTCATTTTGCAATGCTATCACCCTGCTAAGGGAGCCTGCAAGCCAGGCACAAGCATAGCCAAAATAAATATCACAAAGAAATTGCTCACCACAGTTTGCAACGTCTGCCCAAAAAGTAGAATGTTATAATGAATGGTGGCATGAACACAGAATCAGCAATATAGGACTAATTCTTGCAACTCCTGCAATTAGTCAATCATAATGCATAAAAAAGCCTTTTTTGAGAAAAAAACTGGATGAAACAAACAAACAATTGTAAGTACATTCTTTCCTTTGTTATCTCTACTATCCAGCATGAAAAATTTAGCAAATGTGTGTTTAGTCTAATGTGTATGAGCTTCATGATAAAAGTGAAAACCCTGGGTAAAGTTTGAGGCTAATCTCAGCAAAGGATTTTCAGTAAAGCCCGAGAAGAAATGGTGTCTTAAAGTGTATGTCTAGCAATTTTTTTAAGTAGCTCCCTCCTAGATGGGTTGCTAGGTTGTCAGGAAAACTTTTTGTCTCTTCTGTAATCACTGGAGCAGCTAATGATTTCTTTGGACTGATCTAGATCTCACAGGTTGCAGATTTGGCTACTTCCTCCTACTTACTGGAATAGGCAGCTTAAATATTATTTGTGTTTAAGCCAATCCTTGGGGAGGTATGTTCAGTAGGTGGCTGGGGAGAATATAAATTATCGGGGGTCTGGAGCAGCAATGCCTTGTTCTGCTAAAGAAGTTCCACAGCCCCTTTGAGGCAGTTCTACTCAAGTTTGCTGATGCTCATCAAGGTCCCAGCTTTAGCAAGGCTGGGTGGCCTAATTCCAAGTATCTTGGGAGCCAGCTAAGGGACTTTACCTAGGGATCTGGTCAAGAGAGCTCACTGAGGAAGTGCCTAGTGGAAGCAGAAAGGTGTATAGCTGTCCTGTGGTATTATGAGTATTACCTCTCCCCCACTGTCTGGTGGAAGCTGGAAAGGAGTAGTTATCCTGCAGTCAAAGAGAGCCTGGAGGAAGCTAGTAACTGTGCAGCTGTCCAGTGACATTGTGGGGGGTTGACCTGAGCTCCAGATCCTGGTGACTGTGTTCTGTTTTTTGGGGGATAAGTGGCAGTGGTAGCTCTCACTGAGATGCCTCTTACAATATCTCAATTATGGCCATTCCCCTTTGTCCCTGGCATAAAGACTGCTCAGAGAAGCCTAGCCTAGTAAAGTGTTTCCTCCTATTCCTATACGGTATTCTTAGAGTATCCCATACTACCCTGCACCCCCTCCGTCTGTTAAAGTTTATCAGCAATAAAGCTTAAAATTACAACCCTAGACTGCCTACTGGAGTCAGAGTGAATGGACTGTAGCTCGGGTGGCTGGTGGCCACTGTGGTGTTTGAGAAGGAACTAGGTAAATTTAAGGCTCCTGTGGGGTAGCGCCACATTTCGTTTTTGGGTATATTGGGGAGACCCGATCAGGTTTTAGATGTATGCAGTGCTTAATTAAAGAGATTTTACACAGAAAGTGAGGAACAATCTGCAAGAGTGACAGAGACAGCAATTAAAAGCTGATGGGCTTAAGCATTCCCCCACTCTACTAAAAAGAAGAAAATATTTGTTTGATTTTGGAGATTTACTTACGCTTCCTGTCCAGTGAAACCATTGTCAGCAGAACAGGAAGTGAGGAGAAATCTCTAATGTAGCCCCGGTTCAAAGAAAACCTCAACAGGGGTTTTAATCCTTCTGCAGTCTATCCAAAACTTTAAAAAAGAGAGTTTTGGTTGGGCATCGCTTTAATCCTTAAGGGCCCTTAAAGTGTATACCCACCAATACTTGGTTTCAGGCCCAGGTGGACCAAAATACCTTGATCCTGTCTGGAACTTGCACCACAGGGGACTTTGAAGGAGGATCACAGCTCCCTCAATAACTTTTTTGTGCGGTGTGATACAATGCACTTACCGTGGAACTTAAAAAAAAATCCACTTTAAAGTCCTCAATGTTTGGAAATATATTGCATGCTTTGCTGCACTGTGGTGTTATTCATTTTATACACAACACATTAAGGCAATGCACCTGCTTTGCAAGCACCATAACAGGCATTACCCACACAAGTGTAACTGGGCCCTAAGGTTTAAAAGACAGAAGTATGGCCAGCTGATGTCATAAACAGGACCCAGACTCTGCAAGGATCCCAACTTTAATGCTGGGACCCACCCAGATTCCTGACCGGCTGCTGGCTCATGGTTTGTATATCCTGAGATTTAAAAAACTCTGCCTAGCAGGACAGGAGTCCTGATTTTTCCCTGCTGTAGTTAAGTCACACTTCTGGGTCTTGCATCCCCCCAAACTGTGAGTGGACAGTGAAAGAGAAAACAATGGGCTGACCAAGCTGCCCCCGTCTCTTATCAACATGACCCTTGTTATCACATGATCGCATCCAGGGCCGCTGATAGGGGGGGACCATCAGCCCTCTTGTAGGGGGCCCGAGCACACAGGGGGGCCCACACAAAGAGGGGGATTAGTGATGGACAACAAATACAGGAATCTTCCTCCAGCACCTGAATCTGATCTGTCCCTCTCCCTGCTATCAGCTTTTATCTGCTGAGAAAGAGACAGTCGCCCCTCACTAATCCCCCTCCCTGTGTGGCCCCCCTCCCAGCACTTATCTCTGCTCAGGAGTTTATTTGTAAATTGTAACTTTGTTTCTCTCTCTCTGTCTCTCTGATCACTGAGCTCCAACTGCCCAGCCTGTATGTTTTTCTCATCTCATCTTCTTTTTTATTTAACATCGTTTTTTTTTTTTAGATTTAGCAGGAATTATGCGAGTTATGTTATATTTGTGTCTGATAATAGTGATTTTGTTGTAATTTTAGCTAAATATATCTTTAATATTTTCTTGGTGGGGCCCTGACAGATAGTCTGTACGGGGCCCCGCAATTTCTAACAGCAGCCCTGATCACATCTCCATCTTCCAGCCTGAGCTTTGCTGTCCAGTCGATTACAATAGACTAATACCAAGTCAAATTCTGGTACTTACACTACTTGCATTAATGTATTTATTAAACAGAGGTGCGGTTGGTTGTGTCTTTTACTGCATATCTGCCAGGAATTCAGCTTTAACATAAATCAATGTCTCTCTCTGAATACAGTATTGTCAATTGCTTCTTTCCTTCTGTGAAGTGTTTTGTCAAAGAACCCCACATGTTATTTTCCTGTTAGAGATCTTCAGTAAACATATTAACATTTTTTTGCCTCGTACACATGTTCAGATAATCGGAAGACTTATCGTTTGCATTTTGTTGCATGATACTAATATCGAATTCAACAAGGCATATAAACGTAGGATTTTTTTTTGTATGATTCTGGAAAAGCTTCCTGTTTGCGTAGCTAGGTATCAGATGGTGCAAAACAAAAACATTGCCAGCCAGGCTTTTTCCGTGCTATTTTAGTGTTTCTGATCATGTGCGGTCTTTGTCGATCGATTTTTAGCGGACGCATAGTGTACTGTTAAACGGTTGTCGTTTGCTAGGCTATCGTACAACAGAAGTTTTCCTGTTTGTCCCTTTGGATTTTGTTGGACAAACTGTCATGATCGGCTGTCAAAAGCTGTGTACTAACGATCAGATTATCGTGCGATCAGATCGAAAGCGAGTTTTATCGTATGATTATCTGAACGTGTGTACGGGGCATAAGTCACTTTTTTTTTTACTGTGCTTTCCTTAGCTCTCTGTCTCCACATATACTCTAAGTCATAATTTTTGCTCACACTGGGTACCAGCAATTGCATTTACTCCATATGCAGTATAAGTACTGTATCTCCCAATAGTCCCGGATTTACCAAAATCCAGGCACCTCACAGATCCCAGCTGTGTTCAGTCATCTTGAGTAAGACCTCTGGAATATGCAGTTTAGTTTTGGGCACCAGTTCTTAAATAGGATATCTGGGAACTGGAGAAAGTGCAGAGAAGGGCAATCAAACTAATAAGAGGCATGGAGAAGATTAGAGGAACTGAATTTATTCTCTCTTGAGAAGAAGAGATTAAGGGGGATATGATCAACACATATAAATACATAAGGGGTCCATATAGTGAACTTGGTGTTGAGTTTTTCACTTTAAGGTCAACACAGAGGACAAGGGGGCACTCTTTACGTCTAGAGGAAAACAGATTTCGTCTCTAAATATGGAAAGGTTTTTTCACCGTAAGAGCTGTGAAATTGTGGAATAGACTCCCTCCAGAGGTGGTTCTGGCTAGCTCACTAGATTGCTTTAAAAAAAGGCCTGGATTATTTCCTGGGTGTACATAATATAAATGGTTACTAATATTTATAGGTAAACTTGTTCCAGGGAATATCCGATTGCCTCTCGGGGGGATCAGGAAGGAATTTTTTTCCCCTGCTGTAGCAAATTGGATTAGGCTTTGCTGGGATTTTTTTCGCCTTCCTCTGGATCAACTGCGGGTATAGGATTGTGCATATGGGGCTGTATGTTTGGGTTTTCTTTACTGTTTTTTGTTTTTTATTGGTTGAGCCAGATGGACTTGTGTTTTTTTTTCAACCTGACTAACTATGTAACTATAAGTTATTGGCTGAGCTCTGTAATTAATATACTAAACTCCAGTTTCCCAGTGAACTCCAATGTCTAACACAGTAACTTCTCCAAGCACCAATGCCCCCCTCTGCTGCTATAGTGTACCAGTGTCCTCCTCTCTTCCCATAGAGTACCAGTGTCACCATCTCTTCTCATTGCGTGCCAGTGCACCCCTCTCCTCCCATAGAGTGCCATTGTCCCCCTTCTGCCTCCACAGAGTACCAATGCCCCCTCCCTCCACAAAGTACCAGTGCCCCCTCCCTCCACAATGTACCAGTGCCCCTCTCCATTAACAAACTACCAGAGCTCCCACTCTTACTTAACAGAGTATTAGTGCCCTCCTCACCCCCCCCCCCCACAGAGCATTGGGCTCCTTCCTTCAAAAGAGTACCAATGTCCCCTCCCTCCACAAAGTACCAGTTCTCCCCCCCCTCTCCTCCCATAGAGTACCAGTGCCCCTCTCCATTAACAAACTATCAGAGCCCCCACTCTCACTTAACAGAGTATTAGTGCCCTCCTTACCCCCCCCCCCCCCCCCACAGAGCACTGGGTTCCTTCCTTCCAAAGAGTACCAATGCCCCCCCCCCCCCCATTGGAGCATTTTTCAAGTGCTGATACAGAGCATTTTCTTTCTCCCACTAACCACCAACTTCGGCCAAAGTTTTCCTACATAATAATCACCAATATCAGGTTTTGTTTCTCCAACTGACCACCAACACTACATTGGGCATTTTCTTCCTCTTCTGACCACTGATGCCAAATATTTTTCTTCCCCATGGCCATCAACATCAGGCTTTTTTTTTCTCCTGCTGACCACCAACACTGACCATTTTATTTCTCTTGCTGATCAACAATAAAAGGGATGTGTAAGCTGGGGATAGGTAGCAGATACAAAAGTGCCCTGGGATGAGCACACTTTAAGGCACAGATACCAGTTTAATGGAGTAAAATAAACAGTGCAGTGTTCATTGGTGCTATTTTCAAGTCAATTTACAGTCCAAAACTTCAAAACTTAATCCTAGCTGTGTCCTGGCACTAACTTCACAAATATAAGTCCTGACTATCAGGCTGAGCAAGCCTAAGGCTGGCCATACACTATACAATTTTCTTGTTCAACTTTGCTTTAGATTTACCAAAACCATGTAATATAGGGTCAAACCTACAAACTTTCAATTTGTATGCAATCAGGCAGGCCCTTGTACTACATAGTTTAAGGTAAATCTAAAGGAAATTGAATAAGAAAATTGTATAGTGTATGGCCAGCCTAAGGCTTGTCAGTCTCCACACATGCAGTATTTTAGCTTACACCAACCTTTTAGGTCTCCCAGACATGACTTGACTGTTCCCAGGTTTAAAAGCACTGGCTGCAGGCTCCAGGTGAGTGGAAATTGCCCCAGGGGAGAGGAGCAAAACCCAAACTGGACCAAGGATTAGAGACCTTGAATACCTCGTTTCCACTGAGCGGATAGGTTTGGGTCAGTTCGGTACGGTACGCTAGTGTGGAGTGTTTCCATTATGAAAGTGGCCCATACAACCGAACCAAACCGCACCATTCCTGGTCCTCCTTCAGATGTAGGGCCATAGGAAATTGTACGGTACGGTTAGGGCGGAGCTACTGGCGTCACATGATACATTCCACTGATTGGCGGACAGCAAAACGTCAATGCTCACGTCAAACAAAATCGCAAAACAAACACCACGTTTGGTGTAAACCCCGCATGGCCCCTGGCGGTCCGACTTGCAGTGGAAACGCTCACCTGAATAGGCCGGACCATTCTAACCCTTCCAAAGTGTACCGACCCGAACCGTTCCGCTCAGTGGAAACGAGGCATTAATGTGTATGAGACGAGCCTGGGATATGTATGAACTCTGAACAGGACTTTTCCGAGCTCCTTCTACAACATTCTGCTACACATGACACTTATTGCTGTCCGCTAAACTCTATACATTGCGTTATACATAACAAAGTTCAAACTGCTGTACATCACATACAAATATGTTACTTTAAGTTACGTTCAGTTAACGTGTTAGCTCTCTTTCCATTTTTTTTTAGATTTATGTGTGTCTGTTTTATTTCTTTAGGTATCACTTGTGGTACACAAGGGGTATTTAACCACTTGCCAACCGCTGCCCGACTATATACGGCGGCGGTCAGCCCCTCCCAGGCAAAGTGACGTACCGGTACGTCACTAGCCTGGGAGCCAATAGGGGGCGAGCGCGCACCGCCGGAGGCGCGCTCCCGCCCCCGCTAGTTCACTAGGAAGCCCGCGCGTGTGACCGGCGGACCCGATGTCCGCCGGTCACTCACGATCGTCGGGTGGAGAGGGAGAAAGGCAGGCGGCTAATGTAAACAAAGCCGCCTGTCATTCTCCCCTGTGTAAAAGCACAGATCACTCGGTCCTGTTATGTAGGACCGTTGATCTGTGCTGTTACACACACAGCCACATTCAATGACAGTTAGAAACACGCCCCTAGGGACACACTTAACCCCTCCCTCTCCAATAAAGTTAACCCCTTCCCTCCCAGTGTCATTTTTACAGTAACAGTGCATATGTATAGCACTGATTACTGTAGTAATGTCACTGGTAACCCCAAAAGTGTCAAAAATGTCAGTCAAGGTTCCGATCTGTCCGCCACAATGTCGCAGTCCCACAAAAAAAAATAGCAGATCTCCGCCATTACTCGTTAAAAAAAAAACAAAAATGACAAAAATCTTTCCCTTAGTTAGTAAACGCAATAACCTTTGCGCAATCAAAATACGCTTATTGTGATTTTTTTTTTTACCATACATAGGTAGCAGAAAACAAATTGGCCAAAAATTTTAAAAAAATTTGATTTTTACATTTTTTTTGGGGGGGAATTTCATATAAAAAAATGTGAAAAATATTATTATTTTTGCAAAATTGTCGCTCTTTTTTTGATTATAGCGCATGATCAGAAAATCGCACAGGTGATCAAATACCACCAAAAGAAAGCTCTGTTTGTGGGGAAAAAAGGACGTCAAATTCGTTTAGGTACAGCGTCGCACGACCGCGCTATTGTCCGTTAAATTGCAAAATACCCCCTGGTCAGGAAGGGGGTAAAATCTTCCGGGGGTTAAGTGGTTAAGTGGTATTTTGAGGGCACAAGGATTGCAACATATGTGTGCAGGGTATACTGTGAGTAGGCTTAAACTATATTAAATCATGTTTCTGTAAGCCCCGTACAATATCCTGTGCAGTGTAGATATATCCCATTTTTCTCAATGGCGTGCTCCTCCGGTTTCATGTTTTCCCCTTTCCAAGTTTTCCCTCTTTCTCAGCTCCTGATGTTGAGAAGTATGTGGTCTATCATATTTACCATAGGCCCCACATTTTGGTTCAGTAGCTTTAAATATTTTTATGCACTTCATCTACTTCTTATATTTTCTAAAAATAAGTCTAAATTGGAAGTAATCCAAGGCACAAGCCTGCCGCTGTTCTGTATTATATAGTTGTAATGGGAGAGCCCTACACAAAGACTTCTTATTGCACACAAATTTTTTTGTCAGCAGGAACTTCAAATGCCCTCGAGAGTTTCTGTCCATATGTGTGTGTATGTGAGTGTGTGTCAGAGAAGACTGGTGTTTTTGAAGTCGAATATAAATACACATACACACCGCAGCACAGTCGCTGACGCAGCACTAGGTCACTAGTACAGGAATCTAACAAAGAAAGTTTTATGTAGGCTGTCCGAGGACAAGAGCAGCTCTGCATGGACTCTACGGCATGTCTTTTCATACACCATACATACACGATCATTACAGAGATTCTCCATCTTGTCATTATTGGCCTCTAAGCATCTTGTCCTCATTGGCCTCTAGGCATTATCAAGGTATATCCATTATTTAAAATTGTATTTCAGAGTTATTTCTTTAGCTCCTTATATAATTTTACTGATTATGTACACTGTTGTTTGACAATGGTGTGATTTGAATAAGGCTATTTGGCCTTTGGTCTCCCCTTCATATATAATGTCCATGCAGAGACGTAACTAGAACCTTCAGGGCCCCGGTGCAAGAAACCATGAAGGGCCCCCCGGACCCCCTTCAAGTCTGGGGCTCTTCCCACTGATCCTAGGACCCTTTCACAAGTTCTGCAGTGGGCCCCCTTCCTGCCATCTTGGGGTCTCCTCACGGTGGTGGAATGCCAGGGCCTTGTCACAAGTGCAACCTTTGCAATCCTGGTAGTTCACCCACTGGTGTCAGTAGTTTTTATTTTTTGGTATTTTAATTGTATCATTTTTTATCATTTTATTTTTTTACAATGTCACTGACTATGACTCTGTCCATTCAGAAAAGGAAGGAACTGGTAAATTACATATTTACCGACCTTTTCCTGGTTCTCTATTGTGACACGTCCCCTGCAGCAGCCGGCAGGAGAGAGAAGGGAGCACAGTGGGGCGGGGGGCGCGGGAGAGGGCAGCACAGTGGGGGGGGGGACCGGGGGAGCACACAGGGGCCCAGGGACAGCAGAATACAAGTTGACTGGATAGGAGGAGTGACGGGGGCAGCATACAGAGGAACCAATTGCCTCTATTTTCCTCCTGCAGCTACAGGAGGAAAAAATGAGGACAGTGATTTCTCGACATGCTGTCCCCCGCCGCCGCTCCTATCCAGGTGTACAGGGGAGCTGCACAGGCCCCCTGGAGCATGGGGCCGGTTGCAATTGCAACCCCTGTAATAACCCCCTGTCAGGGCCGTTGCTAGACTATTTTACGCCCTAGGCAAGACCAGCTACTTGTGCCCCCCCCCCCCCCCCAACAGTGGTGGAAAGCCAGGGCCTGGTAGTTCCGCCACTGCCCAAGACACCTGGCATCCTCCTCTGTCCCTTCTTACTCCCCCACTGCCATCCCTCCCCTCAGTTTACAAGGATCATTTATGATGGAGAGAGAGTGCTGACTCGTGGCTACGCCCCTAGGTGGCAATGCGCCCTAGGTGGCTGCCTAGTTTGTGTAGTAGAAGCACCGGCCCTGCCCCCTGTGTCCATGGCTTGCACTGTTCATAAGGAGAAGATTAGTTTGCAGTCCTGCAGTTATCACTTTATATAGAGAGGTCCCTTAGAGATAACTCATGAGAACCAGTAACTAAAAAAGTAGGCTGGCTGAAATACAAAAAACAAAACTGGATACCTAAAAAAAATGTAGTGAAGAACCTACTGTGTAAACTACATAGACTTCTGTGGCAAGTCATTAGATAAAGTATATTTGGTCATGTTATCTGTGTCTGCACAATGACATCATGCGGAGTGTAACATGGAGACCCTGAAATCACCAGCCAGCGGCTCATAAAAGTAATAGTCTTTATTGGACACTCAAAACAAGTAAACAAAAAACAGCGCTCTTCAGCAAAAATAAAGCAAACAGTCCATAGTCCTGGTATAATCATGACAAAATAATGGCTCACCGCCAATACACCAGTCCCACACTTGGGTTTAGGGTTTCCATCTGTTTCGGAGTACAGGAAAAGCCATACCAGCTCAGCAAAACAGAGTCTTATGCCTCGTACACACGCAACGATTATCGGCCGACCAATCGTCCGACTTTTGTCCAGAGTGGTGTTTTGTTGGTTGAAATGTGCTCTAGACTGCACACGAATTTTCTCGGCCAACAAAAACCAACTTCAGAAGTGATGTCATGTGCTGGTTTACTTTCCGTGTGTTTTTTCTTCTCTGAGCATGCCCAGTCTTGCTCAGTAGATTTTTGTTTTTGACGAAATCTGTACTGACTGACGGAAAATCGGCCGTTGTGTTGAAGGTCAACAAAAATTTTATAGCCTGCACACCAGATTTTATTCGGCCGAAAAGTCGGGGTCGGTTGTCGGAAGCATCATACTAACAAGCCGAAAATCGGCCGATCGGACGTTGGCCGAAAATTCACGGCCAACTATCGATGCGTGTGTACAAGGCATTAGTCTCCAGAAAGTCCACACTTTTCCACAGTAAAGATCCACTCCACACTGCCTCATAGACACGTGCTGACTCCTTCCTACTGCTTTTCAAGCCTCCCTTGCAGGTGGAATAACCCTTTAGGAACCAAAGGCCCTGTAATCAGGGTTTGGAGGCTCTTTCCCACCAAACCTCAGAATTCCAGGTCCAAAATGAGGACTTACTAATCCAGGTAGTACTGAAATGAGTCTTCTCTTCTCCGACTGGACTTCCTTGGAATCCCTCACCATGCTCCTAAAATATCTCCTTTATTCTCCTTTAAAGCGACCACAACCCAAACAGTGAGGAAATATATCTCCTGTCCAGAACTCATCCTTGCTGTCCTGTACAGGAAGTATAAACCGTTTCTATATACCAATAGTTAACCACTTGCCGACCGCTCGCTGCATATATACTGCAGCAGTCTGGCTCGGCTGCGGGAATCGACGTATGGGTACGTTGGTTCCTAGAAGTGGTGCTGGGGGGCAAGCGTGCGCCGCCGGGGGTGCACTCCCACTAGGCAGCGGGTATGGCGATCCATGTGACCAGCACCCGCGATCGCTTCCCGCTAAAAGAGAAGGACGACCAGCTGTTGTAAACATAGCTGACCGTTCTTCTCTCTGAATGATCACAGAGCGCCTGTGATCCTTCTATATAGGATCACAGGTCTCTATGGTCATTTCACAAGTCTATCCCCCTTACAGTTAGAAAACACTCACCTAGGCTCACACTTAACACTTTGATCACCACAGTGTTAACCCCTTCCCTGCCAATGTCATTATTACAGTAACAGAGCATATTTTTAGCGCTGATTACTGTAGTTATGTCACTGGTACCCCCAAAAGTGTAAAAAATGTCAGTGAGGGGGTCTGATCTGTCTGTTGCAATGTCGCAGTCCCGCTAAAAATTGCAGATCGCCGCCATTACTAGTAAAACAAAATTTAAATAAATAAAATAAAGTGATATAAAATGACATAAAGCTCACTAGATTGCTTTAAAAAAAGGCCTGGATTATTTCCTTGGTGTACATAATATAAATGGTTACTAATATTTATGGGTGGACAGGGAATATCCGATTGCCTCTCAGGGGATCAGGAAGGAATTTTTCCCCTGCTGTAGTAAATTGGATCATGCTTTGCTGGGGTTTTTTCGCCTTCCTCTGGATCAACTGAGGGTAAAGGATTGTGTATATGGGATTGTATGGTTGGGTTTTCTTTACTGTTTTTTGTTTTTTTATTGGCTGAGCCAGATGGACTTGTGTCTTTAATCAACCTGACTAACTAATGGCACTTTTCCACTGCAAGTACCGGCTCGGCTCTACTCGGCCCTGCTTGGCCCGTTTTGCTTTTCCACTGCTGGTACCGCATGGTACGGTGTTGGAACGGTTCGGTATGGTACGGTATGGTTTGCTTTTCCACGAAAGTAGTACTAAAGTTAAGTGGGTGGGATAACAACGATTCTCTGACCAATCAGTGGCTAGTAGTGACTGCATGCAAAGGATTGTGGGATATGGTACCGGGTATGGTACCTCTTGGAACCACAATCGAGGTGGTACTGTTTTAGAGAGCCGTACCGTTCGGTTCCATGCAGTGGAAAAGCGCCGTTGTACCGTACCGTACCGATCCGTTCCTACACCATACCATGCAGTACCAGCAGTGGAAAAGCACAAAAGCGAGCCGAACCGTTCGGTTCCATGCAGTGGAAAAGCGCCATATGTAAATCTTTCCCCTAGTTTGTGGACGCGATAACTTTTGCGCAAACCAATCAAAATACGATTATTGGGATTTTCTTTTACCAAAAATATGTATCAGAATACAAATTGGCCTAAAAGGATGAAAATTTTTGATTTTTACTTTTTTTTGGGGGGGGGGGGGGGTTGTTATATAGCAGAATGTGAAAAATATTTTTTTTTTCAGAATTGTCGCTCTTTTTTTAGTGCAAAAATAAAAAAAATAGCACAGGTGATCAAATACCACCATAAGAAAGCTCTATTTGTGGGAATAAAAGGACATCAGTTTTATTTGGGTACAGCGTTGTACGACTGCGCAATTGTCCATTAAAGTAACGCAGTGCTGAATCGCAAAAAATGGCCTGGTCATTAAGGGGGCAAATCCTTCTAGTTCAGAACTGGTTAAAAGAGTTCTTATTTACCACGGTTTAAAATAAGCCAGGTTCCTTGACCCTAAATGGACACGCACTTTTTTTTGTCAGCTATGTTCTTGTGTTGCCATCATAGCATTTGGCCAATAAATACTTATAAAGCATTGTGGTAGCTGTTCCATTAATACACACTAGAGGATCAAGAGGAGAACCCCTGATAAAAATGACTATATATACATATCACAATACATTAATGTGATGCTTACTGGGTAGGATGCACCTTACATTTGTTGTCATTGGGAAGAATTCAGCCCCCCCCCCCCCCCTTTACGGATAGCTTAAAAGATCATTGATGCCAATGGTTATTTATCTGAGAGGCAGATGTTGCTGATTGGTCAAGGAACTTCTGTCATCGTCTGCAGGAACCCTAGTTCAGATTGGCTGATATATTATATTTCTTGAACTATATTTCTTATGCTTTAAAAGTGGGACTCCCCACTGTCAGAATACATGGATTCAGCAGTTGCAGCTGCCTGATAGATAAACATTTTCCAACAAGCCCGTTTGACCAGTGGCGACTGGTGCTCCATGACCACACCAGCCCACACACCCTAGCATTACCACCTGCAAGAGATCATACACAGGCAATCAAAGTTTCCAAGAAGCAGATCCTGCAGACAGACACCAAGACAAGACAGATGGTGCATTCATGGCAGGCAGATTACAATGCAGATCTCCCTGTGCATCACACACAACACATGCCAATGGTGCTCTTTTCTGCACTTACCTGATTTGCAGCGGCGGCTTCTCCTCAGTCCTCAGTCCCCCGCGTCTCCTTGAGTCCTCCCTCCTCCTCCATGGCCAATGGCATGGGTTCGCCTTTCGACCAATCGGAAAACGGGTTCCTGATTGGCCAGGAGGAGGATCTGTGTGACAATAGCTAATATTTATATTGTCACACAAATGGGTGGGCTCGGGGCGCAGCGTTCTGCGCCCCGAGCCCACCCTTTTTCTGAAGCCTATTAGAGCTTATGGCTCTAATCACGTGCTTCAGAAAAAAAAAAAACATTGAACTCAATGCGTCTGGCGCCCCGCATGTAGATTAGGGGGCCAGACGCATTGATACGAGGGGGGGGCGGCACCCCTGCACCCCCAACGCACCAGCCGCCACTGCGTTCGACAGAAGTCAATCTTACAATTGGCTTCTACTGAAGAAGCATGGACACGCGTGGATCAAAATTCAGCCGATCCGGCTGAATACTTTAGGATCATCTGCACAATAGGAAAGGTTTTGTAGACTAAAGATTGTGTATAGTCTGTATAATCTGCTGCATACACATTTGTTCTCTCTCAGAACATGTCTGTGCAGTGTAGCTCCTCTATTTCATACCTAATTATATACTTTCCATCACACATTGATGCTTTCTCACCACTGCAATTCGCACACAACAAGGCTACTGTGTCTTGCTCTGCAATTTGGAGGTTCTTTGTCAAAGAACTTAAAGGCAAAACTAGCCAGAACTATTAGATGACAGATGGACAATTGTAAAGGATCTGACATTCTAATGGGTTTTTTAAAACCTATTGGTGCATACACATGAAAGCCAGTAAGCCAGTGCTGACCAGTGAGGATAAGAAGAGCTTTATCTTGTATCCTGTGCTAATGTGGAATAAAGGAGTGTCAACACAGTGTGATATTTTCCCTTTTTTTTCATTAAGTGCCGGTTCACACTACTCCGACTTGTCAGACGACTTGGTCGCCTGACATATCGTGCTCCATTCTGTGCAATTGGAACAGTTCTAATAGCAGCGACTCGAGTTGCTCCGACTTAGAAAAAGGTTCCTGCACTACTTTTGGCCCGAATTCGGAGCGACTTGCATTGACTTCCATTATGTGAAGTCCTTGCAAGTCGCGCTGAAGTCGCGGTGCACGGCGACTTCATTAAGGTCAATTAGCAACATTGTTTAGGGAATTGTCAAATACACAGTAGGGAAAATAATTATTTGATCCCCTGCAGATTACAAAGAAATGAAGGGTCTATCATTTTTATCATAGTTGTATTCTAAATGATAGAGAGAAACAGCCCCAAAGCATCATGTTTCCACCTCCGTGCTTGATTGTAGGGATGGGGTTCTTAGAGTTGTAGCACTGCCCCCTTGGGAGCTGCTGAGATAGGATTCCCCTGGGTTACCCATAGCAACAGTCTGTTAAACTTATCACTTTAAGTCCTCGGCTTAGTCAATGAACAGTCCAGGGTATTTGTTTTTTTTGGGGTTTTATTTGAGAACTTGGATGGGAGAAGGGATGAGTGGGAAACTCCAACTTGAACTATGCACAATGTTGAGGACAACAAGCTGTAGTGTATGCAGCAAGGCCGCTGCTTCACCTTGCCACAGAAGTGAAGATATCTGAATAGGCTCCTTTTAAAGTTACTCTTCAGGGTCTAACCTGGCACCCCCTTTCTTACTTGCGGTGTCCACTCCTGTCCACTGACTCTCACCGGAGTGGTCCCCTTCCTGGGCAGACCCCTGGCAAGCTCCCTGGTACTCACGGACACTGTTTTTCCTCAGGCTGCTCTGCCTTCAGCTCCACTGTCAGTATCCCTTGGACCTCCTGGCTCAGCACCACACTCTGGCTCATTAGGCCGACCGCCTGTGACCACCTTCCTTGCTGACAGGAGGAGAGACAGCCGTCACCCTCCCCCTGGGACCTGGCTTCCCACCCAAAGACACCCTGTCACATGTGCCCTTGGCTTTTATCACCATCCCAGGATGCACCACTGTTGTGCCCTCCCACTGGGACAGCCACAAAATCCTGTGTGTCACTGGCTGGGTTTCCTCCACTGTCCAACTGGCTCCCCTATTGGATACAGTGGGGACACTCCTTCAGACCAGGTGAATCACTGATCGATAGGTGAAGCCTGATCGATAGCTAGGCAACAGGCCTAGCTATCGATCAGGCTCTCCTGATAAGCAGGCAGAGCAAACACTATGCTTTTCCTAGCACCTATCTAGGAGGGTGCTAAAGAGTCATAGTCTGTATGGTTCTTCCTCCAAACACGCGAGTCCCTCTCCTGAAGAAGGCACATGTACAGTCATGCCAATGAACATCTAAATGATTCAGAGACGTATTAGGAGAAAGTGCTGTGGTCAGATGAGACCAAAATTGAGCTCTTCGGCATCAACTCAACTCACCTTGTTTGGAGAGAGAAAAATGCTGACAATGACCCTAAGAACTCCATCCCTACAGTCAAGCACGGAGGTGGAAACATGATGCTTTGGGGCTCTTTCTCTGCTAAAGGTACCGGCCCGACTTTGCTGCGTTAAGGGCCCAATGGACAGGGCCAAATATTGGTGTCCCCCCGGGAGACCCCTGCGAATAGCCGGCTGGCCGAAGACCTGAACAAAGCCGAATTCAGCTCTGATCGGGTCTCCAATGTAAAAACCCAGAAGTGATGTCATGACATCGCTTTCTGGGTACTGAAGCCTTTAAGGCGCCAAATTTTTAAAAAATTACAGCATTCAAAACAGGCAAACTTGGAGTTTTGAATGCTTTAAAAGTGCAGTGGAGGGGTTTGGGGTCTTTTAGACCCCAGATCCCTCCATAAAGAGAACCTGTCACTGTCCATTACTGTCACAAGGGATATTTACATTTAAATGTGATCAAAATTATTATTTTTTAAATGGACGGTGTAAAATAAATAAAATACAAAATAAAATAATTAAGAAAAAAAAAATTTAAAGCGCTCCGTTAATCTGTTTTAGCGCGCAGAAGCGAACGCATACACAAGCCGCACCTGCATATGTAAATGGTGTTCAAACCACACATGTGAGGTATCGCCACGATTGTTAGAGCGAGAGCAATAATTCTAGCACAAGACCTCCTCTGTAACTCTAAACAGGTAACTGTTAAAACTTTGCCTATGGAGATTTTTAATGAACGCAGTTTGTTGCCATTTCACGAGTGTGTGCAATTTTAAAGCATGACATGTGAGGTATCTATTTACTCTGCATAACATCATATTTCACATTATATAAAAAAATTGGGCTAACTTTACTGTTTTTTTTTCTAATTAATGAAAGTGTATTTCTTCCCAAAATATTGCATTTGAAAGACCGCTGTGCAAATACTGTGTGACATAAAATATTGCAACGATTGTCATTTTATTCTTTAGGGTCTCTGCAAAAAAAAAAAACAATATATATATATATATATATATATATATATATATCATAGTTGCCAACATTTGAAAAAAATTTCCAGGGACACTTTGCAGCACAGCAAATAATTACTTACCACACCCACGTCCCTGAAGCTCCTCCCACGAATTAATCTCCGCCTACTTATCAGATTACAGGGTCTACTTTTCAGGAAATTGAAAAGGGAATTTCAAACTTAAGGCCATAGTAGCAGAGTTGGAATAATTCTCCCATTCAGCTGCACTACTTCTGCCTAAAGTTTACAATTCTCATCACAATTCCCTGCAATTCTAAAGTGTCAAATGTGTGTGTGACCATACAAAAAATGTAATATGCAAATATAAATAAAATGCAAGGGACAATGTAAATTACCTGGGACAGGCTCCTATTTTCCGGGACTGTCCCGGCAAAAACAGGACAGTTGGCAAGTATGATATATACAGTGGGGATCGAAAGTTTGGGCACCCCAGGTAAAAATTTGTATTAATGTGCATAAAGAAGCCAAGGAAAGATGGAAAAATCTCCAAAAGGCATCAAATTACAGATTAGACATTCTTATAATATGTCAACAAAAGTTAGATTTTATTTCCATCATTGACACAGAAATTACAGAAAACAAAAAAATGGCGTCTGCAAAAGTTTGGGCACCCTGCAGAGGTAATATCTTGTACTGCCCCCTTTGGAAAGTATCACAGCTTGTAAACGCTTTTTGTAGCCAGCCAAGAGTCTTTCAATTCTTGTTTGAGGTATCTTTGCCCATTCTTCCTTACAAAAGTCTTCCAGTTCTTTGAGATTTCTGGGCTGTCTGTCACGCACTGCTCTTTTAAGGTCTATCCATAGATTTTCAATTATATTGAGGTCAGGAGATTGTGAAGGCCATGGCAAAACCTTCAGTTTACGCCTCTTCATGTAATCCCCCGTGGATTTCGAGGTGTGTTTAGGATCATTATCCATTTGTAGAAGCCATCCTCTCTTTAACTTCAGCTTTTTCACAGATGGCTTCAAGTTACCATCCAAAATTTTCTGAAATTTTATTGAATCCATTTTTCCTTCTACTCGTGAGATGTTCCCTGTGCCACTGGCTGCAATGCAACCCCAAAGCATGATTGATCCACCCCCATGCTTAACAGTTGGACAGAGGTTCTTTTCATTAAATTCTGTGCCCCTTCTTCTCCAAACCTACCTTTGCTCATTCCGGCCAAAAAGTTCAATTTTAACCTCATCGGTCCACAGAACTTGTTTCCAAAATGCATCAGGTTTGTCTATATGTTCATTTGCAAAGTTCGAACGCTAATTTTTGTGGTGAGGACGTAGAAGAGATTTTCTTCTGATGACTCTTCCATGAAGACCATATTTGTACAAGTATCTCTTTATAGTGGAATAGTGTACCACAACTCCAGTGTCTGCCAGATCTTTCTGGAGGGATCGTGCAGTCAAACGTGGGTTTTGAATTGTTTTTCTCACAATCCTGCAAGCTGTTCTGTCTGATATTTTTCTTGGTCTTCCAGATCTTGCTTTAACTTCCACTGTTCCTGATGACTGCCATTTCATTCCGAACAGAGGATATTGACATCTGAAAATGCTTTGCTATCTTCTTATAGCCTTCTCCAGCTTTGTGAGCGTCAACTATTTTCAGTTTCAGTTTTCTAGACAACTGCTTAGAAGATCCAATGGTGCTGATTGTTGGGGCAAGGTCAGATGAGTCTGGGCATTTAAAACCTTTGAGATTGACATCACCTGGTCTTCCCAGACGATGATTGAGAACAATCCATGACACTGGCAGGTCTCAGCCTTGCAAAGGGGGCAGTGTATGCTATAAATTCTGCAGGGTGCCCAAACTTTTGCAGACACCATTTTTTAGTTTTCTGTAATTTTGAAAGTGTCAGTGATGGAAATAAAATCTAACTTTTGTTGACATATTATAAGAATGTCTAATCTGTAATTTGATGCTTTTTGAAGATTTTTCCATCTTTCCTTGGCTTTGTTATGCACATTAATACAAATTTTTACCTGGGGTGCCCAAACTTTCGATTCCCACTGGTATATATAATGTTTGGGGGTTCTAAGTAATTTTTTTTTTTAAGCAAAAAATATTGATTTTTGCTTTTAAGCAACATATATCAGAAAAAGGCTTAGGCTCCAATGGGTTAAAAATTACTAGGGGTGCCAAGATTTGCCGCATCAAACAGCTCAAAGCTGATATTTTAGATGTCTGGGCCTTTATATTGCATTGTTCACAATGGCTGATAGCAGTATTATACATTACAGACTACAGCACTGTACATCCCGAGAGTCTCTAGAGATTCTCTACTGATTTCTTGTTGGCCATTTCCTCTTCCCCAGTATTGGTAACACAGATGTTAATGTGTCCAGCTTGAGTCTTCCTCTGCTGTCATCTATTAATGGGATTTATTCTGTCTATTCCCCTATTCATTTCTGTTTGCCCACTTAACCCCATCATTGCTAAATCTCCCAGGATATTGTGTCCCTTTTTGTGCTGCTGAGCTTATTTAACCACTTCAGCTCTGGAAGATTTTATCTTTCAATATCTCTTTTATTATAATTTTCCACAAAACAATAATATACAGTACATATACAAAAAGAAAAAGAAGAATATCATCAGAAAATAATAATAAATAATATTATCGGTCATAGCATTATGCCTTCAAAACAAAACAAAACACACAAAAAAAAATAAAAAAAAAAGCTCCGGAGGGTTTTACCCCCCTAATGACCAGGCCATTTTTTGCGATACGGCACTGCGATACTTTAACTGACAATTGCGTGGTCATGCGACGCCGTACCCAAATGAAATTGACATCCTTTTTTTCCCACAACAGAGCTTTCTTTTGGTGGTATTTGATCACCTGTGCAATTTTTACTTTTTGCGCTATAAACAAAAAAAGAGCGACAATTTTGAAAAAATAACAATATTTTTCACATTTTTTTATATGAAATTCCCCCCCCAAAAAAATGTAAAAATCAAAATTTTTTGAAATTTTTGGCCAATTTGTTTTCTGCTACCTATGTTTGGTAAAAAAAAAATCGCAATAAGCGTATTTTGATTGGTTTGCACAAAAGTTATTGCGTTTACTAACTAAGGGAAAGATTTTTGTCATTTTTGGTGTTTTTTTTTTAACGAGTAATGGCGGCGATCTGCAATTTTTTTTGCGGGACTGCGACATTTCAGCGGACAGATCGGACCCTTGACTGACATTTTTGACACTTTTGGGGGTACCAGTGACATTACTGCAGTAATCAGTGCTATATATATGCACTGTTACTGTAAAAATGACACTGGCAGGGAAGGGGTTAATTTTATTGGAGAGGGAGGGGTTAATGTATGCCTGGTGCTTACTGACGTGTGTGGGGGGAGGTGACTGAGTGACACAGGGACAGATCGGATGTTCAGCTATGCTGAACCCTGCAATCTGACCCTGCCTGTCACTTAGGAGATCCGCCCGCTCTGTTTACACAAGCGGGCGGATCTCCAGACTTGATTCCCCGACGATCGGGGAAGAGCAGCGGCGATCGCTGCTGCTCCTCCCCTGGCCCGACTCCCGCTGTGACTGAATACAGCGGGAGCGAGCCTCCGGCGGCGCACGCACGCCGCCGAGAGAGGGGAATGTCTGGTGACGTAGGTCTACGTCGCCAGACGATAACGAACCACTTGGTCGCAGTACAGCTCTAGTGAGCAGTGCGGAAGTGGTTAAGGATGTAGAGTATCATAAATCAGTGAGCATAACGATAAGTATGTTTAAAACAATAATATTTTATTTATACAAATAGATAAAAGGATTATGTGTCCTGCTACATATTTTTGGTAAAAAAAAAAAATCCTAATAAGCGTATTTTGATCGGTTTGCGCAAAAGTTATAGCGTCTACTAACTATTAACAGATTTATGGCATTTTTAAAAATGTTTTTATTGTTTTTACTAGTAATGGCAGCAATCAGCGATTTTTAGCAGGTCTGCGATATTGCGGCGGACAAATCTGACACTATGGGGTTGATTTCATACTTTGTGTGTTCCTGCTATAAGCCTCTACTAAGTGTGCCTTATCCCAAAAATCGTATGGGGTTGATTTACTAAAACTGGAGAGTGCAAAATTTGGTGCAGCTCTGCATAGAAACCAATCAGCTTCCAGGTTTTATTGTCAAAGCCTAATTGAACAAGCTGAAGTTAGAAGCTGATTGGTTTCTATGCACAGCTGCACCAAATTTTGTGCTCTCCAGTTTTAGCAACTCAACCTCTAAGTGACACTTTTTAGGGACCAGTGACACCAATACAGTAATCAGTGTTAAAATTATGTACTGTTACTGTATAAATGACACCGGCAGGGAGGGGGTTAACACAAGGGGTGATCAAGGGGTTGAGTGTGATCCTAGGGCGTGCTTTCTAACTGTGTGGGGGATGGATGTGCTAGAGGAAAAGAGAGATCTGTGTTTCACAAGATCTCACTCTTCCACTGTGACAGTACAGCCGCCTACCTTGTTTACATAGGCAGACGGTCCTTCTCCTGCAGAATCGTGGGTGGCCGGCGGTCATCGCGGCCACCGGACCCGCTGATTGCTCAATCCCAGCATCTTAGTGCACCTGGGAGGCACAGGTGCAGCATCCACCCCTGCGGCCTGCCGCCTGTCAAAGTCTATAGCAGGCATAAATACGCAGGGCTGAACTCTTTATTGAGTTGTTCTCACATTCAGGACCTTATGTGTTCAGGGACGAATGCCTGGAATGCAGAATACCCACCAAAATATTTTGCGGCTGGCTGGGCCTGAAAATTGTACCGGGTATTAGTGCCAACTTTTGGGTGATTTCTTCTCACACAGATAGAATGGGAATTGGGCCAAATATCTCCCCCTTCTATATCTATTTAAAGGTAACCATAAAGAACAGAAAGTGAGTGAAAATATCTCCATCAGGGACACAAAGAAATAAGCAATTGGCAAGGTGGAGAGACATTAAAACTTCTGTTGGGATTTGATTTCTGGGTCCCCGTAGGGTGTATTTCTTCTAACTTCTGTCCATCTGACTGATATCAGACAGAGAAGGAAGTGAGACGAACCGGAACACAGAATTAAAAATCTCATCAATGGGAAACAGACAATAACAACCTGGCAGAGATTCTAACCCTACGCCAGGGAAGCCATCAGATATTTTGGGGCCCCTTACACAGCTTTAGGCCTGGGCCCCTCCGGGCCTGACCACCAATATTCTGCAGGGCCTGCCCTCTGACCGTCCCACCTAATCTGCCCACTGGCCATCCCAACGAGTCCTTCAGTGCACAGACTTCTATTTTAACACTCTTACAACTTAATATATGAAAATGAATCCGATCCGTCAAATAGACATCCCTATATATTCAGCAAAGAGACATCCTAATCCAGTAAAGAGGCGGCCTCATATATTCAGCAAAGACACATCCCAATCCAGTAAAGAGGCGGCCTCATATATTCAGCAAAGAGACAGCATAATCCAGCAAAGAGACATCCCTTCAGCTGCATCGGCTAAAGCCTCGTACACACGCAACGAATTTCCGCCGACCGGTCGTACGTCTTTTATCCAGAGTGGTGTTTTGTTGGTTGGAATGTGCCTAGACTGTACACGAATTTTCCCGCACTACAAATTCTACTTCAGAAGTGATGTCATGTGTTGGTTTGCTTTCTTTGTGTTCTTTCTTCTCTGGCATGCCCAGACTTGCTCATAAGATTTTTCCCTGTCGAAATCTTTACTGACTGCACGAAAATCGGACGTGTTTTGACGGTCGACAAAAATTTTATAGCCTGCACACCCAAATTTTTTTCGACCGAAAAGTCGGAGTCGGTTGTCAGAAGCATCATACTAACAAGCCGAAAATCGGCAGATCGGTCGTCGGACGAAAATTCCCGGCCGAATTTTGACGCGTGTGTACGAGGCTTTACTCTTCAGCCGCCCTGCTTTAGCAATTGCTAGTTACTACAGCAGCAAAAACTCAGTCTCGTTGGTTGGGGCCTGGGCGGCCGGGCTCCTCGGAACGCCCGGGACCCCTACATGTGTATGGGCTGTCCCCCCCGATGGCTGCCCTGCCCTACGCAAAGGTTGGGCTTTAAACATACCTCACAGCCAAGCATGCATCAGACGCTGATTTGGCTAATGAGAGGCCAACCCTTAGTCCCCCCCCCCCAAAAAAAAAACTACACAGTAAAAAAAAATTAGGCCGAATAAAAAAACTTTCAAATTTTTTGCTATTTTAATGGTGACTGGAGGAATTTTTTTTAAGCCCACCTACATCTTTTTAACATCCCTCTTGGAACCTCCCCCCGAAAAAAGACCGCTCAGTGCAGTACTCGCCTTCAATCAGGAGCTGTGTCCTGCAGTACTTCTTCTTTATCACAATATGTCCTCAGTCTTCTGGTTTAAATGACCCTAAGCGTCACTCAACCTGGAAACCTAGGAAAGGACTGTGAGTACAGGGTGTCATGTCCCTGCCCCCATAGCACCGTGATCTGCACTTACAGTGCTAATGTCATCGTGTCAGTGCCGCTCACTGCATCATCCAGGACCACTCACTTCTAACAGAAGGCTAAAGAGGAAAGAGCCAGTACATCACACGTCCCCCCCACATTCCTTTTGCCTCTTCTTGTCTTGCTTGGGGGTAAGACAAGTACTATACACAGGGCCGCTGATAGGGGGGACCACCAGTCCTCCTGTAGGGGGCCCGGGCACACAGGGGGACCCCAACAGCACAGGGAATGAGTGCGGTCGGACAGGGGGACAATTACAGAAGGAAGCCCTGTGCGGCTCTCTGCAGCAGCTGGAAGCCAATTTCTCCCCCTCCTGCCAGCTTTCAGCTGCTGCAGGGAGAGACACAGACACAGGACATCATTCCTGTAATTGCTTCTCCATCACTGATCCCCCTCCCTGTTCTGCCTGCTTCTGAATCCCCCCCCTCCCTGTGTGCCCCCCTTACACTGTGCCACCCCCCCCAATCCCCAGAGCTCTGCGGGCTTCCCTGTCCTGTAAAAAAATAACAAATTCTAAAAAAAAATACATTATAATAATTATAATAATATAATATATAATAATTATATAAATTATATATAATATAATATAATAATAATAATAAATATAATAATTAAACATTTTAATAAATAATTTAGGAACATTAAATTGTAAATATTTTTAACATTAAAATTAAAAATTATAATTTTTTTTTGTAAATGTAAAAACAAAAAGGGCTAATATACCCAGGTTCTCTGTTATGTTTTTGTCCGCTAATAATGATTTTAGTGAAAATATTGTCTTGATATATTCAGGGGGGCCACCAGGTAGGTTGTATGGGGCCCCGTGATTTCTAACAGCAGCCTTGACTATACCAGTTATCAAGCAACTGTCTCCTTGCTAGCTACGTTCTCTGTTGGCTGCAGAGGAGGAGGGGGGGGGGGGGGATGCCCTAGGGGATGCCCTAGCTAGCCTTGTGGCTAGGCTTACAAAGGATGTAGGAACATGGGACAACATACTACATGTACTTTGTCTCTGGGTGGGACAGATCACTGAACAAAATGAAGTGTGAGTTCTAAAGTGTGCCAGAAAAATCAACTAGGACTGCTTAACACCACATCCTGTGTTCCAGATGCGTTTTTACATACGCATTTACACACATGCATTTTTTTTTTATACAATTGCTGTGCGTTCCAGTGCGTTTTTTTTTTTTTTATGCCTGAAGAATTCTAATCCAGGATGATGTGCGTTCTGGTGCATTTACATGCGTTCCAATACCTCTACCATGTTCCAGATGAAAATAATGCAGAAAATGTAAAAGAAAATAGAAGAAAAAAAATGAAAAAAGTCAATTTTTGTTGCCTGCATTGGAACTGACCGCACTGGTGTGAACTGGGGACATTGGAATACATGGAAAACACTGGGCATGCATTTTTAGTGCAGTTTATAAATGCCCTGAAACACATCTGGTGTGATCCAGCCCTTAAAAAAAAAGATCATCAATGCAATGCAACAACCAAATTGAATCATTTCTAATATTAAAATTTACACTTTATGTAAACCAAATGGGGAAATGTCAACATTACTAAAATCACATTATTATTTTGGGCAAACGACGACCTTCTGTATTTCTTGCCATGAATATAAATCTCCTATCACCTAAGTTACCAGCCATCACATGGTTTCAGGCTACCAATCAAAAGTGCTGCGTAAATTGACAGCGCTATATAGGAACCTGAAATAATAATAATAATAATAATAATGCAGTCCAATATTTTCAATCAGAATGGAGATAAGAGAATCAATAAGGGAGCCCCGTAACGGATAATTTTTTACTATGGTCCCTTTCACACCGACTTTCTCTCAGTTATTTCAGGCGGACCTTATCGGAATCTCCATGCCCCTCTATGGAGCAGCGGATGTCAGTGGTGATATGTCCGCTGATACCCGCTGCTATCCAGTCCAATACTGGCCGTGAAATCCAGGCAGATGGAAACCCTATTTTCCATCCGTCTGGAGGATCGGATTGGAAAGGATCGGATGAAAACGGACAGGCGGCCGTTTTCATCTTACCTCCTATAGAGAAGGGGATCTGACAGCTCTGTCTCTGCAAAGTAAGCAGAGACAGAGCTGTCATCCGCCTGCTATCCCCCAGCAGCAACAATAGACCTCCCCAGCAACAATAGACCCCCCAGCAACAATAGACCCCCCAGCAATAATAGACCCCCCAGCAATAATAGACCCCCCCCAGCAAAAATAGATCTCCTCCAGCAACAATAGATTCCACAGCAGCCATCATCAATAGACCCTTCCCTCAACAGTAGATTCCTCCCAGCAACATAAGACCCATCCCTAGCAACAATAGATCCCCTATGAGCAACAGAAGACCTCCCCAGCAACAATAGACCCCCTTCCACCAACAAAAATAGATCTCCAGCAACAAGCAGCCAGCATTAATATACCCTCCAGCATACCCCAGCACCCCTTGCCATTGCATACATCCAGTTTTGGAGTTCCCCCACGTTCCTGCTGAAAAAGGTGGCGGGGGATCGATCCACCGATCCCCGCTGAGCAGGCGGATGACAGCTCTGTCTCTGCTCTGTGTGCAGAGACGGAGCTGTCAGATCCCCGCTGTCCTCTATGGGGAGATCGGATGAGAATGGATCGCCTGTCTTTTAAAAAACAATCTACTAAAGAAGGGACGTGGGGTGCACTGGACATCCAATCCTACAGATATAACCGGCCCTTTGAGGGCGACCATAATGCTGATGCGGCCCGCGATTAAATTGAGTTTGACACCCCCTGCTCTATGGTATGATGGGAAGGAAGCCTCAAATAGTATCTGCTTTCCTCCAATCATCTATCAGACCTCTCTTCGCTGAGCTCTGCAGAGTGTAACGTCCGCGCTCCACCCCATTTTTCTGAACTCTCAGGCTGGGTTCACATATCTGCGGTATGGTTGCAGTCTGGTGCGTCTCTGTTCACAGGTTCTGGTGCGATTCAGGTGCAAATTTTTCCCTGAATTCTCACCTGAACTGGACCCTTAAATGCACAGGACCCTTTTCTTTTTTTTTTTTTGGTGGAGGATGCGGGCAGGACTCTTTTCAAAACACACCGCATCCGCCCCGGACATGTGTGCACCGGCTCCATTGAAAGCCAAAGGAAAAAAGTAAGAAACTGCGCTTTAAACAAAATAAAACAATGGAGCTGCAACTTAATTGTGAGATAGACACAAAATATCAAACCATACTAGAATAAAGTTGCGCTATACTAAAATTGAGTTGAATCAATAAATTGTGCATCAACCGATGTACATTGACCAAAATTAAAAATCTTTTCACTGCCGTAATAAACACCAGTGCAAACTAAATGAAAAACATTTGAAGAAAATATCCAACAAAAAAAAGTCCAACAAAAATCTTCCGCATGATAATAAACCCTCCACCACCAAAATAGTGATGCACCTCCACCAAATGAGGAATGCCTGCTTACCAGACAAATTGGACCTCTTAGGTGAGAGGTCAATAGCACTTTTGGCTTAACCCAGCCAGGGCTTCCTAGTCCTCCAAGAGGGATGTGCGATTTAGGATGTAGTTTCCTTTAAGAGCCATGCGGTGATGGTTCTACTTTTCAAATCCTCTCGCAAAGTGACATTCCCCAAAAATGTAACAGAAAACTCGCTATAGTATAAAATCACTTATACCTTTATTTTTAAATAAAAGATTGCACTTACAATTTGTGCTGCAAAAAAAACGCCTGTAAAACAGCATGGCTGGCTGGCTGGATACACTTGCCCTTCCTTCCGGGATCACAATGCACAGTGAGGTCAGCATGCCGCTCAACCCAATGCGTTTCGTCACAATCTGACGTCTTCCTGGGGCTTCCTATGCTGTTTTACATGCATCCAATTCACATATATGTAAACCCAAGGTTATAAATTCAGCACTTTGAATGGATGTAGAGAAGACAAAACTGCAGATAAACAGGTACAACTTATGTAGGAGGATTTATTTAATCGCTCTGTATCACCTGAGTATAGTCCCTTCACTGGGTATATGTTAAGGTTTACAACCACTTTAAGCACTGAGTATTGCCATCCGCTATGATAGAGGAAGGAGTGGTGTCAGGGAGCCCCTTGTAAAGACACTGTCACACTGCTCTGAATGGGCAAGTCCTTATAAGAATCCAGTCCGCGTAAAAGTAAAATTCCAGTTGTAGATAGACATAGATATAGCAGCCACTTCTGGATTTTTGGTTTGTTGGTGGGGTGCAAATGTTTAAATGCTAGAGTTTTTAAATCTGTTGTCACCCACCCATATAATATATTTAAAGCAGTAGTATCCCAAGTACAAAAAAAAACAAGGCAATGGCATAATGTGCTAGTATGCATCGCATACTAGCACATTATGAAATACTTACCTTAGAACGAAAGGCCCAACACGGTCGCTTAGACACCGCTAAGGGAGCTGTCACGTTCCCTCTGTGTCTCTTACAGGTTTGGCGGCTCCGGTGCTGTGAGTGGACGGAGCCATGATGACGTCACTCCTGCACATGCGCGCGGGAGTTTACTTTCCGGCAAGGAGCTCTGAAGTAGAGATTGACCGATTATTGGCAACACTGATATATCAGGGAAAGTGCATATCGGCCCTCGATATATCGGTGTTGCCGATAATTAGGGAAAGTGCATGTCCTGGAGTGATGGCTGCAGCTAGAGGCATCACCCCGGTACCGGTGTCCATAGCCGACGGTCGGCTGACTTGTAATGACAACCGATGCGGCTGAGAAGCGGGAGGGGACGTACCCCCCCAGAGCACATGCGCCGCTGGTGTCAACGGCTGCATGCAGGGTGAATATTTCCTAAACCGTGCAGGTTTAGGAGATATTAATTTTACCTACAGGTAAACCTTATTATAGGCTAACCTATAGGTAAAAGTTTAAAAGTGGAGTATACTACCGGACTTTAAAGCCCCACTCTGGGCACCGAAAAAAAATGACTTTTGCAGTGGGGCCTCTCTGCGCTGTAAGGTTAAATCTAGGCATGGAGGAATAATACTTACCCTATTCCTCCTCCAACAGAATCCCCTGAAGCCGCTTCTCTTCGTTGTTCCAGCCGCACTCTGATGTCATCACATACAATGCAGGGCCTATAGCAGTGATGGCTAACCTTGGAATCCCAGATGTTTTGGAACTACATTTCCCATGATGCTCAACTACACTGCAGAGTGCATGAGCATCATGGGAAATGTAGTTCCAAAACAGCCAAGGTTCATCATCACTGGCCTATAGTCATGCATTACATGTGAAGATCGCAGGACCTGTCTACAACTCAGTCCTGCGATCTTCCTCCCCCAGAGGAAGAGGGGAACGCAGGAAGCCTGCCAGACCTACCCATAAATATAACGAGCGGTATATAACGAGCGGTAATCCTTAAAGAGGAAGTAAACCCTCCTCAGGAAGTTGTACCTATGTGGGGGCCTTTTGTTGGGCGTGATTTATTTTTGGAGGGGGGGCAGCATTTCATTCTTGAACCCAGGCAGCACAATATCTTGGGCCAGGCCTCTATCCCAGCATCTTAGTGCACCCAGGAGGCACAGGTGCAGCATCCAGCCCTGCTGCCTGCCGCCTGTCAAAGTCTATAGAAGGCTTAAATACGCTGTGGCCGGTTAGGGCTGAACACTTTATTGAGTTGTTCTCACATTCAGGGCCTTATGTGTTCAGGGACGAATGCCTGGAATGCAGAATACCCACCAAAATATTTTGCGGCTGGATATGCCTGAAAACTGTACCGGGTGGTAGTGCCAACTTTTGGGTGATTTCTTCTCACACAGACAGAATCGTAATTGGACCAAATATCTCCCCCTTCTATATCTATTTAAAGGTAACCATAGAGAACAGAAAGAGAGTGAAACTATCTCCATCAGGGACACAAATAAATAAGCAATTGCCAAGGTGGAGAGACATTAAAACTGCTGTTGGGATTTGATTTCTGTGTCCCCCATAGGGTGTATTTCTTCTCACTTCTGTCCATCTGACTGATATCAGACAGAGAAGGAAGTGAGACGAACCGGAACACAGAATTAAAAATCTCCTCAATGGGATACAGACAACAATAAAAACCCTGGCAGAGATTCTAACCTTACACTCTATGCCAGGGGAGTTTTAGGCCTGGGTCCCTCCGGGCCTGACCACCAATATTCTGCAGGGCCGGCCCTCTGGCCGTCTCACCAAATCTGCCCACTGGCCATTCCCACCGAGTCCTTCAGTGCACCGACTTCTATTTAAACACTTACAACTTAATATATGAAAATGAATCCGATCCATCAAATAGACATCCCTATATATTCAGCAAAGAGACATCCTAATCCCACAAAGAAACTGCCTCATATATTCAGCAAAGACAGATCCTAATCCAGTAAAGAGACGGCCTCATATATTCAGCAAAGAGACATCCCAATCCAGTAGAGAGACGGCCCTTATATATTCAGCAAAGACACATCCCAATCCAGTAAACAGACGACCTCATATATTCAGTAAAGAGACATCCTAATCCAACAAAGAGATGGTCTCATATTCAGCAAAGACATATCCGCATCCAACAAAGAGACAGCCTTATATTTTCAGCAAAGACAGATCCTAATCCAGTAAAGGGACAGCCTCATATATTCAGCAAAGAGACATCCCAATCCAGTAAAGAGACTGCCTCATATATTCAGCAAAGAGACATCCCAATCCAGTAAACAGACGACCTCATATATTCAGTAAAGAGACATCCTAATCCAACAAAGAGATGGTCTTATATATATTTAGCAAAGAGACAGCACAATCCAGCAAAGAGACATCCCTTCAGCTGCATCGGCATACTCTTCAGCCGCCCTGTTTTAGCAATTGCTAGTTACTACAGCAGCAACAACTCGGTCTCATTGGTTGGGGCCTGGGCGGCCGGGCTCCTCGGAACGCCCGGGCCCCCTACATGTGAATGGGCTGTCCCCCCCTGATGGCTGCCCTGCCCTACGCAAAAGTTGGGCTTTAAACATACCTCGCAGCCAAGCATGCATCAGACGCTGATTTGGCTATTGAGAGGCCAACCCTTAGTTCCACCAAGGTGCCAGGCCAGCATCATTTGATCTGTCCTAAGTGGCAACCCCCCCCCCCCCCCCAAAAAAAAAAAAAAAAAAACTACACAGCAAAAAAAAAAAATTGGGCCAAATAAAAAAACGTTCACATTTTTTGCTATTTTAACGGTGACTGGAGGAATTCTTTTTAAGCCCAGCTACATTTTTTTTCACCCCTCTTGGAACCTTCCCCTGCAGGGGCAGACTGGCAACTTTCAGTCCGGGGGGCAAATACAAACCAGAGGCCCATGGTGCAGCGACTTAGCCCCCCTCCCACTCTCCCTCTTCCTCGTCTCCTCCTGACCCCCATTCCAGGCTGAAGCCCTGCTCCAGGTACTCTCCACACCGGCTTAATCTGGGTTCCCCACCTGGCCAGCAGGGGGCAGTTGGGGGAGCTGGGACAGCTCAGTTGGGGCTGGCCAGGGGAGGAGAGTCTCCAGTGAGGCATTGAACTGGCCTCTGCTCAGACACAGTTTACACCATCCATGCTGGAGAGGGAGGTCTGCACTCTGTCCTTGTCTTCAACCCGCACTCAGTAGGTCAGTGGTGGGGACTTTTTACTTCTCTTCACCAGGAATTCTTTATGCATGTCTGTGGCAGAAGCGGTGCAGCCTTTTTACAGGACATCAGAGCAGCCCAGGGGGCAATTGCCCCCCTACCTCCTGGCCCAGTCCTCCCCTGCCTATAGGTAAGCCTATGATAAGGCTTACCTATAGGTACTGTAAATATCTCCTAAACATGTACCGTTTAGGAGATATTTACCTTTAATGCAGCCAGTGACGTCACTGGCGCATGCGCTCTGAAGGAACGGCTGATCGTGCCGTTCCTTCAGAGCCCCGTGCCGTGACCGTCGGCTCCCGCGCGGGTGCGCGGGAGTGACGTCACCGCGGCTCCGGCCAATCAGATGACCGGATGCCGCGATCCCGGAAGACGAGCGACATGTCATGTCGCCCGTCATACAGGTAAGAGAACGGCACGGCGGGGGCTCGTTCTAAGGTAAGTATTTCATAATGAGCTAGTATGCGATGCATACTAGCTCATTATGTCTTTCTCTTGCAGGTTGTAAAAAAAAAAAAAAAATTTTAAACAAGTTTACAACCTCTTTAAGCCCCGTACACACGAGTGGAAATTCGGCCGGGAATTTTCGTCCGACGACTGATCTGGTGATTTTCGGCTTGTTAGTATGGTGCTCTCGACAACCGACTCCGACTTTTCGGCCGAAAAAATCCTAGTGTGCAGGCTATAAAATTTTTGTCCTCCGTCAAAACACGTCTGATTTTCATGCAGTCAGTACAGATTTCGATGGGGAAAAATCTTATGAGCAAGACTGGGCATGCTCAGAGATGAAAGAACACAAAGAAAGCAATCCAACACATCACTTCTGAAGTAGAATTCTGTCGTGCGGGAAAATTCATATGCAGTCTAGAGCACATTCCAACCAACGGACACCACTCTGGACAAAAGACAAACGACCGGTCGGCGGAAATTCATTGCGTGTGTACGAGGCTTTACATTGCAGAGAGACTCACTGCAAGGATTTTCCTATAATCCCGGAGGTCAACTTTAAAATCCAAGAAGCATGGCGCCTCCGCCATGGAAGGTGTGAAGACAGCTCACCACTGGGAACCCTGGGAGATATTAGAAACCACATAGGGTCACAATACACAATAAAATCTGGCCACCCAATCTTTGCAGGATCAGGTTTAGATTTACCAAAACAATGTGCTGTAAAATTTGTATCTTCCTAACCAATCAATCTATATCCAGTCAAGCAAGCCCTTTAGATCCACCAAATATGTAGTGGAAGGACCTGCGTGATTGGATACTAATTCATTGGGTTGTTCAGGTAGGTCCTCATATTACATAGTTTTGGTAAATCTGATGTTACAAAGTTAGTCAGGTTGAGAAAAGACCCTCTAGTTAAGACAATAGAAAGTTGATTGTACAAAGACTCTACAGTCAGGTTGTAACGTATAAGGTGACCCTAAAGCCTTGTACACACGCAACGATTATCGGCCGTCCGACTTTTGTCCAGAGTGTTTTTTTTGTTGGCCTAGACTGCACACAAATTTTCTCGGCCAACAAAAATCTTCTTCAGAAGTGATGTCATGTGATGGTTTACTTTCCGTGTGTTTTTTCTTCTCTGAGCATGCCCAGACTTGCTCATCAGATTTTTGTCTGCCGAAATCTGTACTGACTGACGGAAAATCGGCTGTTGTGTTGACGGCCAACAAAAATTTTATAGCCTGCACACCAGATTTTATTCGGCCGAAAAGTCGGAGTCGGTTGTCGAAAAGCATCATACTAACAAGCCGAAAATCGGCCGATCGGACGTTGCCTGAAAATTCCCGGCCAATAATCGATGCGTGTGTACGAGGAATAAGGCTGCACTCACACCCGGGCGTATTGAATCATGGGGAGAATCTCCACTATTCTGCCCGCAAAAACGTTCAGGTAAGAGGAGATCTCTGAAAAGTGTCTCCATTGGAAGATTTCTTTTCACCTCCTGGTGACAAATCATACATTTTGGATATCTCATCACGTTCGGAACCAGAGACAATGGTCTTATCCCCAGCTAGGTCAGACAGCTATAAAAACCTGAAAAGAATCCTTTCCCATACGGATGGATCCCAAATACATTTTTTTTAGGATTAAAATATTTTTCCCATTGGGGAGATTTCCCCTAACTTCCTATCCAAAGTAAGAGGATTTCCCTGCAAAGAGTCCCCATTGGGAGATTTCTTTTCACCTCCAGCTCTGGTGACAAATCATACATTTTGGAAATCCCATCACTTTCAGTACAGGAGACAATGGTCACCAGAAGAATATCCCCACCTGGGACACAGACAGCTATAAAAACCTGACAGAGGTTATAACCCTACAACAGTCTATTCAAAATTAAATAAAATCTTTTGGCTACTCTTTTTTTTTAACTCTTCCTGTAAAGAATCCTTTCCCCTACTGACAGATGCCAAATGATATTTTAGGATTAAATATTTTTGTTAGTTTTTTCATTGTCTGTGTCCCATTGGGCAGATTTTCCGTAACTTCCTACCCCAAGTAAGAGGAGACCTCATCTCTCCTTATTATTTTAACTCTTCCTGTAAAGAATCCTTTCCCATACTGAAAGATCCAAAATGATATAGTTTTAGGCTCCATTCACACTACCGCGACTTGTCAGCCTGACAAGTCGCGGTCCCTTGCGGTCCATGCAGTGCTGCAGGACCCGTTCTAATAGGAGCGACACAAGTCGCTCCGACTTAGAAAAAGGGTCCTGTACTACTTCGGGGCGACCTCGGAGCGACTTGCGTAGACATTCATTATATGAAGTCCGTGCAAGTCGCGCCGAAGTCGCGGTGCATGGGACTTCACAGGTCGCCCCCGAAGTCGTGCCGCTTCAGTGTGAATGCGGTCTTAGGATTAACTATTTCTGTTTGTTTTTTTATTGTCTGTGTCCCATTGGGGAGATTTCCTGTAACTTCCTACCCCAAGTAAGAGGAGACCTCTTCTCTCCTTTTTTAACTCTTCATGTAAAGAATCCTTCCCTGGACTGACAGATCCAAAATTATATCTTCTTAGGATTAAATATTTTTGTTCGTTTTTTTTTTTATTGTCTGTGTCCCATTGGGGAGATTTCCCGTAACTTCCTACCCCAAGTAAGAGGAGACCTCTTCTCTCCTTTTTATTTTAACTCTTCCTGTAAAGAATCCTTTCCCATACTGAAAGATCCCAAATGATATCTTTTTAGGATTAACAATTTCTTTTTGTTTTATTGTCTGTGTCCCATTGGGGAGATTTCCCTTAATGTCCTACCCCAAGTAAGAGGAGACCTCTTCTCTCCTTTTTTTTTTTTTTTATCTCTTTGTGTAAAGAATCCTTCCCTGGACTGTCAGATCCCAAATTAAATCTTTTTAGGATTAAATACATCAGTTTTTTTTTTTTTTTAATTGTCTGTGTCCCATTGGTCAGATGTTCCCGTAAATTCCTACCCCAAGTAAGAGGAAACCTCTTCTCTCCTTTTTTTTTTTTTTTTAACTCTTCCTGTAAAGAATCCTTTCCCGTACTGAAAGATCCCAAAATTATATCTTTTTAGGATGAACTATTTCTGTTAGTTTTTTTATCGTTTTTCCATTGACTGTGTCCCATTGGGGAGATTTCGCCTAACTTCCTATCCAAAGTAAGAGGATAGTCCAAAGAGTCCCCATTGGAAGATTTCTTTTCACCTCCAGCTCTGGTGACAAATCATACATTTTGGAAATCCCATCACTTTCAGTACAGGAGACAATGGTCACCAGAAGAATATCCCCATCTTGGACACAGACAGCTCTAAAAACCTGACAGAGGTTATAACCCTACAACAGTCTATACAAAATTAAATAAAAACTTTTGGCTAATCTTTTTTTAACTCTTCCTGTAAAGAATCCTTTCCCCTACAGACAGTCTATTAAAAACTAAAATAAAACCTTTTGGCGAATCTTTTTTTAACTCTTCATGTAAAGAATCCTTCCCTGGACTGACAGATCCCAAATTATATATTTTTAGAAATAACTATTTCTGTTCGTTTTTTTAATTGTCTGTGTCCCATTGGGGAGATTTACCGTAACTTCCTACCCCAAGTAAGAGGAGACCTTTTCTCTCCTTTTTTAACTCTTTATGTAAAGAATCCTTCCCTGGACTGACAGATCCCAAATTATTTATTTTTAGGATTAACTATTTCTATTCATTTTTTTAATTGTCTGTGTCCCATTGGGGAAATTTCCCCTTAACTTCCTACCCTAAGTAAGAGGAGACCTAGTCTCTCCTCTTTTTTTTTTAGCTCTTTCTGTAAAGAATCCTTTCCCGTACTGAAAGATCCCAAATGATATCTTCTTAGGATTAACTATTTCTTTTTGTTTTACTGTCTGTGTCCCATTGGGGAGATTTCCCTTAACTTCCTACCCCAAGTAAGAGGAGATCTCTTCTCTCCTTTTATTTTTTTTAACTCTTCATGTAAAGAATTCTTCCCTGGACTGACAGATCCCAGATGAAATCTTCTTGTCCCTTGTATAGTATTTAGGATTAAAATATCTTTTTTTTTCCCAGATCTTTAGCTATACATATACAAATAATTGGAAAACCATGAGGTCATCTCCTTTCAGTGAAACAGACCTATTCAGCTTCACTGTAAATGACAGCCCTGCCTATGACCAATATGTGGCCGATCAGTCCCATCCCTGTCAATACGCCGGCTCAGCCCTAACGTCTTCCCAAAATCTGGAAGTTATCTGGCAAGCCGTTGACGTCTAATTTTTTTCGAAGGGTTTTTGGTATTGGAATCTCCGGGACGGTAGTTGGTTACTCTCGAATGGTAGTTGGTTACTGTACTTTGCAGATGATCATCACTAAGCCTGCGGAGTCCTGCAAACTCCCTTTGTTGTTAGTGGCATGCAGCGCTTCCATGTAAAATGTGGCACTTACTTGTCCAGGATAAAGTACAGATCGAACGCCCCATCACAAGACCTCTGCTCCTCGGTGTACTGAGCCTGGCACAGGAGGGGTAGCAGGGGCACCACAAGAGCTAGCAGCCAGATCCCTGTCTTCATGGCCCAGAGCTTGTCCGAGTCTTCCAGGACTGATGGAAGGAGAGGGGGGAGGACAGGGGGCAGCTGCAGCCAGGGTGGGATAGAGAGAGGGATGGAGGAGGAAGAGGATATGGGGAGGAGGAGAGGAATGTCTATGTAGCTCAAACCTCAGGGGGAGGAGAAGACGTTAACTCATTCACTGCACGCTGCCTGGACTTCAAGAAGTTTGGGGAATTCAGGACTTCTTCTGAACTGGGGAAAAAAACATTAAAAAATAAAACAAAGAATAAAAATGACAATTGGCTTTTATTCACTAAAAAGGTTCAATAGGCTCACGACACATCTGGTTTATGTTAAGAAGAATTGTAATCTAGTTTTTTGGTGGTCAAAATGTTTTATTTAAGGAAAGGACAATAAATCACAATAGGATGTTTTAGATAGAAGGTTAGGGGAGACAATGGTAATGTAATTACTCGATGCTGAGGTAGGGGTGCAGCCCTTTGTAACAAAACATGAAACATAAGTAACATAAGTAGGAAGAAAATAAAAACAGCAACAAAAGATGAAAAATAAGTAACATAAGTAGGAAGAAAATAAAAACAACAACAAAAGATGAAAAATAAGTAACATAATCAGGAAGAAAATAAAAACAGCAACAAAAGATGAAAAATAAGTAACATAATCAGGAAGAAAATAAAAACAGCAACAAAAGATGAAAAATAAGTGACATAAGTAGGAAGAAAATAAAAACAGCAACAAAAGATGAAAAATAAGTGACATAAGCAGGAAGAAAATAAAAACAGCAAGAAAACATGAAACATAAGTAACATAAGTAGGAAGAAAATAAAAACAACAAGAAAACATGAAACATAAGTAACATAAGTAGGAAGAAAATAAAAACAACAACAAAAGATGAAAAATAAGTGACATAGGGCTCTTTCACACGGGCGTTCCGATCAGATCCGCCTGTCAGTTTTTTAGGCGGATCTGATCGGTAGTGATGTCGCGAACATAAAATTCGCTGTTGGGTTAGGGCTAGGGTTAGGGTTAGGGCTAGGGTTAGGGTTAGGGCTAGGGTTAGGGTTAGGGTTAGGGTTAGGGCTAGGGTTAGGGTTAGGGTTATTTTTATGGGTAGGCTTAGAGGGTTAGGGTTAAGGTTAGAGGGTTAGGGTTATGGTTAGAGGGTTAGGGTTAGGTTTAGTGTTAGGGGCTAGGGTTAGGGTTACGGTGAGATACTTAGGGTTAGAGTTAGTAGCCCTACCCCTACCCCTCTAACTCTAACCCTCTAACCCTAAGCACTAAAAATAACCCTAACCTTAGCCCTGACCCTAGCCCTAACCCTAACCCTAGCCCTAACCCTGATTCTATTTTTTTTCTGGTTCTGGACATGCTACAGAGCTGAAACTTCACAGGTACACTTTTTAGACCCCCCAGACAATAAATCCAAAGAAATTTTTTTTTTGTTAAGTTTTTTTTTTTTTTTCCAATAATTGGCTCTCTATCAAAAATGACAATTTTTAAGAACTTTTTTTGTGTGATTTAGTGTCTAGGGGGTCTAAAAAGTGTACCTGTGAAGTTTCAGCTCTGTAGCATGTCCAGAACCAGAAAAAAAAGATCATTTTTCAGTAGAGCAGGGATGGTGGGAACCCCTTTTACACCTATATGATCTTTTTTTCCTGGTTCTGGACATGCTGCAGAGCTGGAACTTGACAGGTACACTTTTTAGACCCCCCAGACAATAAATCCAAAGAAATTTTTTTTTTGTTAAGTTTTTTTTTTTTTTTTCCAATAATTGGCTCTCTATCAAAAATGACAATTTTTAAGAACTTTTTTTGTGTGATTTAGTGTCTAGGGGGTCTAAAAAGTGTACCTGTGAAGTTTCAGCTCTGTAGCATGTCCAGAACCAGAAAAAAAAGATAATTTTTCAGTAGAGCAGGAATGGTGGGAACCCCTTTTACACCTATATGATCTTTTTTTCCTGGTTCTGGACATGCTACATATATATATATATATATTAAAAAAATACTCAAATACCAGCCCTCAAAGGGGCTCTTGGGGACAATATATATATATATATATATATATATATATATATATATATATCACAGAACAAAAAAAATTACACAAATACCAGCCCTCAAAAGGGCTTTTGGGGACAATATATATATATATATATATATATATATATATATATATATATATATATATATATATATATCACAGAACAAAAAAAATTACACAAATACCAGCCCTCAAAAGGGCTTTTGGGGACAATAGATATATATATATATATATATCCAAAAAAAACCTCAAATACCAGCCCTAGGAAGGGCTTTTTGGGGTGCTGTCCTTACAGCAGGAGTGTACCAAGAACACTGGCTAACAAGACCGGGAATACTGACTAACTGTCCCCAGCTATAACAGCAGCAGCAGCAGCACTTTCCCTGCTCTCAATAACACAGAAATGATCTAAAATGGATGCTGCCCTTGCTTATTTATAGGAGGTGGGAGGGTGTGGGAGGGAGGTATGCTGATTGGCCTGGAATGTGTCTGCTGACTGTGAGATTCAGGGTCAAAGTTTGCCTCAATGATGATGTATAGGAGGCGGACCGAACATCGCATATGTTCGCCCGCAGCGGCGAACGCGAACGTTCGAAGTTCGCCGGCGAACCGTTCGGTACATCACTACTGATCGGATGCCCATTCAGCCCTATGGAGCAGCGGCTGTGACACCTCCCTCTCTGCACTGCTAGCGGAGACGGAGCTGTCATCCGCCGGCTCAGCGGGGATCGGCGGATCAATCCCCGCTGAGCAGCACGGATCCGCCTACGGAGGCGGACCGTGTGAAAGAGCCCTTAGGCAGGAAGAAAATAAAAACAGCAAGAAAATATGAAACATAAGTAACATAAGTAGGAAGAAAATAAAAACAGCAATGCATAAGACCGCATTCACACTGAAGCGGCACGACTTCGGGGGCGACTTCACAAGTCGCGTGCACTGCGACTTCGGCGCGACTTGCACGGTCTTCATATAATGAATGTCTATGCAAGTCGCTCTGAGGTCGCCCCAAAGTAGTACAGGACCCTTTTTCTAAGTCGGAGCGACTTGTGTCACTCCTATTAGAGCGGGTCCTGTAGCACTGCATGGACCGCGACTTGTCAGGCTGACAAGTCGATATATGATACACACAAGGTGTACTAAGCTGCGCTCACCTTTGAACGTGCAAATATGTGGTATAATAAAATTATCTTATAAAGTGCATAGTGACAAATCATCAACTATTTGAATAAAATGAATGCATAAATAATTAGAGTGCATCAATAAAGTGCAACAAAAAGTTCAAAGTGATAAGTCCCAATAAGCGGATGTATCAATAGAGATATATCTCCAAGGAATAAAAACTCTTCACATGGTAAATCCTTGAACCCTTCACCATATAGGCACCACTGTGTAAGTGTGCTTACCAGAAAGCACAGACCCCTTAATTATAGGGGGTCAGTGCAAGCAGGATCAGTCAACGCGACCAGAATCCGGGTATGTAAGACCAAGCCCTCTGAAGTGGTCCCCTTCACAGCCTCCTGTACACCACAGAACTCCACACTCCTCCTCCTTATGCTTTCCAGGGATCACGTGACTGATCACAGGGCTGATCACAAGTCGCCTGACAAGTCGCGGTAGTGTGAATGGAGACTAAGAGTCGGTTCACACTATGGCGACACGACTTTGGGGCGACTTGAACAAGTCGCCCTGCACCTTGACTTCGGCGCGGCTTGCACTGACTTCACATAATGGAAGTCAATGCAAGTCGCTCCGACTTCAGCCAAAAGTAGTGCAGGAACCTTTTTCTAAGTCGGAGCGACTTGAGTCGCTCCTATTAGAACGTTTCCCATTGCACAGAATGGAGCACGACTTGTCAGGCGACTAAGTCGCCTGACAAGTCGGAGTAGTGTGAACCGGCACTAAAAGCACATTGTAGGATTACTCGGGATGTGTTCGTTTGGAGACACTTGATAGTTTATTGATAAGTGGAATCCAAGAAATTATGGGTTTCCAATATTCAAAAGCTAGTTAAAGCGGAGTTCCGCCTTCCCCTAAAAAAATTAGAAGTCAGCAGCTACACATATTGTATCTGCTTACTTTTAATATTAGGACACTTACCTGTCCTGGAGTCCAGCGATGTCGGCACCGCAGCCGATTTTGGTATCGGCTCTTGGGTGCTGCCGCCAGCATTCTGGGAAAGGGAACCCGGCAGTGAAGCCGCAAAGCCAGGTCCCTACTGCGCATGCACGAAGTGCACTGCGCATTCCTATTGGCTCGGCGGCAGGGGAAAGAAGGAGGGGGCCGAACTTCCGGGACACTGCGCCACGGCCCGTGTCCCGGAAGAGGGTAAGGGTACCTGTCAAAAAACGGGTACCCGTTCCCCCCCTGAAAGATTCAAGTGTGGCACCAGAGGGGGGAAGGAAGCAAAATAGCGGAAGTTCCATTTTTGGGTGGAACTCCGCTTTAATGAAGGTTCTAAACTGAGTTACAACAACTAGTTTAACAGACAAACAGGTATCTAAAGTGGGGTACACACTATACAATTGTCTTTCGATTTTTTCCTTTTGATTTACCAAAACCATATAATATGAGGTCAGACCAAAACACTTTCAGTTTTTATGCAATCAGGTATTCCCTTGCACTCCATATGAGCCATACACACTATAAGATTTTCTGAAGACTTTTTCCTTCAGACTTACCAAAACCATATAATATGAGGTCAAACCTAAATACTTTCAATTTGTATGCAATCTAGCAGGCCCTTGCACTACATACAAAAGGTAAATCTGAAGCAAAAAGTCTTCAGAAAAATCTTATAGTGTGTATGGCCCTATAGTTGAAGGTAAATCTAAAGGAAATCAAACAATAAAAGTTGTATAGTGTGTATCCAGCTTTAGAGCCCCCACAACAAGTAAGGGTCAAAATGTAGGGTAACCATTGTAATCTTTTGTAGGCTTGAACTTAGGGGGAACACAGATAAAAGGGGGCTGTCCGGTCTCAGCTAGATAGGCAGATAAAATATAGAAAAATATAAAAACCCCAATATTAACCCAAATCTCACCACCAGCAGAGAGGGGCAAGAGAGAGGTTTGGGCAAGAAATGGGCCTTTAACCACTTAAGCCCCGGAAGATTTTACCCTCTTCCTGACCAGGGTTTTTTTTGCGATTTTTTACTGTGTGACTTTAACGGACAATTGCGCGGTCGTGCGACGCTGTACCTAAACGAATTTCACGTCCTTTTTTTCCCACAAACAGAGCTTTCTTTTGGTGGTATTTGGGCGGAGTCTAGAACGTGCAACGTCACTTCCGGTTGTCGGCCGTGGAACGCGGAAGCATCCCGGCGCGGACTGTTTTTGTCTACTCTGATCCAGATCATCTTAACAGTGAGTGTACTGCGCTTTTTTGCCGCTATTGTATGGATTATCTATTCACTTTGGGGCCTTCTTTCGTTATGAGCATTTAGGGCACCAGACCACCGGCTCGGAAGTGCTCCCCCAAATACGGAGAAGAGAACCCCCATACAGCTACACAGGTCGTATTGCAGACGCCACCTAGTGGACTCTTTGGACTCTGCACAGCAGCTTTTGCTTATTTTTAGCACATGTGTGGCACATATATCAGGGAAGTCCTGATATAACACTTGTGGTTGTGGTCATTTTCGAACTCTGCACAGCAGCACCTGTTTATTTTTCAATACTTGTGTGGCACAAATATATCAGGAATAAGTATATACCTGATATAACACTTGTGGTTGTGGGAACACCCCCCGCCCCCCCCCCCCCCATTATATATATTTTTTTCCACCGTTTTCGATATGCATATTGCACATGTATCACTATGTTTGTTTTTTATTTGAAACTTAATAAACACACACGTATTGTTTATCTCATTTAATTTCCTCACAAATAAACATTTTCTGTTGACACCCTTATATATCTTCACCTACACTTTGGGGTAGTCACGTTTTTATACTGTAAGGTAGCGCCGATACCAATCGCCACATTATACATTTCACTTTCACCCTTGCACTTAAGGGTTGATTGGTGGCAGCTCACACCTTCTATTTATTTATCTATCTGTCCCCTCATATATCTTTAACCCATAGCGCTGGTCATCTTCCCCTTACCGTAGAGCTTTCTTTTGGTGGTATTTGATCACCTGTGCGATTTTTTGATCATGCGCTATAAACAAAAAAAGAGCATCAATTTTGCAAAAATAACAATATTTTTCACTTTTTTTTATATGAATTTCCCCCCCAAAAAAAAAATTTTTTTGGTGGGTTTTTTTTTAACGAGTAATGGCGGCGATCTGCGATTTTTTTTGTGACTGCGACATTGTGGCGGACAGATCGGACCCTTGACTGACATTTTTGACACTTTTGGGGGTACCAGTGACATTACTACAGTAATCAGTGCTATATATATATATGCACTGTTACTGCAAAAATGACACTGGCAGGGAAGGGGTTAACTTTATTGGAGAGGGAGGGGTTAAGTGTGTCCTAGGGGCGTGTTTCTAACTGTGATGGGACATGTCTTGTATTGTAGTAGAACCGTCTGATCTCCATTTTTACACAGAGGAGAATGACAGGCGGCTTGTTTACATAAGCCGCCCGCCTTTCTCCCGCTCTACCGACGATCGTAGTGTGACCGGCGGACATCGGGTCCGCCGGTCACACGCACGGACTCCTCTGTGAACAAGCCGGGGCGGGCGCGCTCCTCAGCGGGCGCGCGCTCGCCCGCTATTGGCTCAAAAGCCGGTCACAGGCTAGCGACGTAGCCCTACATCACTCTGCCTGGCCGGGGCTGACTGCCGCAGTAAATATACTGTGCGCAGTCGGCAAGCGGTTAACCACTTCTGGACTGGAAGGATTTTCCCCCTTAATGACCAGACCCTATTTTGGCACTGCGTTACTTTAACGGACAATTGCGCGGTTGTGCGACGTTGTAACCAAATACAATTGATGACCTTTTTTCCCCCCCACAAATATAAAGCTTTCTTTTGGTGGTATTTGATCACCTCTGCGTTTTTTAGATTTTGCACTATAAACAAAAAAAGAGCGACAATTTTGCAAAATAAAACTCCATTATTTTTTTACTTTCTGCTATAAAACATTCCCAATAAAAAAAATGTAAAAAATCGAATTTCTTTATCAGTTTAGGCCAATTTGTATTCTGCTACATATTTTTGTTAAAAAAAAAATCCCAAAAAGCGTATTTTAATTGGTTTGCGCAAAAGTTATAGCGTTTTCAAACTACGGGATCGATTTTTGGAATTTTTATTTATTTATTTTTTGTTTTTATTAGTAATGGCGGCGATCAGCGATTTTTAGCGAGACTGCGACATTGCGGCGGACAGATGGGGCCCCTAACTGACATTTGGACACTTTTTGGGGACCAGTGACATTATTACAGTAATCAGTACTTAATATTATGCACTGTTACTGTAATAATGACACTGGCAGGGAAAGGGTTAACACTGGCGGTGATCAAAGGGGTTAGTCCCGGTTCACACTATTGCGATACGGAAACACTGCGAATCTACTGCGTGTTCCCGCATCGCATCCGCAGCACAGGAAGTTCACACTGCCTTATGCAATACGCTGGGGGTGTCAATTCAAAGTTAACGACACCCCCAGCTCAGATTGCATATCGCAGTGCGATCTGACAGTTCGCACAGGAATCGGATCGCACTGGTGTGAGCCCCCATGCGATCTGATTCTGCTGCAGACCAAAAAAGGGTCCTGTGCGAGTTCACTGTGATTGCGGTGCAAATTCAGCCATACAAACTGTATGGCTGCATTCACACCGCACAGACATCGCATGTGATTTTAGGAGCAGTGCGCTCCGAATTAAATGCGATGTCTGTCATCACAATAGTGTGAACCGGCACTTAATGTGTGCCTAAATATGTTTACTGACTGTGGGGGGGGGGGGGGGGGGGTGGGCTCTGTGACAGGCACAGAGAGATTGCGGTTGTAGCTTAGCTGAAACTTCTGATCTCTCCCTGTCTGTCTGACAGAAGACCCGCCTGCTTTGTTTACATAAGCAGGCGGGTCTTCTGTCAGTTTATCTGCCGATCGCCACTGCTCTTCCCGTGGCCCTAAACACAGCGGGAGCGCGGCTCCGGTGGCACGCGCGTTGCCGAGACCCTTATGCAAAAAATCACGTAGTACTACGTGATTTTGCGCAGCCGAGCCGCAGTAATACTACGGTGGGCGGTCGGCAAGAGGTTAACAGACAAACAGGTGTCTAAAGTAGGGTACACACTATAAGAAAATCAGGCGAACGATCGTCCGATTTTCCTCTTTGTTTTACAGCAAATCGAAACCGATGAACGGAAATTCGTATGGAAATTCTCGTACGACAAAAACGTTTTTTTTTTTTTTGTTGTTTATTGTTTCTGATCATGTGCAGTCTTTCTTTTCTGATTTTTCTTTGGACAAAAACGGTTCACATTAATCGAAAATCCTTTTTTTTCATACAAGAAAATTTTTGGAGTTTGCCCCTTTGAGAATTTTCGTAAGAAAATTCAGAATCGGCTTTGGAAAGTTGTGTACACACTATACGAAAATCGTACGAAAAGTCTTTGGAGGAAAATGTTCGCCCAATTTTCTTATAGTGCCTACGAGCCCAAAGATCCTCAAACCACGGCCCTCCATCTGTTGCAGAACTACATATCCCATGAGGCATTGCAAAACTTTGACACTCACAGACATGGCTAGGCATGATGGGACTTGTAGTTCCTGAACAACTGGAGGGCCATAGTTTGGAGACCCCTGATCTAGAGTCCCCACAACAAGTAAGGGTAAAAATGTTGGGTAACCATTGTAATCCTTTGCAGGCTTGAACACAGATAAAAGGGGGCTGTCTGGTCTCTAGATAGGCAGATGAAATAGTTGAGGCCGAGAAGTTTACATCCAAAAGTGAAGAGTAAAGGATAGCACACACTATAAGAAAATCGGGCGAACATTTTTGTCCAAAGAATTTTCGTACGATTTTCGTATAGTGTGTACACAACTTTCCACAGCCGATTCTCAATTTTCATATGAAAATTCTCGAAGGGACAAACTCCAAAATGTTCCTTGTATGGAAAAAAACAAACGTTTTTCACTCAACCACTTGCCTACCGCCGCACGACTATTTACTGCGGCGGTCAGCCCCTACTGGGCAAAACGAGGTAGGGCTACGTCGCTCGCCCAGGAGCCTCTAGGGGGCGAGCGCGCGCCGCCGGAGGTGCGCTCCCACCCCCGCTCGTTCACTAATGGCGCTTTTCCACTGCATGGAACCGAACGGTTCGGCTCGCTTTTGTGCTTTTCCACTGCTGGTACCGCATGGTACGGTGTAGGAACGGTTCGGTACGGTACGGCGGCGCTTTTCCACTGCATGGAACCGAACGGTACGGCTCTCTAAACAGTAACACATTGATTGTGGTTCCAAGAGCAACCATACCCGGTACCATATCCCACAATCCTTTGCATGCAGTCACTACTAGCCACTGATTGGTCAGAGAATCTCACCCACCCCGTTGTTATCCCACCCACTTAACTTTAGTACTACTTTAGTGGAAAAGCAAACCATACCAAACCGTACCGAACCGTTCCAACACCGTACCATGCGGTACCAGCAGTGGAAAAGCAAACCGGGCCAAGCAGGGCCGAGTAGAGCCGAGCCGGTACTTGCAGTGGAAAAGTGCCATAACATCCCTGCGCGAGTGACCGGCGGCTCCGATGTCTGATTCCGCGTGTCGCACATAGGGCAGTGTGACACGCTTCAATAGGCTGCCCTATGCGTGTCTGTCACCCAAAATAAGATCTTGCTCCTTTTTTGGACGACAAGCTTAGTGAGATTTTTAAACAAGCATCTTGCTGTGGGGCAATTGCAGCAGAATCGCACCTTGTTTGGGGTGCCATTAGGAATGCATGGCTCACATTTTGCTGCAGTTTAGAATTGCAGGCAGGATCATGGCTATTCCTGCCATGGTTCCAAATCACGTAATGTGGACAGGGCCCTAGAAAACCGTAAGCTATTTTTTAAAAACCTATGTCGCGTTTTTAACGCACTTGAAATGCGTTGCTCTATAATCAACGGAGCCCATAGTGTGTATTATAAGCATTTTGAATATGTTTTCCTCCCCTAAGGCCCCCGGGAAAAATGAACATGTGCCTCCAAAAATGTACCTGTGTTGCGTTTTTAGTGCGTTTTTTGGTGCTCTACCATTGACTAGAATGGAAAATGCGTCTTTAACAAAACATGCTAAGTCTAGGTTCACATCTTTGCGGTTCTGTGCGGATGTGTTTGCGCGGGCACAGCCGCTTATTTATTTGAATGGGCTGCTGGACCTGCGAGAAACCTGCAGAAATAGTCTGCGACTCTTTTTTTAAAGACGCATACGCATGTAACTGCACCTTAATATGCACCACATTTTCTGATGGATGGGGGTGCCATTAAGAATAAAGTTTGTGCGGGGGCATTTTTTAAACAAAAAAAGAGTCAGAAACTTTTAAAAAAAGGGTCAGATTTGTGTATCTGAAAACGCACAGCCTTGCACCATAATTGATTCCACTACCAATTTTGTGACTCGTTCAATTGCCAGGTTTTTGGTGTGTTGGCAACGTTATTGCATGTGTGTTAACTCACCGTATAAAAGTAAATGGGCCTCAAACACATTCACACCGGGTTCACACATATGCGATATCAGACGTAGCGCACTGCTCTGAAAATCACATGCGATGTCTGTGCGTTACAAATTCAGCCATACAGATTGTATGGCTGAATTCCCATCGCATTCAGACTAAAGTCGCACAGGACCCTTTTTTTGGTCCACACCAGAATTGGATCGCATGGGTGTTCACTCCTATGCAATCTGATTCATGTCTAAACTGACAGTTCGCACTGCGATATGCGAACTGATCTGGGGGTGTCGTTACCTTTGTATTGACACCCCCAGTGATTCGCATATGGCAGTGTGAACTACCTGTGAGTCCAGTGTGATGCGGGAACCCGCAGTGGGATTGCAGGGTTCCTGCATCGCATATATGTGAACCGACACTAAAAGTCGACATTGCAATTAAAATATAAACATTACAGTGTTAGGCCCTGTTCACACCTGAGCTTATTTCAGCTCGTAAAACGCTCATCTCTGAAGTCTCAAAACGCCCAACAAGCAAAATCCCATTCATTTCAATGTCCCCTGTTCACATCTGAGCGTTTTGTCTCCAGAAGAAAAACGCCTGAAGCTGAAAAAAGTACATGAGCTTCTTTTTTGGCAGATTACAAGCGTTTTTGTTAGATGTCGATGCCTGCCTCCAAATACTTGCAAAAAATGCCTTAAAAAAGCCTAAAGCCCCATACACACGTACCGATTGTCGGCCGAAAATGTTCGGCCGCCGAACGATCGGCCGATTTTCGGCTTGTTAGTATGATGCTTCCGACAGCCGACAGCGCACTTTCGGCCGAACAGAATCTGTCGTGCAAGCATAAAAATTTTTGTATGCCGACACCAGAATGGCCGATTGTTCGCCGGTCAGTACAGAATTCGGCCGACAGACAACAGATTTGCAAGACTGGGCATGCTCAGAGAAGAAAAAAGACAAGGAAAGTTAACATCACATGACATCACTTCTGCAGTCGGCTGTTGTTGGCGGACAAAATTAGTGTGCAGTCTTTTTGCAGTTTTCAACAGACACGACAGCCCTGGACAAAAGACGGCCGATCGTTCGGCCGACGATCGGTACGTGTGTACGGGGCATTAGGCTCCATTCACACCTGAGCATATCGTTTTCAGGCCTTTTATTGGGCTTTTTCAGGCATTTTTTCAGGCTTTTTTCAGCCGTTTTTTGCAGGTGTTTGGAGGCAGGCATTGACATCTAACAAAAAAGCTTGTAATCTGCCAAAAAAGAAGCTCATGTACATTTTTTAGCTTCAGGCATTTTGCTTCAGGATGTGAACAGGGGGCCATTGAAATGAATGGGATTTTGCTTGTTGGGTGTTTTGAGACTTCAGAGATGAGCGTTTTACGAGCTGAAATACACTCAGGTGTGAACAGGGCCTAAAAAGTGCCTGAAAAAAGCCCAAAAAACACCTGAAAAAAAAGCCCCAAAAAACCGCCTGAAAACAATATGTTCAGGTGTGAATGGAGCCTTAAGCCTCGTACACACGCAACTAATTTCCGCCGACCGGTCGTCCATCTTTTGTCCAGAGTGGTGTTTTGTTGGTTGGAATGTGCCTAGACTGCACACTTTTCTTCTTCTACTTCAGAAGTGATGTCATGTGTTGGTTTGCTTTCTTTGTGTTCTTTCATCTCTGAGCATGCCCAGTCTTGCTCATCAGATTTTTCCCTGTCGAAATCTGTACTGACTGCACGAAAATCGGACGTGTTTTGACGGCTGACAAAAATTTTATAGCCTGCACACCAGATTTTTTTCGGCTGAAACGTCGGAGTCGGTTGTCGGAAGCATCATACTAACAAGCCGAAAATCGGCAGATCGGTCGTCGGACGAAAATTCCGGCCGAATTTGACTCGTGTGTACGGGGCTTTAGGCTTCTTTCACACGGTCCGCCTCCGTAGGCAGATCCGTGCTGCTCAGCGGGGGATCGATACACAGATCCCCGCTGAGCAGGCGGATGACAGCTCCCTCTCCGCGTGTCAGAGCCCCATGCATCTCTATGGGGGAATCGGATGAGAGCGGACCGCCTGTCAGCTCTCATCTTATCCCATCCGATCCGATTCCCTGGACGGATGGAAAATAGAGTTTCCATTCATCCGGATTTCACAGACAGGATCGGATGCGGATGGCAGTGGTTGTTAGTGGACATGTCTCCGCTGACCTCCGCTGCCCCATAGGGATGCATGGAGGATCCGATCAGATCCGCCTAAAAAACTGACAGGTGGATCTGATCGGATCGCTCGTGTGAAAACGGAAAATTTATATCAAATACTTACCGTAATTTTCCTTTCCTGATGGACTCCATGGCAGCATACGTTTGGGTAGCCCCGCCTCCACTCCTACCCTATAGGACCCCACTCCCATAAATCCTTGCTCCCTTTCAGCATCCGTGTTCTGTAACTAGCCTACTCAGGAACTGGGAGGGGACTCCTGCTGCCATGGAGTCCATCAGGAAAGGAAAATTACGGTAAGTATTTGATATAAATTTTCCGTTTTCCTGACAGACTCCATGGCAGCATACGTTTGGGAAATAACTCGCCAAAACACAATTGGGTGGGCAGATGCTGATAAATTTTAATTAACACCTGCAACAGATAACACTTGAGCACCAAAACCAACAGAAGAAAGAGCCGCCGGCTCAACACAATAATGTGACATAAATGTATGAATGGACACCAAGACGCTGCTCTGCAGACCACATCCGGAGCGACATGTCTTGAAGCTGCCCATGAAGTAGCGACATCACGAGTAGAATGCGCAGACACCGCTTTAGGAGGAACCAAGCCCTTCTCTCTATAAGCCCACTGAATCGCCTCTACTATCCAGGAGGCAATTGATCTTGAAGAGGCACGCATACCTTTGTTCTTCTCAGACAATAGGACAAAGAGATAATCTGTCTTTCGAAACGAGGCTGTAGCTTCCAAATACTGTCTGAGCGTGTTGCCTACGTCCAGTGGATGAACTTCCAGAGGTTCGGCCGATGAATTGAAAGTAGGGAGAACAATTTCTTGGTTCTCGTGAAAGACCGAAGTGACTTTAGGCCTTGCTCCCAGCATTGGGATAAGGACAACCCTATCCGGGAAGAAAGTCAGAAAGGGTTCCCTGACTTTGAATCTCAGACACCCTTTTTGCAGAGCCACTAGAAAGACTATCTTAAGGGTGAGATATTTCACTGATATAGGCTCTTCTGGATTCATGCCAACTGAGGACAGAAAATCAAGGACCAAAGGCATGTCCCACTTGGGGAATCTCAGCTTCTTCCGTGGCCTTAGCCTTACTGCCCCTTTGAAAAATTGCCTGATCAAAGGATGTGCAGCCCAGGAAATGCCTGTGAAAGCAGACATGGCTGAGACTTGGACTCGCAGGGCGCTCACTGAGAGAGGCAATTCCAATCCTGACTGGAGAAAAGATAGAATATCTTCCACGGAAGGAGATGACCAGGACTTTCCTTTGGACTCCAGGAAAGAAGTAAACCTAGCCCAAATCCTTTCATAGGTTTTATTCGCGCTTTGTCTTCTAGCACTCAAAAGAGTTGGTATGGCTACTTCCGGACATCCTAATGCTTCCAGCCTTCCCCTCTCAAAAACCAGACCCGAAGGTGCAGACGGGCTGGGCATGGGTGAAGGATGGAGCCCTGGGACAGCAGATCCGCCCTGAGAGGAAGAGGGACTGGGTCGCGGTAGCTCAGCTGGAATAGTAGAGGAAACCACGGTCTGTTGGGCCAAAACGGAATTACTGCAACCACTTTGACTGGCTCCATCTTGACTCTCCGCAAGAATTGAAAGATGACTGGAACTGGGGGAAAGGCATAAGCCTTGTGAAACTTCCAGCAATCTGTCAGGGCTTCCACCCCGAATGCTCTGGGATCTCTGTTCCTCGAGTAAAATTTCTGCAGCTTCCTGTTGTTGAAGGAGGCAAATAGATCCACCTCTGGGATGAACCCCAAGGACAGGATCCAATTGAACACATCCTCGTGGAGAGACCACTCGTTGTTGTTGAGTTGTGTTCTGGAGAGGAAATCCGCTTGTGTGTTCTGAGCCCCTGGTATGTAAACTGCCGACAGATTGACCAGATGTCCCTGAGCCCAGGTCATTATTGGCTCTACTTCCCGAAGCAGGGATGCACTGCGAGTTCCGCCTTGTCTCCTCACATAGGCTACTGCAGTCGTGTTGTCGTGTTGCCCCGAATAAGGTGGCCGAAGGCTAGTAACACCTGAAAGGCCGCTCGTAGTTCCAAGATGTTGGACACAGTCTGGCGAGACCAAAAGTCCCATTTCCCTTGTGCCATCTCTGTTCCGCAATGACCGCCCCAGCCGGTGTTGCTGGCGTCTGATGTCACTATCACCCAAGATATGGGGGCTATGGAGTGACAATTGCGCAAATTCTTCAGCTGTAGCCACCAAGGAAGCCAGCTCTTCATGGTTGCGGTTATCACTATTCGCTGAGAATTGCTGATTCCGTTCCACTGCTGAAGAAAACCTCTGAAAAGGCCTCATCTTCCAGAGAGCCCACTTCACCATAGGGGCTGTTGACACCATGGTGCCAATTACCCTCAGGCATTGTTTGGCTATGAGACGGGATGCCGACAAAGCCAGAGATACTCTGTCCCTGATTACCGGAATCTTTCCTTCTGGCAGAGAGATGGTACTGTTCTTGGTGTTGAACAGCGCGCCCAAAAAGACCAGGAACAGAGTGGGAATCAGATGGCTCTTTTCTCTGTTCAGGATCCAGCCGAACCTCTCTAGAGTCGAGATGACCAGAGCTAGATGTTCCAGGATAACAGACTTGTCTTGGGCCAGAAGAAGGAGGTCGTCCAGGTAATGATAAAGACGGACCTCTCTCAGTCTTATCAAGGCTACCACCGCTAACAAGACCTTCGAAAAGGTACGAGGCGACGTGGAAAGCCCGAAGGGGAGACATACAAATTGCAGATGATGCTGGCCGACCGAGAATCTTAGATATTGCTGAAACTCTGTTGCCACTGGCACGTGGAAGTATGCATCCTTCAGGTCTACTGAGACCATCCAATCTCCCGGTTGAACGGCTCGCTGAATGGAGAATAGAGTCTCCATCTTGAATTTTTCTCCTTTGATGAAGCGATTCAAGTGTGTCAGATCTATCACTGGTCTCCAGGCGCCGCTCTTCTTGCGCACCATGAAAAGAGGGGAATACACTCCGAGCCTTCTTTCTGATTCTGGCACTGGAACCACTGCTCCTTGAGTGACTAGCGAGTCTACGTAAGATAAGAGAACCTCTCTTTTGTCGCCTGACCGAGCAAGGGAGGTAGGAACAAATCTGTTTCCGGGAATACTGGTGAAGGTCCAAGAAAGACCTGCAGAGACCGTGTTGACGACCCAAGCATCCCAGACTGAGGCCGTCCAGACCCGCCGAAGTGAAAGAGATGACCTCCCACCTGACTGGCCTGAGCGGGCCCAATCTCAAAAGGACTTTGTGGTATCTCTGTCCCCAGACGTGTTGCTCTTGGGGCCCTTCCGAAAGGAAGACTGCCTGGACTTCCAGTTTCTTCCAAACTCCCTTCCTGGCCTATAACTACGTGCTTCCCTGGCACGGTCAGTATTTTGCTTTCTAGGAGGTAGTCTTTTCTGACCAAGAAGACGCCTGTCCTGGGGAAGAAAGCCCGATTTACCACCAGTAGCCTCAGAGATGGCGCTATCTAATTTATTCCCAAAGAGGGATGAACCCTCAAAAGGAATGCGACACCATACCTGCTAGAAGCAGGATCAGCCAACCAAGGGCGTAACCAAAGTGCACGCTTTGCTGTAACAGATGATAGCATCCCTCGTGCTAACAAGCGTATCATATCAATAGACGCCTCCCCCAGGAAGGCTGAGGCCAGTTTTAGCTCCTGGATAGGAGAATTCTTGGCTGCCTCTTCAGAGAAACTTCTGAGAGAATCATCAACATTGTCCACCCATACTTCCATGGCTTTGGACAGGGATGCCAGGGCTAGGGCTGGTTTGCAAGCAGCTCCCACAGAAAGATAGACACGCTTCAGATCCGTGTCAATTTTCCTGTCGAGAGGATCCTTAAAGGAAACCGTATCTTCAAGAGGCAAAGTGACGTGCTTTACTAGCCTCATGACAGCCGCATCTACTAAAGGAGGAGATTCCAGGTGTTTGACCTCACCTTCCTTGAATAGATAGAGTTTAGCCAATTTTGAGACCATGGAGTTTTTTCTCTCCACCTTGCTCCATTCTTCCGTTATGATGTCTCCTAATTCAGGGATGAAAGGAAAATATAGCCGCTCTTTGCTCAGCTGCTTGAAATATTTTCTCTGCTTGGGGGCAGAGACCACTGGGTCTTCCCAGTTCAGGGTTTCTCTGACGGCTTTCACTAGCGGTGGAACCAGGTTGAAAGAAAAACCCAAACTAGGTTCATCTTGGTCAGAATCACTCTCAGATTCGAATATCGAGGGATGGCTAAGTTCAGATGATTCAAGGACCCGTCCGCCAGAAGATTCTCTAACAGGAGAAATGGATGGTTCTGGTACTGGAGACTGCCGTCTAATAAGATCAGCCAGGGAGTCCTTGACTATGCGCTTGACCATGGACTCAAGTTGTCGGTCAGAGCTTCCCCTTTTACCCGCTGCTCGGGAATAACAGGAGTCGCATAGCGATTTTCCGTCCAGTAAACGAATCCCACAGCCCCAGCATTTTGTCTCGCTGGATTGGCGTGAAGACCTAGCAGGTGACCGGTCTTTACTGCGGTGTCTGGACTTGGAAGAGGAGCCATGTCTGGAGGAAGAGCGAGGCTGCTGCGTTTTCGCATGGCGATCTTCTCGCGTGCCTAAAGGCTGTTCGGACCTAGAGGAGGAGCTGTAAGGGAACATACAAGGGAGTAAACCACAAGACCACCCGTATATATCCGGCCCCCCCCTACTCCAGCTCTGCACTCCTAAGAGAGAGCTGGTCACAGGGGAGCGGTGATGTATCCATAAGGAAAGACAGGGGTACACTAGAAAGACCAATGCAAAAGTACTTAGTAATGCTCCCCAAGACCCCTCATACAGAGGACCCACATACCTTGTCACCAGAGACCACCAATGTGGAAACGCCGCAATTCTACAGTCAGTCCCATAGGCTGTGGGACTGACATCCATTTAAATTTGGCGCCGGCCGTGACGTCACGGCCGCGGCATACAGCGCATGCGCGAGTATCGGCGATCGCCGCTACTGCGCATGCGCGGACCAAGCCTCGTTCTCGGTCAGCCCGCGCGCATGCGCAGAGCGTCCGAAAACGCCGCGAATGGAACGCAGTGCATTCCACGGCATCCATAGTACCTCCCGGACCACCAGGAAGTACACAGAGAAGCGAGGAGCCGCACGCTAAACCACCAGGGAAGCGCTAGATCACCAGGCAAGTAAAATATAATACACATAAGGGTTATAAAACACTTACCTGTCCGCGCAGCTTACCGCTAGACACCAGGGAAATACCAAGTCAGCAACCAGGAAGCAATATCCATCGATGGGGCAATGCACATGAGGCCACCCGCAGCAGCCGGGCTCACTGGCCATGCCATTTGGCCTGCTTTGTCAGGCATCTTAAGGCTCCTCTTCAGCATGCCGACCCCATACCCCGCAGCAGCAAGGGCTTACAGGGGATACAATTCCTGCCGACCCTCATTAACCCTGCGTCTTCAAGCGATTTAGCATCGAAATTGTAGGAATTCAGCACCAAACAGGTGCAGGAGGAGGACAAAAAAAGAACACGGATGCTGAAAGGGAGCAAGGATTTATGGGAGTGGGGTCCTATAGGGTAGGAGTGGAGGCGGGGCTACCCAAACGTATGCTGCCATGGAGTCTGTCAGGAAAGGGGCCTTAGACGTTTCATAGGTTTAGTTTCAATTTTCAACAAAGAAAAATAGCTGGCGGTGATTTCCTGGTGTAGAACTTTGTTACATTGTAACATGTGCCAGAAATGTCATTCTTCCAGCAAGCAGCTAAATAGAGAAATATTCTGTAAGAGCCCTTTCACAACGAGGCGCTTTTAAAAAAAAAGCGACTGAAAAGCTCCCGAAAACCTATTCCCATTGAAATCAATGAATGCTTTTACAGTGGGGCGGTGCGCTGGTGGTGAAAAAAATCCTGCAAGCAACTAAAACGAAAAAAAAAGCGCCGCTTTTTTATTTAAATTGTTAAAAAGCACGTCAAAAACACCCCCTCTTCATTGAAATTAATAAAAAGAACCTCAAAAACGCCCTCTCTCCATTGAAATTAATAAAAAGCACCTCAAAAACGCCCCTCTTCACTGAAATGGATAAAAAAGCGCCTCAAAAACGCCCCTCTTTATTTAAATGAATAAATAGCACCTCAAAAACGCCCCTCTTCATTGAAATTAATAAATAATGCCTTAAAAGTGCCTATCGTCATTGAAATGAATAAAAAACGCCTCAAAAATGCCCTCTTTATTGAAATGAATACAAAGCGCCTGAAAAACGCCCCTCTTCATTGAAATGAATAAAAAGCGCCTAAAAAACGCCCCTCTTCACTGAAATGAATAAAAAAGCGCCTCAAAAACGTCCCTCTTCATTGAAATTAATAAGAAGTGCCTTAAAAACGCCCCTCTTCACTGAAATTAATAAATAATGCCTTAAAAGCGCCTATCTTCATTGAAATGAATAAAAAGCACCTCAGAAACGCCCCTCTTCATTAAAATGAATAAAAAGCGCCTCACAAACACCCCTCTTCATTGAAATGAATATACATCGCCTCAAAAACGCCCCTCTTAATTGAAATGAATATACAGCGCCTCACAAACGCCCATCTTCATTGAAATGAATAAAAAGTGCCTCAAAAACGCCCCTCTCCATTGAAGTGAATAAAAAAGCGCCTCAAAAACACCCCTATTCATTGAAATGAATAAAAAAAGCCTCAAAAAGGCCCCTCTTCACTGAAATGAATAAAAAGCGCCTCAAAAAAGGCCCTCTTCATTGAAATGAATAATAAGTGCCTCAAAAAAGGCCCTCTTCATTGAAATGAAAAAAAAGCACCTCAAAAACGCCCCTCTTCATTGAAATGAATAAAAAAAGCCTCAAAAAGGCCCCTCTTCACTGAAATGAATAAAAAGCGCCTCAAAAAAGGCCCTCTTCATTGAAATGAATAATAAGTGCCTCAAAAAAGGCCCTCTTCATTGAAATGAATAAAAAGCGCCTCACAAACGCCCCTCTTCATTGAAATGAATATACAGCGCATCAAAAACGCCCCTCTTAATTGAAATGGATATACAGCGCCTCAAAAACGCCCCTCTTCATCAAAATGAATAAAAAGCACCTCAAAAACGCCCCTCTTCATTGAAGTGAATAAAAAGTGCCTCAAAAAAGGCCCTCTTCATTGAAATGAATAATAAGTGCCTCAAAAACACCCCTCTTCATTGAAATGAATAAAAAGCACCTCACAAACACCCCTCTTCATTGAAATGAATATACAGCGCCTCAAAAACGCCCCTCTTAATTGAAATGAATATACAGCACCTCAAAAACGCCCCTCTTAATTGAAATGAATATACAGCACCTCACAAACGCCCATCTTCATTGAAATGAATAAAAAGTGCCTCAAAAACGCCCCTCTCCATTGAAGTGAATAAAAAAGCGCCTCAAAAACACCCCTATTCATTGAAATGAATAAAAAAAGCCTCAAAAAGGCCCCTCTTCACTGAAATGAATAAAAAGCGCCTCAAAAAAGGCCCTCTTCATTGAAATGAATAAAAAGCACCTCAAAAACGCCCCTCTTCATTAAAATGAATAAAAAGCGCCTCACAAACGCCCCTCTTCATTGAAATGAATATACATCGCATCAAAAAGCCCCTCTTAATTGAAATGGATATACAGCTCCTCAAAAACGCCCCTCTTCATCAAAATGAATAAAAAGCGCCTCAAAAACGCCCCTCTTCATTGAAGTGAATAAAAAGTGCCTCAAAAAAGGCCCTCTTCATTGAAATGAATAATAAGTGCCTCAAAAAAGGCCCTCTTCATTGAAATGAATAAAAAGCACCTCAAAAACGCCCCTCTTCATTAAAATGAATAAAAAGCGCCTCACAAACGCCCCTCTTCATTGAAATGAATATACAGCGCATCAAAAACGCCCCTCTTAATTGAAATGGATATACAGCTCCTCAAAAACGCCCCTCTTCATCGAAATGAATAAAAAGCGCCTCAAAAACGCCCCTCTTCATTGAAGTGAATAAAAAGTGCCTCAAAAAAGGCCCTCTTCAATGAAATGAATAATAAGTGCCTCAAAAAAGGCCCTCTTCATTGAAATGAATAAAAAGCACCTCAAAAACGCCCCTCTTCATTTAAATGAATAAAAAGCGTCTCACAAACGCCCCTCTTCATTGAAATGAATATACAGCGCCTCAAAAACGCCCCTCTTCATCTAAATGAATAAAAAGCGCCTCAAAAACGCCCATCTTCATTGAAATAAATAAAAAGTGCCTCGAAAACGCCCCTCTTCATTGAAGTAAATAAAAAGCGCCTCAAAAACACCCCTCTTCATTGAAATTAATAAAAAAAAGCCTCAAAACGCCCCTCTTCCCTGAAATAAATAAAAAGCACCTCAAAAACGCCCCTCTTCATTGAAATGAATAATAAGTGCCTCAAAAACGCCCCTCTTCATTGAAATGAATAAAAAGCGCCTCACAAACTCCCCTTTTCACTGAAATGAATAAAAAGCGCCTCAAAATGCCCCTCTCCATTAAAATGAATAAAAATCACCTCAAAAGCGCCTGAAAAGCGCTTCAAAAGCACCTCAAAACGGTTGTTGAAGCAGTTTTTGAGTCGTGTCTATAAAAAAAGCACACCGCTAACGTCTACAAAGCGCTGAGTTTTATGGGCAGTTTGCAAGCGCCTCAGTGTGAAAGGGCTCTCAGGATTGGTTCACACTCGTGCAGGTCGTCGGGCACACGTTTAGGGGGCACTCCAGCCTATTCTTTTTAATGGGCTTCTGTACCTATGGGAAATGCAGGGAAAAAGTCCCTGATCTTTTACTTTTTTTTTTTGTGGCAGCATGGAACTGCATGGTGCTGCAGCACCCAAAAACGCATGTGTTCCCCGGCCTGATAAGTGTAAACCTAGGCTAAGGATGCAGCAAGCAGGACTTTTCAAGTCGCAGTGCTCAGATGTGAAGAGTTACAGAGGCTTTGAATGGGGCCTTGTTTACATTTGCTTTTCATGCATGGAGCAGTTGTATTTTAGCGCAGCAAAAGCCCTCATATGTTAACAGGCCCTTACTGCTGTGTACTGAGACAAATGAAGTGTCACATGTGACACTTCAAATAAAGTTGAAAAAAAAAAGAAGCAAAACAACATATTGAAATGTGATTCACACCCTTTCCTGCTGGTGCCAACACTAACATTAGCCTGCACAATAAAACACTGTGTTTTAGGGCCTGTTCACACTAGAATCGCACAGAAACGCTGTCCCCATTCCTGTGTGATTCCTGTGCCAATTTGGAAGCTCATTTATTTGATCGCACTAGAACACACAAAAAGTAGTGCATGCGCTACTTTTGAAAAATACGTTGCACCAAAATGCATGGTACTGTGGTACCACGCGATCTGGTCCTAGCAAACGCACAGCAATTGCGATCTGCATTCCGGGTGCAACTGAAAATGTATTGGCACCCACCGCAGATTCCAAAGGCAGTGTGGTTTGACGCGGTGTGGAATGCGTCTTTCACGCACCGCATTCTGGTGTGAACCAGCCCTTACCATGCAGGCCAGTGTGAACTTAGACTCTGCCCCCCATTCGCACGGGCACAAATTTTTCTTTTAATTTTCCTACATGCCTGACTATGGAGAATCCCATTCTATCTTAGTGACTGGTTAGTATATTAGCGACTGGTGAGTACCCCAGGTTTAGTACCAGGGGAGTTAGAGGTAGTGTAGGTTAGCAAGAGCAGGTCGTTAATATTATCCCCATAGAGTAGTGGGTAATAATGTCCGACAGGATTGCGGATGCCACTCAGTGCACTTCTTGCTGCATGTATGCGTTCCTTGATGAACAAATCGAGGGCGAATACTGCTGTGCAAGATGTGAGCGACTTGTTGCTCTGGAAGACCAGATCCTGGACCTACAGAACACAGTGGCAAGACTGCGTTGCATCAACAACCTGGAAAGGAGCTTGGACATTACCCATCAAGCGCTGGCAGGGGCCAGCATAGAGGAGGGAGGAGTAGAGGAGACGCAGGCATCAGTGGTACGCAGCTGGGTGACCATTAGGAAGGTTAGTGGGAAGAGCATCAGGGAGGCCAGACCTGAGTTGGTACACCCTAACAAATTTGCCAAGTTGCAGGTTGAGGGGGATATCAGCTCAGGGGTGGCAGGGCTGGAGCAGACGCCCTCCCCCGGCTACCAGGGGAGGGGCGGCTCCTGGAAGAAGGGGGGCCTTGACTCAGGAAAGGTTAGACAGGTTGTGGTAGTTGGGGACTCAATTATCAAGAGGACAGAGAGGGCAATCTGTAAAAAAGATCTCGGTAGCCGAACAGTATATTGTTTACCGGGCGCCCGCGTTCGGCACATCGCAGATCTGGCAGACAGATTATTGTGCGGGGCTGGGGATGACCCAGCAGTCATGGTGCATGTGGGCACTAATGACAAAGTAAAAGGAAGGTGAAGGATCCTAAAGAACGATTTCAGGGACTTAGGTAATAGATTGAGGAAAAGGACCTCCAAGGTGGTTTTCTCTGAAATACTGCCTGTACCTCGAGCCACAAAAGAGAGGCAGAACGAGATTAGGGAACTTAACAAGTGGCAGAGGAATTGGTGTAGGAAGGAGGGGTTTGGGTTCCTGGAGAACTGGGCTGACTTCTCAGTCGGCTACCGGCTCTTTAGTAAGGATGGGCTGCACCTTAATGGGGACGGTACAGCTCTTTTGGGGAGAAAGATGGCCACCAAGTTGGAGGGGCTTTTAAACTAGGAGACGGGGGGGGGGAGGGCTCAGAAGTAGAATCAGTCAGGAGGGAGCAAAGGACAGAATGTAGTATTAGAATCAGCAGCGACAGTAGGGCCATAACGTCAATTGGCAGGTCTGTGCGGGAAAACCTCAGACCAAACAGGAATAAACATAACCATCAATCACGTTTAACTTCCGTAAAACTAAGAGGGGTATATGCTAATGCCAGGAGCCTAGCTAATAAAATGGATGAGTTGGAAATGTTAGTGCATGAGGAGGACATAGACCTTGTGGGAATAACAGAGACTTGGTTCGACCCCTCACATGACTGGCTGGCCAATATCCAAGGGTATTCGGTGTACCGGAAGGACAGGGTAGGAAAAAGAGGGGGAGGGGTATGTCTATACGTCAAGAACAATGTAAGGGTGATAGAGAGGAGGGACATTACGGAAGGGATGAGTATGGAGTTAGAATCCGTGTGGGTAGAACTCCATAGGGAAGCAGAAAAGGGAAAAGTAATTGTGGGGGTTTGCTATAGGCCACCTAAACAAGGGGAGGAGGTAGAGCTGGAACTTTTAGCACTATTGGGTAAAGTGGCAAAACTAGGATCTGTCATCATATTGGGGGACTTCAATTATCCCGACATTGACTGGGTAGAGGGGACTACACACTCACAGAAGGCCCGTCTATTCATGGAAACCTTACAGGATAATTACATGTCACAGCTGGTGGATTCTCCGACTAGAGAAAACGCAGTCCTGGATCTATTGATCACTAATGACCCAGACCTAATCTCGGAGGTAGGAGTCCAGGACTACCTGGGCTCTAGCGATCACAGGATGATCACATTTAGTGTAAATAACAATATAACACGGCAAGTGGGGAACATAAGAACCCTAAACTTCAGAAGGGCAAACTTTCCAAAATTATACTTCTTGATGGAAAGGGTAAACTGGGACCAAACCCTGGGATCCCTGACCACAGAGGAAAAATGGGAATGCTTTAGGAACATATTATGCAAATGCATCTTGCAGTGCATTCCTATGGGAAATAAATTTAGAAGAGATAAAGCCAAACCTGGCTGGCTAAACCATAGCGTTAAAAAACTTATTAGGGGAAAAAAATTGGCCTTCAGGAAATATAAATCAGAGGGCACAGTATCGGCTTTCGACCAATACAAGGAGGCAAATAAGAAAAGTAAACACAAAATCAAGATGGCTAAAATAAACTTTGAGAGACAAATAGCGGAGGATAGTAAAAAAAAACCCAAAGAAATTCTTTAAATATATCAACAGCAAAAAAACTAGGGCAGAGCATATTGCACACATAATCAACGATGATGGGAGGATGGTTACAAAGGACACTGAAAAAGCAACCGTGCTGAATGCTTTTTTCTTGTCAGTATTTACACAGGAAACTGAGAGGTTCACTGACCATGACTGTATGGTTAGTAGTAATACACAGGACTTGCCACTATGGCTTACAGAGGGTGAAATCAGGGAAAAGCTGGATAAACTTAACACAAACAAATCACCAGGTCCGGATGGCGTACATCCGAGAGTACTCAAGGAACTCAGTATGGTTACATCTAGACCATTGTTCCTGATCTTTGCTGACAGTATTAGGACAGGAGATGTACCAGGGGAGTGGAGGAAAGCAAACGTGATTCCGATATTCAAAAAGGGTCAGAGGCATATACCGGGAAATTATAGGCCTGTCAGTCTGACATCAATAGTATGTAAACTTCTGGAGGGGATGATAAGGGACTATATCGTAGAGTTTGCTTAAGACAACAACATCATCAGCAGTAACCAGCACGGGTTTACAAATGGGCGTTCTTGTCAAACCAATCTCCTAACATTCTACGAGGAGGTGAGCTGTGAGCTAGATAGGGGCAGACCAGTGGATGTGGTGTACTTAGATTTCGCTAAGGCGTTTGATACAGTTCCCCACAAGTGCTTAATTTATAAAATCAGGTCTGCAGGTATCGACAGCAGGGTTTGCTCTTGGATACGGAACTGGCTAAAAGGGCGTGTCCAAAGGGTGGTAATAAACAGCGCATACTCAGACTGGTCTGAGGTGGCAAGCGGGGTGCCCCAAGGCTCAGTCCTGGGACCAACCTTGTTCAATTTATTCATAAACAGCATTGAGGACGGGATCAGTAGTCCGATATCAGTTTTTGCAGATGACACAAAATTGGGCAGGGCAATAACTTCACAGCATGAAGCAGATATCTGGCAGATGACTTGGCAAATGAGGTTTAACGTGGAGAAGTGTAAGGTTTTGCACTTGGGGACTGGAAACATAAAAGCACAATACACATTAGGAGGGGAACCCTTGGGGGAATCAAAAATGGAGAAAGATCAGGGAGTCTTGGTTGATGATAGACTAGGCAATAGCATGCAATGTCAAGCGGCAGCTGCCAAAGCCGGCAGAATATTAGCATGCATAAAGAAAGGTATGTATTCCAGAGATAAGTCTATAATCCTTCCACTTTATAAAACTCTGGTCCGACCGCATCTGGAGTATTCTGTCCAGTTCTGGTTGCCAGTCCTCAGGAGGGATGTGTTGGAGCTGGAGAGAATCCAGCGAAGGGCAACTAAACTAATTAGGGGATTGGAGAACCTTAATTATGAAGAGCATCTGCAATCGCTTGATTTATTCTCCCTGGAGAAGAGACGCCTGAGAGGGGACATGATAGCAATTTATAAATGTCTCAATGGTGATTAGAGATGTACCGAACGGTTCGCCGGCGAACGGTTCCCGGCGAACTTCGAACGTTCGCGTTCGCCGCTGCGGGCGAACATATGCGATGTTCGGTCCGCCTCCTATACATCATCATTGAGGTAAACTTTGACCCTGAACATCACAGTCAGCAGACACATTCCAGGCCAATCAGCATACCTCCCTCCCACACCCTCCCACCTCCTATAAATAAGCAAGGATAGCATCCATTTTAGATCATTTCTGTGTTACTGAGAGCAGGGAAAGTGCTGCTGCTGCTGCTGTTATAGCTGGGGACAGTTAGTCAGTATTCCCGGTCTTGTTAGCCAGTGTTCTTGGTACACTCCTGCTGTAAGGACAGCACCCCAAAAAGCCCTTCCTAGGGCTGGTATTTGAGGTTTTTTTTGGATATATATATATATATATATATATATATATATATATATATATATCTATTGTCCCCAAAAGCCCTTTTGAGGGCTGGTATTTGTGTAATTTTTTTTGTTCTGTGATATATATATATATATATATATTGTCCCCAAAAGCCCCTTTGAGGGCTGGTATTTGAGTATTTTTTTAATATATATATATATATATATATATATATATATATATATATATATATATGTAGCATGTCCAGAACCAGAAAAAAAAGATCATATAGGTGTAAAAGGGGTTCCCACCATCCCTGCTCTACTGAAAAATTATCTTTTTTTTCTGGTTCTGGACATGCTACAGAGCTGAAACTTCACAGGTACACTTTTTAGACCCCCTAGACACTAAATCACACAAAAAAAGTTCATAAAAATTGTTATTTTTGATAGAGAGCCAATTAGTGGAAAAAAAAAAAGAAAACTTAACAAAAAAAAAATTTCTTTGGATTTATTGTCTGGGGGGTCTAAAAGGCGTACCTGTGAAGTTTCAGCTCTGTAGCATGTCCAGAACCAGGAAAAAAGATCATATAGGTGTAAAAGGGGTTCCCACCATCCCTGCTCTACTGAAAAATTATCTTTTTTTCTGGTTCTGGACATGCTACAGAGCTGAAACTTCACAGGTACACTTTTTAGACCCCCTAGACACTAAATCACACACAAAAGAAGTTCTTAAAAATTGTCATTTTTGATAGAGAGCCAATTATTGGAAAAAAAAAAAAAAAAAAACTTAACAAAAAAAAATGTCTTTGGATTTATTGTCTGGGGGATCTAAAAAGTGTACCTGTGAAGTTTCAGCTCTGCAGCATGTCCAGAACCAGGAAAAAAAGATCATATAGGTGTAAAAGGGGTTCCCACCATCCCTGCTCTACTGAAAAATTATCTTTTTTCCTGGTTCTGGACATGCTACAGAGCTGAAACTTCACGAGTTCACTTTTTAGACCCCCTAGACACTAAATCACACAAAAAAAGTTCTTAAAAATTGTCATTTTTGATAGAGAGCCAATTATTGAAAAAAAAAAAAAATTAACAAAAAAACATTTCTTTGGATTTATTGTCTGGGGGGGTCTAAAAAGTGAAAAAAAAAAAAAAAAAAAACTTAACAAAAAAATATTTCTTTGGATTTATTGTCTGGGGGGTCTAAAAAGTGTACCTTTAGGGTTAGGGTTAGGGTTAGGGCTAGGGTCAGGGCTAAGGTTAGGGTTATTTTTAGTGCTTAGGGTTAGAGTTAGAGGGGTAGGGGTAGGGCTACTAACTCTAACCCTAAGTATCTCACCGTAACCCTAACCCTAGCCCCTAACACTAAACCTAACCCTAACCCTCTAACCATAACCCTAACCCTCTAACCTTAACCCTAACCCTCTAAGCCTAGCCATAAAAATAACCCTAACCCTAAACCTAAACCTAACCCTAACCCTAACCCTAACCCTAACCCTAACCCTAACCCTAGCCCTAGCCCTAACCCTAATTCGTATTTTTTTCTGGTTCCGGACATGCTACAGAGCTGAAACTTCACAGGTACACTTTTTAGACCCCCCAGATGCTAAATCCAAAGAATTTTTTTATTTTTATTTTTTTTTAATTTTTCCAATAATTGGCTCTCTATCAAAAAATTACAATTTTTAAGAACTTTTTTTTGTGTGATCCCTCTCCGGCATGCCACAGTCCAGGTGTTTGTCCCCTTGAAACAACTTTTCCATTACTATTGTGGCCAGAAAGAGTCCCCGTGGGTTTTAAAATTCGCCTGCCTATTAAAGTCTATGGCGGTTCGCAATGTTCGCCGGTTCGCGAACATTCGCCGATGTTCTCGTTCGCCGTTCGCGAACAGCAAATTTTATGTTCGCGACATCACTAATGGTGATCTCTGCATAGAAAAACAGCTATTCAGTCGAAGGGATTGCATGAGGACTTGATGGCATACAATGCGATTAGAGGAGAAGCGTTTTAACCTCAGGCAACGAGGGGGGTTCTTTACTGTTAGGGCTACAAGATTGTGGAATTCTCTACCACAAGAGGTGGTTTCTGCGGGAAGTATGGTGGCTTTCAAAAGACTCTTAGACGTACATCTCAAGGATCAGAACATTCAGGGGTATGTGAGATGATTACAGCCACACACACCTACACAGGTTGAACTGGATGGACTATTGTCTTTATTCAACCTCACCTACTATGTAACTATGTAAGATTTTTTATTGAATGTATTTTTTCACAAAATTGTCATATTACCAAGTTTTTCTCACACACTGTATAGGCATACTTGCAGCTACACCCAAAAATACATTCTGCTACTCCTCCTGAGTATGACAATACCACATGTGTGATACTTTTACACAGCCTGGCCCCATAGAGAGGCCCAAAAACCAAGTAGCACTTCCAGGCGTTCTAGGAGCAAAATTAAACACAATTTCCTGACAACCGATCACAATTTGAAGGCTCTGGAGCACCAGGACAATGAAAATGCCCACAAAATGACCCCATTTTGGAAAGACCCCAACACATATTCTAGGAACATTATGAGTCTTTTGAACATGTCATTTTTTTCCACAAGTTTTTGGAAAGCGTGGAAAGAATATATAAACACATTTTTGTTTTTTACACAAAATTATCCATTTATAAGATATTTCTAACACATAGCATGTCCATAGCAAAAATTACACCCCAAAATACATTCTGCTACTCTTCCTAGTATGGCGATACCACATATGTGGGACTTTTACACAGCCTGACCACATACAAAGGCCCAACATTCAGGAAGTCCTGTCAGGTGCTCTATGGACATAAAATTACAAATATAATAACCTGCTGTATGGTCTTGGCCACTGTGCTGCAGCTCAGTTTCAGGGTCTTGGTAATCTTCTTAAAGCCTAGGCCAAGGGTCTTCAAACTATGGCCCTCCAGCTGTTCAGGAACTACAATTCCCATCATGCCTAGTCATGTCTGTGAATGTCAGAGTTTTACAATACCTCATGGGATGTTTAGTTCCGCAACAGCTGGAGGGCCATAGTTTGAGGATACCTGGCCTAGGCCATCTTTATGTAGAACAATAATTCTTTTTTTTTCAGCTCCTTAGAGAGTTCTTTGCCATGAGGTGCCATGTTGAACTTTCAGTGACCAGTATGAGAGAGTGAGAACAATAACACCAAATTTAACACACCTGCTCCCCAATCACACCTGAGACCTTGTAACACTAATGAGTCACATGACACCGGGGAGGGAAAATGGCTAATTGGGCCCAATTTGGACATTTTCACTTAGGGGTGTACTCACTTTTGTTGCCAGCGGCTTAGACATTAATGGCTGTGTGTTGAGTTATTTTGAGGGGACAGCAAATTTACACTGTTATACAAGCTGTACACTCACTACTTTACGTTGTAGCAAAGTGTCATTTCTTCAGTGTTGAAAAGATATAATAACATATTTACAAAAATGTGAGGGGTGTACTCACTTACAGTATATACAGTATATACACGAGTCCTCCTTGCTTGCTATAGGTGTGAAAGTAGCAGAACCCTATGCCTGTGTGTGTGTAGGGGTATATATACACACACACACACTTATATGTATATATACACATACACACATATAGGTGTGATAGGAGCGGAGCCCTATGCCTGCAAATAATTTCATTAGCGCAGGCATAGGGTTCCGCTACTTTCACACCTATATGTGTGTATGTGTATATATACATATATGTGTGTGTGTATATATACCCCTACACAGAAGTTCAGATGTCATGCCTGCCTCTAAAGACGTCCACAAAAAAGCCCAATAAACGCCTGCAACAAAAACGGCCAGGTGTGACAGGAGCGGAGCCCTATGCCTGCTCTACTAAAAATTCTAAGAAAAACAATCTTTTTTCTATGGCGGTCACCCTGAAATGGAAGAGTTTGGTCACCCTGCCATAGCAGTCAGAGTCAGTTCACCCTACACTACAGTCACCCTGACACTTAACACTTTCCCTACAGAAACTAGATTATTGAATCTAACTATAGTGGAAAATAGTACCCTAACTACACTAGATATCCCTTTCCTAACACTAATAATTGCTAAATGACACTTTTGAAGCAGGAGTAACAGAACTGCTTCAACTCTCTTCCACAGCCCCTGTATTACAGTGCTAGAGATTTGGCGGGGCTATGTTATATACTGGGGGGCGTATTCACTACTGATTGGCCTCTGGACCCCCTAGTCACTCCAATCACATTCCTAGCATCCTCCTGCCCCCCTCAATTGGCTTTTACTGATGGTTCTGGTCCAATCACGGGCTTTTAAAGCCCATTCCTGTCCCATTGCATTTTGGTCGGTTCTGGTTGCCGAATTCTGAACTTTTTCCGCAAAAAGTTCGGAATTCGGCTGAATTTCGAACAGTCAATGTTCGGGTCGAACCGATGGTCGACCCGAACCGTTCGATCATCCCTAGTGCTGATGAGCTGATCTCAGGGCATTGCACTGTTTACTTTTGTCTTTTAAACAAACTTTATTGAAATGCCACAGTGACATTTTATTAGGTTCTATTGGCGACCATGTGGTGCAAGGAGGTGTAGTGCCTTGCATTGTGCTGTTCTGGAAAAAAATATGGCTGGACACGCTTTTTTTTTCTAGGGCACACCACCACAACACAGTGGTATGATGTGGATACATAGAAAAAGAGGCCTCAGATCTTGTCTTGCAGGGGAACTGTGCTGGAATAGCTGCCCAATGCAGTCCCATTGCACCTGGTGTGAATCAGCCCTGATACATATTGTTTATAGCGCAAAATCTAAAAACCGCAGGGGTGATCAAATACCACCAAAAGAAAGCTCTATTTGTGGGAAAAAAGGACATCAATTGTATTTGGGTAGAGCATCGCACGACCGCGCAATTTTTCATTAAAGTAACGTATCGCAAAAAATGGCCTGGGCATTAAAAGGGTAAAACCTTCCAGGACTGAAGTGGTTAAAGGTTATACAAGTGAGGTAGCTGAATTGGGTAAAAGCCATACATACATACTGCATAACCTAAACTGACATTTATTATGAGATGAATATAGCTGCTATGCTAACATTTTATACTATATAGGATTTATAACAGAGGATAGACTTAGAGCTAAACTAGAGAAACTTAACACAAATAAATCCCCGGGACCGGATGGCTTGCACCCGAGGGTTCTTAATGAGCTCAGCCAGGTGATTGCCAGACCGTTATTCTTGATCTTTAAGGATAGTTTACAGACGGGTATGGTGCCAGCTGATTGGAAAAAAGCCAATGTGGTACCAATATTTAAAAAGGGGCCGAGATATATCCCGGGTAACTATAGGCCGGTCAGCCTAACATCAGTAGTCTGCAAAATTTTGGAGGGGATGTTAAGGGACCACATACAAGACTTTAGTAATGAAAACGGTGTTATAAGTAGTAATCAGCATGGATTCATGAAAAATCGTTTGTGCCAAACCAATCTATTAACCTTCTACGATGAAGTAAGCTGCCACCTAGATAAAGGGAAGCCTGTGGATGTGGTGTATCTGGACTTTGCAAAGGCCTTTGACACCGTTCCCCACAAACGCTTACTGTACAAACTAAGGAAAGTAGGTATGGACCATAAGGTGAGTACCTGGATAGAGAACTGGCTCCAGGGGAGAGTACAGAGGGTGGTGATTAATGGGGAGTACTCGGATTGGGCGGGTGTGGAAAGTGGGGTCACCCAGGGTTCTGTCCTGGGACCAATCCTGTTTAATTTATTCATAAATGATCTAGAGGAGGGGATATCTAGTACAATCTCAGTATTTGCGGATGATACTAAATTAGGCATGCCAATATCTTCTATGCAGGATGTGGAAACCTTGCAAGCGGACCTGAACAAAATAACGGGGTGGGCAACTACATGGCAGATGAGATTTAATGTTGAAAAATTTAAAGTAATGCACTTGGGGGCCAGAAACCAGAAAGCAAGCTACTCACTAGGGGGGGAACCTCTGGGTGAGTCTAGGATGGAAAAGGACCTGGGGGTACTGGTAGACAACAGGCTTGGCAGTGGCATGCAATGCCAAGCCGCTGCAAGCAAAGCCAACAGAATACTGGGATGTATAAAAAAGGGGATTCACTCCAGAAATAAAGAGATTATTCTCCCGCTCTACAAGACTCTGGTCCGGCCACATCTGGAGTATGCTGTCCAGTTCTGGGCACCGGTCCTCAGAAAGGATGTGCTGGAACTGGAGAAAGTCCAGAGAAGGGCAACAAAAATAATTAGGGGAATGGAGGACATCGGCTATGAGGAAAGACTACAAGCACTGAACCTATTCTCTCTGGAGAAGAGACGATTGAGGGGGGATATGATATCAATGTACAAATACTGTACTGGCGACCCGAGCATACGGAACAAACTATTCAGAGAAAGGAGATACAATAAGACACGTGGCCACTCACTAAAACTTGAGGAAAGGCGGTTTAACCTTAAAGTGCGTAGGGGGTTCTTCACTGTAAGAGTGGTAAGGATGTGGAATTCTCTTCCACAAGCAGTCGTATCAGCAGGGAGCATTGATAGTTTCAAAAACTATTAGATGGACACCTTAAAGACCACAACATACAGGGGTATACAATGTACGGTTAAAAGCAAACACACACATACATCATAGGTTGAACTGGATGGACTGATGTCTTTTTTCAACCTCACTAACTATGTAACTATATTTACTCAGTGTGCATAAGTGGCCCATGCTGGCCATATGCATATCAGTTTTTCATCTGATTCCCCTAATGGTTTGTTTTATCGGTGTAGTTTACAGGTAGGTGCTAGGTAAATATATAGTGGGCCTTGTCTGTCTAACAGCAGGGCTGTGATTTATCTAGATAGGGTGACAGGATTGCCCCTGGGGGTTTGGCTGAAGTTAGAGGGGACCACTCCGGAAGAGGTCCTGGGATCCAGTGTCAGCTAGCTGCAAAGGGGGTACCTAGGTTGAGGACCCTGAAGCTCCAAAGGGGGTGCATAGTCAGTGGACCCTGAAGAGTTAAAGTCAAAGGGGTGGCGCCTGCAGCTGGGCCCTGAATTGTAAAGCCAACAGAATACTGGGATGCATAAAAAAGGGGATTCACTCCAGAAATAAAGAGATTATTCTCCGTCTCTACAAGACTCTGGTCCGGCCACATCTGGAGTATGCTGTCCAGTTCTGGGCACCGGTCCTCAGGAAGGATGTGCTGGAACTGGAGAAAGTCCAGAGAAGGGCAACAAAAATAATTAGGGGAATGGAGGACATCAGCTATGAGGAAAGACTACAAGCACTGAACCTATTCTCTCTGGAGAAGAGACGATTGAGGGGGGATATGATATCAATGTACAAATACTGTACTGGCGACCCTAGCATAAGGAACAAACTATTCAGAGAAAGGGAATACAATAAGACACGTGGCCACTCACTAAAACTAGAGGAAAAACGGTTTAACCTTAAAGTGCGTAAGGGGTTCTTCACTGTAAGAGCGGTAAGGATGTGGAATTCTCTTCCACAAGCAGTCGTATCAGCAGGGAGCATTAATAGTTTCAAAAAACTATTAGATGGACACCTTAAAGACCACAACATATACGTATACAATGTACGGTTAACAGCAAACACACATCATAGGTTGAACTGGATGGACTGATGTCTTTTTTCAACCTCACTAACTATGTAACTATGTAACTATGTATAGAGTGTGTCAGTTGCAAGTACAGCTATACAGAGTTCTGCTTCATACTACCTCAAGCTGGCCAAAGCAGGGGACAGTATTCAGTGATTTATACAGCACAACAGTGTTAGGAGTTCTACAGTTCTCAGTCCTGGGTCTTCTCGATTAAAAGTCGAGGATTCAGCACTTCTGTGTTCTACAGAGTATTCTCAGCGTTAGTGAGCACCGGCTGGTGGCAAGGAAGCGCCAACGGGCATTTTCAGGAGTAAAGTCCCAATTGTAATTAGTTCAAGCCTCCAGGAGTATCCCACTCATTTCCCTTCTCCCATCCCATTTAAATCAAATAAAAAACACAAACAAAGATGCCGGAGTTGTCGCTGCTTCAGTTATCACACCCAGGATCACAGCTCACAGATGGAGAGATTACCGGTACTAATGGCAGACCCACATCAGGCCACAGGCCTGGATACCTTGCTACATCAGATTCAGCAAATATGACAGTTCTGTTAAATTGATGCAGGGATAAAAAAAATCGAATTTCTAATTCACCAAAACAATCAAACATTTTAAACCCGTGCAATTGTATTGCATTTATCAGACTTATAAAAACTATTTTATTTTAAAGTCATTAAGAATAAGTGCAAAAACATAATTTCATATTTAAAGAAAAAAAAAATATTTTTTTTTGGAGATCACTGGTGCGCTTCAATTTACCTCTACAATCTATTAATGTTTTATGTGCTCCTAGAAATGCATCACCAGGACAGAATTTCTTTATGCATCCGTTGCACTGTAAGAGCTGTGGCTCATTCAAGTAACACACTACACCTTAAAATAATAGACTGGTATCCACTGCACCCCATTTCACAGGTATGTTTGGGAGTACCACCTTTCACAAACCCCAGGCAATAAATCCACCAAAAATTAACAAAATCACTGCTCTTACAGATACATACAGATTTTAATTTGGACAGATTTTACTTAATATTTCTTTGAATTTAGTATAATAAAAAAAATCCAAAAAACTGTATCTCTCCTGCGCTCAAGTGGTATGCGGGAAGGTAAATGTTCTAGCTGGCCTCTTTAGCACAGATAAGGTGGTCTTGCTGCCCCATCAGGACCAAGGGTATCCAAAAATTATTGTCTTATAGTGTTTTTTATATATATATATATATATATATATATATATATATATATATATATATATGTATATATAAAATATTAAAAAATAGAGACAATTGCACTGATTCATACTTCATAGCAAAGTCTTCATACCAGAGAATTTTCCTAGGAAATCAGTGGTGATTAAAAATAATAAAAATTAAAAAGAAACCAAAGCTTAACCACTTTACCTCCTCTCACATGGAGGCTACTGCGGCAAAGTGCCGCGATCCCGTCCAGCGACGTAGACCTACGTCGCTGGACTCCTCCCCCTGTAGGCAGCGCTCGCGCGCCGCCGTAGGCGTGCTCCCACTGTTTTCATTCACAGCGGGAGTCGGGCCAGGGGAGGAGCAGCGGCGATCGCCGCTGCTCTTACCCGAACGTCGGGGATCGAGTCTGGAGATCCGCCCGCTGTGTGTAAACACAGCAGGCGGATCTCCATAGTGACAGGGAGTGACAGATCGGAGTGTTCAGCATAGCTGGACATCCGATCTGTCCCTGTCTCACAAAGTCACCTCCCCCCCACACGTCAGTAAGCACCAGGCATACATTAACCCCTCCCTCTCCAATAAAATTAACCCCTTCCCTGCCAGTGTCATTTTTACAGTAACAGTGCATATATATAGCACTGATTACAGCAGTAATGTCACTAGTACCCCCAAAAGTGTCAAAAATGTCAGTCAAGGGTCCGATCTGTCCGCCGCAATGTCGCAGTCCCGCAAAAAAAATCGCAGATCGCAGCCATTACACGTTAAAAAAAAAACACCAAAAATGACAGAAATCTTTCCCGTAGTTATAAAACGCAATAACTTTTGCGCAAACCAATCAAAATACGCTTATCGTGATTTTTTTTACCAAACATAGGTAGCAGAAAACAAATTGGCCAAAAATTTTAAAAAAATTTGATTTTTACATTTTTTTGGGGGGGAATTTCATATAAAAAAATGTGAAAAATATTGTTATTTTTTCAAAATAAACGCTCTTTTTTTGTTTATAGCGCAAAAAGTAAAAATCGCACAGGTGATCAAATACCACCAAAAGAAAGCTCTGTTTGTGGGAAAAAAAGGACGTAAATTTCGTTTGGGTACGGCGTCGCACGACCGCGCAATTGTCAGTTAAAGTCGCACAGCGCCGAATCGCAAAAAGTGGCCTGGACGGAAGACAGCAAAATCCTCCGGTGGTAAAGTGGTTAACGAGGAGGAATTACAATATACAAAATTCGAAGAGATTTGTGTACAAAAAGGGATGCTATTACACTCCATATCTAAACTGTATTCATTGTTGAGTGATAGTGGAGATAATAGTCAACTAACATACATGAACGAATGGGAGAAAGAATTGAATAAGACTTTCTCGGAGGTAGAGAGAACGCAGATATACCAGATGGCCCATTCAACATCCATCAGTACAAAAATACGAGAGATGAACTTTAAAATACTTTCGAGATGGTATCAAACTCCAGTAAAAATGCATAAAATATCACCAATGAATACAGATAGATGTTGGAGGTGTGGAGAAGGGGAGGGGACACTACTTCACATTTTCTGGTCGTGCCCTAAAATGGAAAAATTTTGGAAACAGTTTTATGAAATTATACAAAGTCTGACAGAACATCAACTGATAATGGACCCAGCTTTCTTCCTCCTCCACAAAACTAACATCTCAAGAAATCAATACAAAAACTCAATAGTACCCCATCTACTCAATGCAGCCAAAATGTGCATCCCCTTAAAGTGGAAAAAAGAGGAACCACCAGATTTGAATATGTGGATCAATAAGGTGGAAGAGGTTAATAGACTAGAAAACCTGGTATTAAATGCTAATCAATGAATATGTAATCTCGAGAAGACAGAATACTGTATGAAGGTCTAGGAGATAGAGGAAATTCTGTGCCCAGAGAGAATCCCCTAAACCAGCCACCTTTCTCTCCCCCCTTTTTTTTTTTTTTTTCCTCCCCCCCTTAACGTGTTTTGTTTTTTGTTTAATGTTTTTGGATGTGGCCCTTCAGAGGTTAGACTAGAAAAGAGGTATAGATAGCTATGCCACATGGGGAATACTTATGATTGTTTTATATTGATGTGTAATCTTCCCCTAATATGGGAAAGACATTGGAGTTAACTACTATAACCTCTGTTACAATGTAAATAGTGTTGGATATCATGAATGTATGAAAATGTACAAGGAAAAATTATAAATAAATAAAATTTAGTAAAAAAAAATTAAAAAACTCTTACGCTTGGTAATGGACTATTGGAGACTGCTGCAATTATTATCTTTTGAATACTAGAACCAAATATATTTGTGCAATAAAAGTGTGCTCTCTCTCTTTAAATCTCATTAAATAACATAGTAATCAAACAAACCTAATAAAGATTATGATACATATTTCATACTAAAAATAAAAATACATATAATGACCATGATATTCACCATACATGATATTGAAACCCATATAAACGAATAGTCTATAATATTTCGTAAGTCAACAAAGTGCTCCATGCTCGTAAACAACTTGTAGAATAATTTGCCGATGAGCCACCACGTGTTGACTTCACATGATAACTCCGCCCGATGCGTTTCCACACAACTGGTGTCTTCTGGGATTGGAATTCAATCTCCAATCCCAGAAGATGCCAGTTGTGGGGAAACGCGTCGGGCTGTGTTAGCGTGTTACGTCATCACATGGTGGCTCATCGGCTGGTTTCCGCAGCCACGTCAATTTGTTTGTTCCAAGTTCATTTGATCTCTGTAATTCAAGATCATTATGATCCGGTAAGACACTCTTTTTTTCTAGAGGAGCACTTTTCAACACTTGAGCACTTTTTTCTACAAGTTGTTTATGAGCAGGGAGCACTTTATTGATTGATTAAATATGATGGACTATTAGTTTATCATATCATAGTTTTAATCATGTATAATGAATATCATGGTTATTAATTGTATTTTTATTGTTAATATGATATACTGTATGTATTACAATAATCTTTATTAAGCTTGTTTGATTACTAAGTTGTTTTATGAGATTTAAAAGGACATCGTACTTTTCTTGCACAAATATATGATTAAAAGTTACGAATAAATGTGGTCCTGAGAGGAAAAAAATCTTCCAATGTGCTAGTATATGCACACGAATCAGCCTTACAACTACTTCCAACAACTTGACTGCTCTAAAAAAAATATAATGATATTTTCTGGTGGTTACTCAATATGATTGACCTAGGAGGGCAGAGACTATCCCGTGACCTTGGCCTCACATAGCAGGAAAGCTGCATTTGAACTGAATCCCCGGGTCCCACAGACCCATCCCATGTTCCAACGCTGGGTACTGGTCAATATCCTGGAATAAAATGATTTCCTATAGTGATATATCAAATATTGATATCCTGCTTTATTTTCAATACTGATTTCCAATATCCTAGATCAAAGTTTCTCAACCCTTTTCCAGTCAGGGTGCCCTTGAAAACGATTTTCAGTCTTGAGGCACCCCAGTTAAGGCTTAGTTTACATTACTGCATGTCGGGGAACACATGCAAAATTGCATGCGCTCCCAACAGGTACATTAAACTTGCTGCTCTTTAGCAGACGCACAGGGGTGTCATTAATTCCTAATGGTACCCTCATGCATTAGCAAACGCAGTGCAAAAAAAAAAAAAAAGAAAAAAAGGTCGGGAACTTGGGCTGGTTCACACAAGAGTGCAATGCGGGAAAGGCATGCTCCCTATGCGTTTCCAGCACTGCAGGTGATTCTAGGTGTAATCCTGGACTCTGATCTGTCCTTTAGGCCCCATGTTCAATCATTGTCCAAATCCTGCCACCTCAACCTCCGCAGCATCTCTAAAATACGCTGATTTTTAACCAATGATACCACAAAGCTCCTAGTTCACTCCCTGGTCATCTCTCACTCCGACCACTGCAACTCCCTTCTCATTGGCTTACCTTTACATAGGCAATCCCCCCTTCAGTCCATCATGAATGCTGCTACCAGGCCCATCCACCTTACCAACTGATCAGAGTCTGCTACTCCTCTCTGTCAATTCCTCCATTGGCTTCCGCCCACCCAACAAATAAAATTCAAAATACTAACTAAAACTTACAAAGCCATCCACAACTCTGCCCCAAGCTAGATCACTAGCCTAGTCTCAAAATAGCAACCTAATCGTTCTCTTCGTTCCTCCCAAGACCTCCTGCTCTCTAGCTCCCTCTTCACCTCGTCCCATGCTCGCCTCCAGGACTTTTACAGAGCCTCTCCCATCCTATGGAACTCCCTACCCCAATCTGTCCGATTATCTCCTTCTCTGTTTGCTTTTGGACAATCCCTGAAAACCCTCCTCTTTAGAGAAGCCTATCCTGCCCCAACTAACAACTGTATTTTTATTTTCTCAATCAGTTCATTCCCCACAGTTTTTAACTTTTATGTCTTTTGACCTTCCCTCCTAGATTGTAAGCTTGAATGAATAGGGTCCTCTGATTCCTCCTGTATTGAATTGTATTGTAACTCTACTGTCTGCCCTCATGTTGTAAAGTGCTGTGCAAACTGTTGACACTATATAAATCCTGTATAAAAATAATACCGTAATTGCCCTTACAATCTGAATGGGATGCCAATGCATTGTTAATGGCACCCCAAAAGCAGATCTCAAATACAGTGTGTTTGAAGGCATCAAATTCCATGGTACCGCAGTACCATGTGGTTTGGTGTGCCGTGTTTTGTAAAAGTAGTTCATACATTACTTTTTCTGCGTTTCAGTGCAATTTGCAGCCCATGAAAATGAATAGGCTGCAAAATCAAACTGCACATTCCCATCTCTGCTGACCTTTGCACCCCAGAACCCTTCCGCTCACCTCTGCGCCACAACCCCCCCCCCCCTTACCTCAGTGCTCCAAACCCCCCTCTCTGCTCAATCCTGTACCCCAAACCCCCTCTCTGCTCACTTCTGTATGCCAAAACTCCCTCTCTGCTCACCCCAAACTCCCCTCTCTGCTCGCCTCTGCTACCCGAAATCCCCCTGTTGGCACACCTACATACCCCACTATCTCCGCTAACCTCTGCAAACCCACCCACCCACCCACAACCTCCCTTTTGATTCCCTCTGCACCATGCCTTTCTCTCACCAGAACTTCAGACAGGACAGTTCTTCCATTACAATCCACAGGACAGTGCTGGCTGGGTACTGTCCTGTAGAGGGAGGCAGAAAACTCAAAATTCACAAAGCTGTCTCCCCTGCCACTGCTATTCACTGTACTGTGCCGCCTGAGCTCCTGCTGTGCTGATGTTCAGCAGAGTGGGTATTTTGGTTGGATTTGACAGCCATTTTCAACCAGGATGCTGCAGACGGCACCCCAGGAAGTTATGACACCCTGGTTGAGAAAGGCTGTCCTAGATTATTGTTCAATATCCTGGAATTTAGGAGGATCAGTACCAATCACTCCCTGTGTTCATTCATAACCGAAGCATAGCAAACTATGTCTACTGTGCTTCAGTTTCTGAATGAACAGGAAGCTGTTCAGCACAGAGCACTTCCCATTTATTCACTGTACAGTGCAGCTGAAGCTGCAGAGAAAGGGACTCCGGAATCTCTGTCTGTTTAGACCCCTGATATTTCACCAAATTCCAACTGGGCTCCTGAAAAATAAAAATAAAAATTATATATTATAAAAAATAATTAAAAATAAAATTGTAACACAATAATAAAAACAAAAAACTACAGACACTGACCACTGCCCTACTGACAAAATCCACTACTCTACTGACTGATACCTTTCACTGTTCTACTGACACCAGCCTTTCCTCTACTGACACGTCCACTGCTCTACTGACACCTTCCATATTGTAAATACGTTTTAAAATGTTTTTTTCTATCGTTCATTGACGGATGCAGTTCCGGATGCTTATCAGTAGGATTATACTGCCCTCTACAGGAGTAGGACACTAGGCAGAAAAAAAAGTTCTGGCTACGCCTATAGGCAGTCCTGGAGGTTACACACTCTCTCTTCCTGCTTAGGATGTCAGTTTTAATCTGCCTAGTCAGGAGTAAGGACCTAGTTCCTTGCTGGGATCTTTGGTCCTGGCATAAAAGTGTTTTTTTTATGTAGTTAGTTTTTATTAGCTAGCTTTTTTCTCCGTATTTTTTTTTCCAGTGAGATCTACAAGCAACTATGCCATATCTGGGCGACGGGCTGGATATTTAGATCCAGTGGTCAACCCAGCTGGCCAGCGAGTGCGCGCAGACCTGAGCTCCGCGCTGGGTCGGCCGAGACATAGTCCCACTGGACGGGTTAAATGTCTCGCAAGGCCGCACACGACAAGGTCTAGGCCTGTGTCGCAGCGTTCCTTTTTGGCCGACAGCCCCCCACACTTCGGTGGAGAGGGGTCCTTTCAGCCGATGGTGCCTGTCTGTGTTCCTGGTACAGTGAGTAAAATCCTCCCTAGATGCTGACATGAATGCTGTTTGGGCCCACCTGAGGCTGGGACCACGTTCCAAGGCCGCATGGGGGGTCTGGGGGTGTGCCGTCAGCGGCGCTCGGCCGCTCGTACGGGGGGGCCTCGGCCGGTTCTTCCAGAGCCTACCTACCTATTGATGGTGTTGGGAGGGCTGGAGGGTCCTCCTGTGTGTTCTCGTTTTTCGTGCAGGGCTGCCATTTTCTTGTGGCCTGGTTTGCTACAGTTACAGCGGCCATCTTGTTACACCCGTTTTCGGCCATTTTGCTGTGGATTCTTGCAATTTTCTTGCAATTTTCTTATAGCCCAGGCCATCTATATGTAGAGCAACAATTCTTTTTTTTCAGATCAGCTGTGTGCTGAATTATTTTGAGGGGACAGCAAATTTGCACTGTTATGCAAGCTGTAGACTCACTACTTTACATTGTAGCGAAGTGTCATTTCTTCAGTGTTGTCACATGAAAAGATATAATAAAATATTTCCAAAAATGTGAGGGGTGTTCTCACTTTTGTGAGATATTGTGCGTGTATATATATATATATATATATATATATATATGTATATATATATATATATTGTCCATTTATAACACAGTATTCACATTTCATTGTTCATTTACTTTTGGCGTTACACACATTTTCATTTCTTAAGATTATATTTAAGTTTGGTATTTTACTTATCTGTGTCAGCTGCCACCCCACCACAGCGCAGAGATACACCTTTTCTTTTTTTCAAATATTTTATGGAGGTAACTGTTTGTTGGTTGGACGGATAGGGTGTGAAAACAGGGAGATAGTGAAACTGATACGGTTTTTTATCAGAAAGTGGAAAAGGGGTGTTGGAGATAAAGAGTGTTGCCATCAGAATAAGTAGGATTGTGTCCATTGTGTTAGATCAAAAAAGTTGAGATACAGTTTGGGTGTAAGCATTAACAATTATGTTAAAGTCACCAAGAATACAAGTGTGCATTTTAGTGGTGAGAAAGTAGGATAGCTAGGCAGAGAAGTCATCATGGATGCATCACACCAATTGAGGAGGCCTTTAAATCACAGCAATTTTCAGAGAACCTGGAGAAAAAAGACTGCTACAGTGAGTTTCAAAAGAGGAGAGGAATAGAGAGGGAGGTGTAGGAAGAACTTGAAAGTGCTTTGTGTGGGTAGAAGGATTTCAACTCCACTATTCCTTCCTCCATTGGGTTTAGGAGAATGGGTCTATTGGAGGATAGATTCCTGAAGCCAGATTTCAGTAGTGGCAAGTGGGTTAAGGGAGTTGGAGATAAAAAGGTCATAGACAGAGCTTGTTACAGACTGAGCGAGCATTCTAAAAGGCACATGAAAGGTGGGCTGGTTCTCAGAAGCTAGAGAATAGAAATTAGACGGTGTGGAGTGTGGCAGCTGCCAGTGCAAGGGCAGTGCTGGGTATGGGGATCAAAGTGAGGTTGTTGAGGTCCAGAATTAGGAGAGATATCCTCAGAAGTTAGAAGGAGAGTGAGGGAAGTAAGATAGGAGGAAGATTTACTGTATATGGGATGAGATGTATATGAGATTCCCCCGTGTTCTGGAGGTTATGTAAACTTGTGGGTTCTGAATTTGAAGGAGGTGGGAAGTGGCTTGGTCCCGATCTAAGATGGACGCTTAGTCTCAGTGCTCCCATTCCCTGAGGTCCAGCAATCTGCTTTACCTTGGATACCCACAAGCCTAACATGGGGAGAACATCCCGGAGTGTCTCGGCAAGAAGATATCGGTCTCCCCATGACCCAGACACACAACTAAGCTGTTGTATCCCTGAGGTATTCCGAACAAGGCCTTAGGACACCATGCCCACATCGCAGGCCGCCTCTCGCCAATCTTGCTTGCCCAACAGAAGCCCACAGCATACCAGAACACAGAGACCTCTTTCTTCAGGAGCACGATTGGCCCCAGCATTGAACCTGGACAACCTGCGCACCATAGCAGCAGACATAAAGAACACCCTGTCTGCAGCCATATCTAAACTTCGCTCAAACATCCAGACTATAGTGCTGAGGGTGGAAGAAGTCGAATCGATGCAAGCCTGCCATGATGATTCATCTAAGAAAACTCAACCATCACATGGAGGACCTAGGCAACCGTGGAAGACATGGTATTCTCAGGGTAAGAGGCCTCCCAGAAACCATTGTTTTCCGCCAACTCTCACAATCGGTCATTGTCATATTTAATGACCTCCTTGGGAGACCCCCTGCCAACCCAATCATCATGGAGCGCATCCACAGAACACTACGCCCGTGGGGGAGAGACATGGACCCCCCGAGGGATGTGATCTGTCGCCTTATTGACTTTCCATTGAAAGAAGAAATTCTTTGCAAAGCCAGAAGCCGTAACCATATATCGTTCCAAAGCACAGAAGTGAAGATCTATCAAGATCTCCCAAACATCACCTTACAAGAGCAGAAGGTAACTACAGCCTCTACTCAACGAATTACGAGCCAGATCCATAGCATATCGTTGGAAATTCCCTTTATCCTTATCAGCAACAGCCCAAGGTCGCACAGCCAACCTCAGGGTCCCTGAAGACTTAGAGCACTTCTGCACCACTTTAGACATCCCAATAATTGACCTGGCTGACTGGTACAACGATTTTCACTTGCCACCACTGAGAAGAGCCACCTGAATGGAAGGCATCACTGAAGCAGGCAATTTCAGTATCCAGCGTCGCTGTACACACCCTCCACCATCGTCACCTACAAAGGCCTTCTCTGCACCAAGAAACAGCAGCCCCACTGCTTTGCCAGTGCACAGCAAAACGCACCACTCATAACAAGGTACCATTATTTTTTCTTTATAGTTCTTTTCTTTACATGAGAAAAATCCAGAACTTCCACTTTTACCCAAGAATACCACAGCATGTCTATCACTTTACATATGAAAAGTGGTGTTTAGATCCATACAGTAATCTCCCCTGATATCACTGGAGCAAACCAACCCACTGATCTGTGTGAAATACCTACACCATGAATATGGATACTGCACGGATCACAACAATTCGACCTCCCCCAAATGCCCTGTTTACAACTGAGATATGGACAAAAAAACCTGCAGCTTAAATAATCCAATGCAGTAAATAGACCCAAAACAAAACTCCATATCGCCCACTTTCAAGTAATGTCATTCTCCTGGCATCTTCATACGGTCCATGCTGCTGTTCCAATATCCCAATACCACGAAAATCTCCTAATTCTGATCATCTGTCTGGTCCTTGGCTTCAACTCAAAATACTGAGTGGACCAATGAACTTAATCCGTGTCCAAACCTAAATTAGTGACTTCTGACATTCTCTCTGAATGCTGAAGAGAAGATAAATCCTCTGGCCTATCTATAATTCAAAGAGAGAAACCAAACCGAACAACGGAACTAATACACAGGTGGTTATGTGACAGAACTATGACAATCCATCGCCAACGAAAGATGAATCATATGGAGACACCAAATGCCCAACCTCGGACAAACAAGATCCTCAACCCGGCTCATCATTGCTACACATAGCTTTACTCAGAAAGAAACAATCCCTGTTGTAGAAAATTAAACCTTCCAAACTCTCAAATCCAGAACCCACCAATGGAATCCTAAAGACTAATGTGGAGAATAACAGCAGCTCACTGAATGTCTTCATGTCACAGTATGATGCACCCCCTATCTTACATAGAAAAAGGAACGGGACTACCACAATATCTCCAACGAAATTTGGGACCAGGTACCATGATGGGCGTTGCCTAATTTTCACTATAGATCCTTGATACTTATTGGTAAATACTGTCCCGCACCTTCCTTACCCAATACCCCCGCTTTTTACCCACTATCTTATCCCCAATCCCCCCAATCAATCCCTCCCTACTCTCACCCCCACCCCATCCTTCCTCACCCTAAACCCTTAATACTACCCATATATGCCTGTTTTTTATTCAAATGTATTTGTAATCCCCATATCTGATATAATGGAAATGTGCCTTCCACACATGCCTTATCGTCTAATAATCGAAAAGATTACCCACTGTTCCTCTAGAGAAATCTAGTTATTTACTACTCACTGTGGACGAAACTAATGCTGAATTCTAAGGAGGTGATGATTGCAGTTACAGGGTGAGGGCAGGAGTGATGGTGATATTTATAGGCTAGGGGGAGGTGAAGAGACATAAAGGAGAAAGAAATTGAGAGAGAAGACACTATTGTGACCAGAAGAGGTTAGAGAGCATTTTACAAGGTGGAAAGGATAGGATCCAATATTGTCCAAATACAAGGGCCATGTGTATTCTTAGCCTCGGTTCACACTAGGGCGCCGCAGGTCGCCTCCCATAGGGAAGCTGCGGACCCGTTCTAATAGGAGCGACACAAGTCGCTCTGACCTAGAAAAAGGGTCCGGACCTTCTTTGGGGCGACCAGGAGGCGACCGCCGGGAAGTAGCGTCGCGGTAGTGTGAACCGGCGCTTACTGGAATCTTGGTGTATTTTGTGTATTTTCTCCAGATATCTACAGTAATCCATAATGAAACTTTGCCTTTCTGCTGCATTCCTCCCAACTTTTTTGAGATGTTAACACGGGACACCTATTAGCAAAAGTATGCAGGCATATTACACACTTCCTGCATACCCCCCCCCCCCCTTAAAGGAAAATGATGCAAACAAATTATTAGTTAAGCCCACAAGTGTTTTTTTTTTACCCCTACTATTCCTTTATACTGGCTTTTGTAATTTTAAAATGCACTTTTTGAAAGATAAATCGTGCATTATTTTTTTATTTCAGGTACTTATATAGCACTGTCAATTAACATTGTCATCAGTCCCTACCCTCAAGGAGCTTAAAATCTAAGATACCTAACTCAAATTCCTACATACACATACTAGGGCCAAGTTAGACAGGAGCCAATTAACCTACCAGCATGTCTTTGGAGTGTGAGAGGAAACCCATGCAGGCACAGGCAGAACATGCAAACTCCAGGCAGGTGGTGACATGGTTGTGATTTGAACCAGTGACCCACTGTTGCAAGGTGAAAGTGCTAACCACTACAACACGCCATACAACTATATAGATGAGACCAAAATGAGGAGACAAAAGGGACAGAGGGACAGAGGAACATTTTCCATATTGCCTTGAAATCAGAGACAGATATACTGCTGGAGCTTCTTGGAAAAATGGCTGGTCACTGCTGCTCTCTCAACTTGTAGAGGGTGACTGGTCTTGAATCTACCTTCTCCTCTAGTTTTCTGCAGGTAGCCTGTTGTTCAAGAACTTTATGGGCCACTCCCATAGTTCTGCTTTCAGGGCAGACTATATATAACACAGGGATGGTGTCACAGAAATTTTTCCAAGGTAATTGAACCATGATGCATGGCAGTACAGTACTGTACGCTGCGGTGCAATGCATTTATGTTTCCTAAGTGCCTTGAGTGCCATTGAAAATTAATGCCACTACAACACACTGGTGCTTGTACTACCTATCCATGTTGCTGAACCTACTACTCAGAGCTCTGTATCAGAACATATCTACTTTGTTCTCCATTTTTTAAACTCTGACATTCCATATTACTGTTATCATACATAGCTGGGTCGGAAGTATTCTACTACAACTGAAGAGCTGTGGGGTGAAACCTCTTTTTGAAGACCTGAGTGGGAGAGTTTCTTGTGATTGGAGGGGGGCTAGGATCTCTCCAATGCTGTCCTGAAAGACTACTGGAAAACTACTAACGGAGGACGCCTGTTACAGGGGAAACATGTTGGGTGGAGTTATAGCAGTGTATGATTGGGTTTTCTTTACTATTTTTTGTTTTTTATTGGTTGAGCCAGATGGATTTGTTTCTTTTTTCAACCTGACTAACTATATAACTATGTCATCTCCTATCGGCGTGCCTAAGCCTATTCCGCGGCTGCTCTTTAAAGTGCTTCAGCTTAAATCTTCTTACGCTTGTAAGTTCAATAACCCTTTATTAAAATGTAATTTTGTACATAATACGCTATGAGGCTTTTTCTTGCATCTAACATATACCAATGTTGGGGAGTGTTTGGTGGAGCAAAGACGAGAACATATAGCCCTGTGATGCGGACACAGTTGCTATAACTGGCTGAAGGAGTCACTGACTGATAGAGGGATCCAGTGGTAAAAGCATTGGCTCTATCTTCCTGAGCCATTTAAGCGCTTTCTGTTTTCTCAGATCATTTGGGTCTATAAGAGGGTTTGCTTTTTGGTGAAACACTATTAAAGCGGAGTTCCGGGCACAAAAACGATTTTTTTTTGTGCCCCTCCGCTAGGTAGACCTCACCTGAAAAGGAATTGGATAGTTATTTTTTTTTTCTTTTGGTTTACTTACCTTGTAATTGAAGATCGAAGATACTCACCTCAGAGTACTTCCTCCCTCGGAGCCGCGGCTCCCCCCCCCCCCCGTCACTTCCTGTCTCGCTATGATTCCTGGGAGCTGAACGTCATAGCTCCCAGGAATCAATGCGACGGCACCGGCCCCGCTCGTCATTTCCGGGCGACGCCGCATTCCCCTGCTAAACAGCTTCTGGGCATGCCCAGAAGCTGTGGAGGAATGCGGCGCCGCACCGGAAGTGACGAGAGGGGCCGGTGCAGGCGCATTCTGGGACAAGAAGACGCGGAAGAAGACACAGAAGAGGACCGCGCCAGCTTCAGCTGCCCACAAGAGAGATGGAAACGCTGTGGAAGAAATTTTATAAGTAAGTATTTCTTCTAAAAGGTAAGTGCGAACCGGGACAGATCAGAGGCTAGCCATTGTGGAATGTACTAGCCCTGACTGTCCTGGGGGTATGTTTAGTAAAAAATTACTTCTGTGCCCGGAACTCCGCTTTAAGCACTGGAGCACTTTCTATGTAAAGAACACCTGGCACTTGTCTAAGAGCACTTGGATGGACTGGATATGATTTAAATGAACTGTATTAGAATCTATGCATTTAATTTATTTTTATATTATATCACTGATAAGAGGCATGGAGGAGCTCAGCTATGAGAAAAGGAAAAATATTAGAGGAACTGATTTTAGTCTCTCTTGAGAGGAGATTAAGGGGGGATATGATTAACATGTATAAATACATAAGGGGTCCATATAGTGAACTTGGTGTTGAGTTGTTCACTTTAAGGTCAACACAGAGGACAAGGGGGCACGCTTTACGTCTAGAGGAAAACAGATTTCGTCTCCAAATATGGAAAGGTTTCTTCACTGTAAGAGCTGTGAAAATGTGGAATAGGCTTCCTCCAGAGGTGGTTCTGGCTAGCTCACTAGATTGCTTCAAAAAAGGCCTGGATTCTTTCCTGGGTGTACTTAATGGTGAGTACTCATTTTTTTTAGGTAAAGTTGATCCAGGGAATATCCGATTGCCTCTCGGGGGATCAGAAAGGAATTTTTTTTCCCCCTGCTGTAGCAAATTGGATCATGCTTTGCTGGGGTTTTTTCACCTTCCTCTGGATCAACTGTGGGTATAGGATTGTGTATATGGGATTGTATGGTTGGGTTTTCATTACTGTTTTTTGTGGTTTTTTTTTTTTGTTTTTTATTGGTTGAGCCAGGTGGACTTGTGTCTTTTTTTCAACCTGACTAACTATGTAAGGCCCCTTTCACACGGGCGGTCCGATCAGATCCGCCTGTCAGTTTTTTAGGCGGATCTGATCGGATCCACCATGCAGCTCTATGGGGCAGCGGATGTCAGTGGAGACACCTCCGCTGACACCCGCTGCCATCCGCATCTGATCCTGTGCGTGAAATCTGGACGAATGGAAACCCTATTTTTCCATCCGTTCAGTAATCGGAGCGGATCGGATCTGATGAGAGCGGACAAGCGGTCCGCTCTCATCCGATCCCCCATAGAGGGCAGCGGGGGCTGAGACAACTCCCTCTCCGCTCTGCAAGCGGAGAAGGAGCTGTCATCCGCCCGGCTCAGCGGGAATCGCGGATCGATCCCCGCTGAGCAACACGGATCCGCCTACGGAGCTGACCATGTGAAAGAGGCCTAACTATGTTTACTTTACATATTTTGCACATTTGTATGCTATATTGCACTGCTCACATAAAATCATTTATTATAGTATATCATTGCATTCTTTGCACAATAAGTATTTTAAGCAGGTTTGCACATTTGCTGAATTAATTTATTACTTGATCTGGCTTTTTTTGCACATTTTTTAATTATTTATTTATTTATTTATTTATTTTACACAATACATTTGATATTCTTCTGCATTGATTTGGAGTCAATGTTGATTCAGCTTCTTATTTTTGCACAATCTTCTTGATTAAATTATTGTTATTGTCTTTTTTGGGTTATGAATAAGGTTTGGTTTTTTGGGTTATGAATAAGGTTTGGTGGTGTGAATACATTTAAAGGGACAGTGCACTTTTTTTGTTTCTTTTATATGCTTGTAACATGCGTTGCATTAATGAGCGTTGATGCACTTGTTACCGACGCACAGTTATGTGAATGGCCCTAAAATTTAAACCAATCCCCAGAATTTCTGCCCTCAACACGAAAGGCCCATTCACACGGATTCTTTCTGATGCAACTAAATGAAATACCCAACAGAGAGTAAACCCTATAAATGTATTGGTACACATACAGACCTGAGAACTGGGAATGCAAGCACAGAGACCACCAGTTCTGGAGACACATAAGAAAATATTATGTGATTTAAATCTTTAGTACCAACAATAATCTGAGCATTCCTTATTCGTATTACCATGTACTATGACTTCAGTATAATTAGAGTACATGTCAGGCTGTCTGTACAGCATCTTGCACAGAGCCGCCCATGTGCTGAACTGTCAGCTTTCATTTTCAATAATCCTTTGGGATGTATCGCGTTACTGGACGAGAATTGAGTAGATGCGACTGAAGAGAGGGAGGGGGTCACTCTGCCACGTACATATAATCTGGAGCCCACAGATACAGAATTGCTTCAGTTTAGAATGCACAAATCAATTCGTCTTCTATTCACTAATGAAGGAGATTAGAGGTTCTTTTGGAATTAACACTCAGTGGGGATAAGTTCCTAAGGGAGCGTTTCCCAAAGAGCTCAGTGCAGCTATTTTAACATCAACCATTCATTCATGCAAGAATATTTTTCATTCTCAGGTTTTTATTTTAAATTTTAAATTGAAAATGTATAGTAAAGAGGTTCCCTGGCATAGGTTAAAATGCACTCTTTTAGTAAATCAATTCAGTGACTCACCTTAGTTTAGTTTCACATTTATTCATTGCAGTAACTCACGGATAAACACAATAATATATATAAAGCAAACTGCATTACAATTACATTTATTATGAGTCATGACTGGTCCCCCAGTGTATTAGTACAGTGGAAGACCGCATGCAATAATACACATGCCTTGCTTTGTGACATTCTCCTGAAAAAATAAAAATAGGTGATATCTGCAGTTCAGACTACAACCTTGGCATAGTGTGGGTACTAGGACAAAGTTTGGGCTCCTTCAGGTGGGTGGCCAAACTTGGGGGGGGGGGGGGTAAGGGGGTAAAAACGAACAGCTGAATTTCATTCTCCCCAGCCGCCTACCTAAACTGTTACAATACAGCCGGACTGGGCTGTACACATGCTGCAGGGCTTTGCTTCACAGCCGCAACATTTTTCATTCAGGGTGCAGAGTTTAACATACAGCATTCCTTGCCAAACTCACCAATTGAAATCAATGATGCTGCGTCGCAACCGCGTGTATTGCACGCCATTGCAACACAATAGTGCGGCATTACATGGGTAAGTCTCCTGTCAAATGCCCTTTGAAAAGTGATCAGAATGTGGATCGATCTTCAGACGGTATCGCAGGCCACTGCAAATGTGAAAGAGTCTTCGCTCCTGTTGTGGAACAAAATTAATTTTTTAGGACCTGCTATGTAAAGTACTTAATATAAACCCTATTGTTTACACCTGTGTGGTGGTCATCTCCTTGGCTAGAGCATGTGCGTTAAAAAATATCCGGTAAAGGCCACAGGAAAAGAAAGCCCCTGGGTTAGATGAAAAAAATACAAAAAAGGGGGAGAGGGGTACCAAAATTACGAAATTTTATTGTGCAATATGTGCAATCAATAATAAAAATGGTGTCAGGTTACAACCATGGAGGCTAGTAGGTGAAATAAGGTTAAAAAATTGCCCAAAGACAACATAAAACAGAACAAAAAATGAAATACACATACTAAATAAATGCGTCTGGACACCAGGTATACCTTGTCATAAAATATATGTTAAATATACACCCCAAAGAGTTAGAAAGATCAAATACAACAATGGCTGGGTAAGACCGGTAGACATGTCTATTCTGCACAAGGTACGGACAAGTCCTGTGGGATCCATGCCTGGTTCATTTTAATGAACGTGAGCTTGTCCACATTGGCTCTGGACAGGCGGCTATGCTTGTCTGTGATAACGCCCCCAGCCGTGCTAAATACACGTTCGGATAATACACTGGCTGCAGGGCAGGCCAGCACCTCCAAGGCGTAAAGGGCAAGCTCAGGCCATGTGCCCAATTTGGAGACCCAGAAGTTGAAGGGGGCAGACCCGTCATTTAGTACGTCTAGGCGTGTGCACACATACTGCTCCACCATGTTAGTGCTTGGTGGTGGTGTTGCTGGTGGAGCTCCTGTTGCAAGGAGAGGACGTGGTCGATCTGTGGCAGCTACACACACAAGTTAAACACCTTTCTCAGCTGCGAGTAGGCGACAGAAACTTACAGCAGTATTTGGCAGGGTCTAATGCGCCTCTACAAATTTTGAGGCCAGAACAAGTACAGGCGATAGTAGATTGGGTTGCTGACAGTGCCTCCAGTTCCTTCACGTTGTCTCCCACCCAGTCTTCTGCTGAAAGGTCAGAGTTGCCACCTGCAGCCGATGGCCATCAATCTTTCACCTCACCCCCTTGCAAATCAGCCAAGCAGTCTGAGCCCCAAGTCATGCAGCAGTCTCTTCTTCTTTTTGATGACTCTGTTAGCATGGTTTTCCAGGGCCATCCACCTAGCCCTGCCCCAGAAGTGGAAGAGATTGAGTGCACCGATGCCCAACCACTCTCAAGATGAGTACATGGGAGGGAAGACCATCGCAGCCCGTCTCGGATGACAACGAAACACAGGTGCCAACTGCTGCGGAATTCCGAATGGTGGAGACCGACAAGGGTTGCAGGGGTGAAGACTGCGTGGAAGATGATGTGGAGGACGATGAGGTCCTCGACCCCATATGGAATGAACGTCATGCAGGTGACCTGAGTAGTTTGGAGGAAGAGGCGGTGGGCAAAAGCGGAGCGGCCGTGCCCTAGACACTACGCCTGCTACTGCCCAACGCAGCAAGGGACCGAGCACACCAAAGCCAGCTCACAGGAGTTCCCTAGCGTGGCAGTTCTTCAGACAATGTGCTGATGACAGGACACGAGTGGTTTGCACGCTGTGCAATCAGAGCCTGAAGCGAGGCATAAACCTTCTCAGCCTGAGCACAACCTGCATGACCAGGAATCTAAGTGCAAAGCACGAGCTGCAGTGGAGTAGACACCTCAAAAACCAAGAAAGATCTCTCGCTCCTCCTGCTTCCTCTTCTGCTGCAATCTCGGCCTCTTCATCCACCTCTGTAGTGACAGTGGCACCTGCCAACCCGCAAACAGAGGATCTGCCAGCAACAGCACCACCTGGGTCACCAACAACCATCTCCACAATGTCCCATGGAAGCGTTCAGCTTTCGATCTCCCAAGCACTGGAGCGGAAGAGGAAGTACCCCCCTACCCACCCGTGATTCCTGGCCCTGAATGCCAGCATTTAAAAAAAAAGCCTTATGGCGGTGGCTGTTCCACAGTACGTCGTGCCCAGCCGCCACTACTTTTCCAGGCAAGCCATCCCCTCCCTGCACAACCAAGTGGGTGACAAAATCAGGTGTGCACTGCGCAACGCCATCTGTGGCAAGGTCCACCTAACTACGGATATGTGGACCAGTAAGCACGGTCAGGGACGTTATATCTCCCTAACAGCACACTGGGTAAATGCAGTGGCGGCTGGGCCTGAGGCGGATGGCAGTTTGGCGCATGTCCTTCCATCACTGAGGATTGCAGTGCGCTTCAGTTTGCCTCCTGTTCCTAACTCCTCCTACTACGCTTCCTCATCCTCTACTGCCTCCTCATCCGGTCACCGTAACACCTTCACCACCAACTTTATCACAGCCAGGGCTAAGCGACAGCAGGCAGTTTTAAAACTTGCCTGTTTTGGGTGAAAAACCACACACCGCACAGGAGTTGTGGAGGGGCATTGAAAATCAGACCAATGAGTGGTTGGTGCCAGTGAGCCTCAAGCCCGGCCTGGTGGTGTGCGATAATGGGCGAAATCTTGTAGCAGCTCTGGGCCTAGCCGGTTTGATACACATCCCTTGCCTGGCGCATGTGCTGAATTTGGTTCTGCAGAGGTTCCTTAGAAATTACCCCGATATGTCAGAGCTGCTGCAGAAGTGCGGGCTGTCTGTGTGCACGTTCGGCGTTCTCACCCTGCTGCTACTCGCCTGTCAGCGCTGCAGTGTAACTTCGGCCTTCCCGCTCACCGCCTCATATGTGACGTGCCCACAAGGTGGAACTCCACCTTGCACATGCTGGCCAGACTGTGCGAGCAGCAGCAGGCCATAGTGGAGTTTCAGCTGCATCACGCACGCATGAGTCGCTCTGCGGAACAGCACCACTTCACCACCAGTGACTGGGCCTCCATGCGAGACCTGTGTGCCTTGTTGCGCTGTAACATATGCAGACTAATCTTTTTCCCTAAATGGGTGTTTATTGAATAGCGGAATAGAACAACAGTATCCAACGAGTGTATCTCAGTAAAATATGCAGACTAAGCCGCAATGTAATATTTTTTCCCTAAATGGGTGTTTATTGAATAGCAGACTAGAACAACAGTATACAACGGGCGTATCTCACACGTACAGATACAGACTAGGCCGCAATTTAATATTTTTTCCCTAAATGGGTGTTTATTGAATAGCGGACTAGAACACCAGTATCCAACGAGTGTATCTCACACGTACAGATACAGACTAAGCTGCAATTTAATATCTTTCTGTCCCCTGAATATTTTTTTTTTATTGCAAGGCACAATACAACAGTATGCAATGGGTTTATCTCACTGTAACATATGCGGACAGGGCAGCAATAAACTCTTTTGTCCCCTAAATATTTTTTTTTGTTGCAAGGCGCAATACAACAGTATGCATTGGGTGTATCTCACTGTAACATACGCGGACAGGGCAGCAATAAACTCTTTTGTCCCCTAAATATTTTTTTTTATTGCAAGGCGCAATACAACAGTATGCATTGGGTGTATCTCACTGTAACATACGCGGACAGGGCAGCAATAAACTCTTTTGTCCCCTAAATATTTTTTTTATTGCAAGGCGCAATACAACAGTATGCAATGGGTGTATCTCACTGTAACATACGCGGACAGGGCCGCAATCAACTTTTTTTGCCCCTAAATGTTTTTTTTTTATTGCAAGGCGCAATACAACAGTATGCAATGGGTGTATCTTACTGTGACATACGCGGACAGGGCCGCAATCAACTTTTTTTGCCCCTAAATAGTTTTTTTTAATTGCAAGGCGCAATACACAGTATGCAATGGGTGTATCTCACTATAATGTATGAATGAAAAACTGAAAAATAATTGTCCCCTTAACCAATTTACCACTAGAGCATTTTGCTGTCTTACGTCTGGGCCACTTTTTGCGATTCGGCGCTGTGCGACTTTAACTGACAATTGCGCGGTCGTGCGACGCCGTACCCAAACAAAATTGACGTCCTTTTTTTCCCACAAACAGAGCTTTCTTTTGGTGGTATTTGATCACCTGTGCGATTTTTACTTTTTGCGCTATAAACAAAAAAAGAGCGTTTATTTTGAAAAAATAACAATATTTTTAACATTTTTTTATATGAAATTCCCCCCAAAAAAGATGTAAAAACCAATTTTTTTTTAATTTTTGGCCAATTTGTTTTCTGCTACCTATGTTTGGTAAAAAAAATCGCAAAAAGCATATTTTGATTGGTTTGCGCAAAAGTTATTGCGTTTACTAACAAAGGGAAAGATTTCTGTCATTTTTGGTGTTTTTTTTTTTAACGAGTAATGGCGGCGATCTGCGATTTTTTTTGCGGGACTGCGACATTGCGGCGGACAGATCGGACCCTTGACTGACATTTTTGACACTTTTGGGGGTACCAGTGACATTACTGCAGTAATCAGTGCTATATATATGCACTGTTACTGTAAAAATGACACTGGCAGGGAAGGGGTTAATTTTATTGGAGAGGGAGGGGTTAATGTATGCCTGGTGCTTACTGACGTGTGGGGGGGGAGGTGACTGTGTGAGATAGGGACAGATCGGATGTTCAGCTATGCTGAACACTCCGATCTGTCACTCCCTGTCACTTAGGAGATACGCCCGCTTGTGTTTACACAGGCGGGCGGATCTCCACACTAGAACCCCGACGATCGGGGCAGAGCAGCGGCGATCGCCGCTGCTCCTCCCCTGGCCCGACTCCCACTGTGAATGAAAACAGCGGGAGCGTGCCTCCGGCGGCCGCCTACAGGGGAGGAGTCTGGCGACGTAGGTCTACGTCGTCAGACGGGAACGAGCCCCTTTGCCGCAGTACTATTCAAGTACTCAGCGGTAAAGTGGTTAATTGGTGCTTGTTGAATAGCAGATTTGAAATGCAGTGTCTGTCTAAACTAAAAAGTCACAGTAAAATATGAAGGAAATATGAAGGAAAAAAGTTTTTTTCTTATTAAAATGCAGATTACGCAGACACATATGCACTGAGGTTGCATGAAATGTGCAACCACATGCCTAACAGGTTGTATACTGTTGTTCTATTCCGCTATTGAATTAAAAAAAAAAAAACATTTGAATGAAAAACTGAAAAATTATTTTTTTACCCTAAATACTGTAAAATAATTATTTTCCCCTCACATTGGTGCTTTTTGAACTTTTGAAGAGCAGGTTAGAAAAGCAATGTCTGTTTGACATACAGTCTTTAAAGTTAAATATGAAGCAATTTTTTTTAAATGCAGATTAAGCACACACATATGCACTGATAATAGAGGTATGGGTGTCAGCGCAACTTAAATTAATATTAGTGCTTAAATTAAATTAATATATACTCGATTAATCTTATTAAATAAGTACAAGGTGCTATATTAGTGATAAAGTGTATACTCATTTATCATTTATATAGAGATATAGCTTTTGAGGATGCTCTGATTGGCTGGAGCGAAACGCGTCAAGCCGTAGCCCGTACGTCTGTCGTCACATCCGGTGTTTGGAACGCAGGAAGCGGAAGCGGCGTCCAACACCAGGAAATAGATACAAGGCGTTTTTGGTTGTCGTTTTATGTAAGTGTAACATTGAATTTTATCTAATAAAAGTGTGAGAAGGTACCTCACGATGGAGATCTTTTCTTTTGTTATGGGGGGAGCCTTCTGAGCAGCGTTGATAAGGATTCCCTAAGCCACATATCATGTTTTTTTGGGAAAGAGCTGGAGTGCTTGTTGGAGTGGATACAGGCTATAACACCTTGCGTGGGAGGCTGTAATAGACTTATTACCCTCAAAAGTCTGGTGAGTGAGGGACTAAAGCCTAGTACACACGCAACGAATTTCCGCCGACCGGTCGTCCATCTTTTGTCCAGAGTGGTGTTTTGTTGGTTGGAATGTGCCTAGACTGCACACAAATTTTCCCGCCCCAACAAAATTCTACTTCAGAAGTGATGTCATGTGCTGGATTGCTTTCTTTGTGTTCTTTCTTCTCTGAGCATGCCCAGTCTTGCTCATAAGATTTTTCCCTGTCGAAATCTGTACTGACTGCACGAAAATCGGCCGTGTTTTGACGGAGGACAAAAATTTTATAGCCTGCACACCAGATTTTTTTCGGCCGAAAAGTCAGAGTCGGTTGTCGGAAGCATCATACTAACAAGCCGAAAATCGGCAGATCGGTCGTCGGACGAAAATTCCTGGCCGAATTTCGACTCGTGTGTACGGGGCTTAAGAGGGGAGCACTGTGTGTTATCAACTGACACAGATGTAAAGAAGATTCACCTAATTAAGCACAATAAGAACAAGAGCACTTTCAAGAAGAATTTGGCACTTTATTATTTATAGACTTTTTATTGGAGATATTTATTTATATATATATATATATATATATGAGTATATAAATGATTATTTTGCGCATGCACTATTTATGGTCAAAGAATGGATATGTTGATTGATGTATTTATTGATTTATTTATATACAATACAATTAGGCATATGTGCACTTTATCACTAATATAGCACCTTATACTTATTTAATAAGATTAGTCGAGTATATATTAATTTAATTTAAGCACTAATATTAATTTAAGTTGCGCTGACACCCATACCTCTATTATTACTGAAGAAGTCACCCCTTCTTGTCTAGCTGAAGCTCCTTTAAGTTATTTAATCGATTTATTACCATAAGCTCAGGTACCCACATTGAATTCACATATGCACTGAGGTTGCATGAAATGTGCAGCACTGCACGCCAACAGACTGATAACATTTTTTTGTTTCTCCCTTCTCCTCCTCACTTGGCTCAGGTCAGGGCATAAAGATCGTTCACTGCACCCCCACACAATACAATCAATGTAGATCGCTGTCTGATTAAAGCAGATTGATCCTTTCCTATGCTTTCCCTACAAGCAATCTCTCCAGCCTGGCCCTACAGTAAACTCCTATCTCTCCCTCCGGGCAAAAACATCGTGCACTGCACCCCACAAAATCAAATCAATGTAGATTGCTGTATGATAAAGCAGATTGTTCCTCCTATGCTTTCCCTACAAGCAATCTCTCCAGCCTCGCCCTACAGTAAACTCCTATCTCTCCCTCAGCAGCAGCAGTCAGGAACCTCTCCCTACAGTAGTTATAGCAGAGTGACGCGCGGTGCTGTGTGACTCCAGCTTATATAGAGTCTGGGTCACATGCTGCACTGGCCAATCACAGCCATGCCATTAGTAGACATGGCTGTGATGGCTTCTAGGGCACACTAGTTAAACGATTGCTAATTGGCTGCCTTGCACCTGTTGAAAGCGCGCCATTAAAACCGCGTCAAAACATCAAATAACGTTGCTGGACAACAGACAGTACCCGAACATACAGTGAAATGTTCGGGTCCGGGTACCGAATACCCAAAGGTCTGGTACGAACACGAACAATACAGTCCGGGTTCGCTCAACCCTACTCCTGGATGCAAGCAGCTAGCATCCAGGGATGCAGGTGTTTGCTGGCTGTGCAATTACATGCAACCATTGGTATTCACTAAGCAGCAGGACACGAGAACTGGTAAGGATTACTGTAGTGATGGTGCCTACTCCAGTGATTTCCAGCTTGCACAGAGATTAGCAAGGTATGGCACATGCATACTTACATAGGTCCAAGTTGGATCATTGGAACTATGCAAGAATATCCATACTTGGAATGCAGCTTCCGCCCTCATTTACATTGAATGCAGCTTTGAAATCAACTGACTTCATCTGAAATCGCATGATTTCAAAGCCACATGTCAGTGCGACTTGGAAGACATCTGTACGGCTTCATGCACAGATGTCTATGCAAGTCGCACCCAAAATCGCCAAAAAAAGTGCAGTAATTCATTTTCAAATCGATGCTGAACTGTAAAGTCAGTGTCGCACCGATTTGAACAGTGCCTTTGCTGGCAATAGGGTGCGACATGTCAAGCAATTGAACCTGCCAAATCGCATTAAAGTCACTTTGGTGTGAACGGGCTTTATGATGTTTTTTTTGTTACATTATTTACATGAATTTGTGTCTTTTATATCTGCAAGGTGTTCAGTTTAACATAACAATGTGACAGTCACCTGTGCAGAATTCTGTTCCATTCCACTGAGCATCGTTCTACCTCTGGGCAAAAAAAAAAAAAAAGCAGAACAAAACTGGCATCTACAGGGAGAAGAAGATGTTCCTTAATTGTCCCTCCTTTGTCTCGGCAGTGATGCAGAAAGCAGGTCATTGGGGTTGCTGGTGGGCAGGAATGATGGCAGCAGACAGACTGTATTTCTTCATTTCCGGATACCGTGCCAAAGAGCTAGCACTTGTGTTTTAAAGGGCTGCTTACATAATAAAAAGTCAGGTGAATGTATAAAAGCAGAGCTGATAAAACAATAGCAATAGTAAAATAGCACAAATGAATGTTTAAACTTTAAAACAAATATTTCACATACCAGGGAAGATAGTTTTGCTGAAGAACAAACAGATAAAAAAAACTACAGAAATCCCTTTTTTCTTTTTAACCACTTAAGCCCCGGAAGATTTTACCCCCTTCCTGACCAGGGCCTATTTTGCGATTCGGCACTGCGTGAATTTAACGGACAATTGCGCGGTCGTGCGACGCCGTGCCTAAACTAATTTGACGTCCTTTTTTTCCCACAAACAGAGCTTTCTTTTGGTGGTATTTGATCACCTGTGCGATTTTTTGATCATGAGCTATAAACAAAAAAAGAGCGACAATTTAGCAAATATAACAATATTTTTCACATTTTTTATATGAAATCCCCCCCCCCCCCAAAAAATGTAAAAATCAAAATGTTTTAACATTTCAGGCCAATTTGTTTTCTGCTACATATGCTTTGTAAAAAAAATGCAAATGCAAAAAACATATTTTGATTGGTTTGCGCAAAAGTTATCGCGTTTACTAACTAAGGGAAAGATTTTTGTCATTTTTGGTGTTTTTTTATTTAACGTGTAATGACGGCGATCTGCGATTTTTTTTGCGGTACTGCGACATTGCAGCGGACAGATCGGACCCTTGACTGACATTTTTGACACTTTTGGGGTTACCAGTGACATTTCTACAGTAATCAGGGCTATACATATGTACTGTTACTGTAAAAATGACACTGGCAGTTAAGGGGTTAACTTTTTTTGAGAGGGAGGGGTTAAGTGTGTCCCTAGGGGCGTGATTCTAACTGTGATTGGATGTGGCTACTGGTGTAAGAACAGAGATCAATGGTCCTACATAGCAGAACCGATCTGCGTTTTTTTTTGCGGGATTGCGACATTGCGGCGGACAGATCAGACCCTTGACTGACATTTTTGACACATTTGGGGGTACCAGTGACATTACTACAGTAATCAGTGCTATACATATGCACTGTTACTGTAAAAATGACACTGGCAGGGAAGGGGTTAACTTTATTTGAGAGGGAGGGGTTAAGTGTGTCCCTAGGGGCGTGATTCTAACTGTGATTGGATGTGGCTGTGTGTGTAACAGAAGAGATCAACGGTCCTACATAGCAGGACCGTGTGATCTGTGCTGTTACACAGGGGAGAATGACAGGCGGCTGTGTTTACATTAGCCGCCTGCCTTTCTCCCGGTGTAACTGACGATCGCGAGTGACCGGCGGACATCGGGTCCGCCGGTCACTCGTGTGGGGGGGTCCGTGAGCGAGCGGGAGCGCGCCTCCGGTGGCGCGCGCTCGCTCCCTAGAGCCTCACAGGCTAGTGACGTAGTACTACGTCACTTTGCCTGTGAGGGGCTGACTGCCGCAGTAAACAGTCGTGCGGCGGTCGGCAAGTGGTTAACCACTTGCCGACCGCCGCACGACTATCTACGTCAGCGGTCAGCCCCTCACAGGCAAACTAACGTAGGGCTACGTTGCTTGCTTGTGAGGGTCTAGGGAGCGAGCGCGCGGCCCCGGAGGCGCGCTCCCACTCCCGCGTGGTCAAGGACCCCCCCGCGCGTGTGACCAGCGGACCCGATGTCCGCCGGCCACCCAGCGATCGGCGGGGGAGAGGGAGAATGTCAGGCAGCTTGTGTAAACAAGCTGCCTGTCATTCTCCTCGCTGCAAAGACACTGATCACATGGATCTACTATGTAGATCCGTTGATCAGTGTCCTTACAGCTGAAGCCACAGCCAATCACAGTAGAAAGCACGCCCCTAGGGACACACACAGCCCCTCCCTCCCAAATAAAGTTAACCCCTTCACTACCAGTGTATTTTTACAGTAACAGTGCATATATATAGCACTGATTACTGTAGTAATGTCACTGGTAACCCCAAAAGTGTCAAAAATGTTAGTCAAGGGTCCGATCTGTCCGCCGCAATGTCGCAGTACCGCAAAAAAAATCGCAGATCGCCGCCATTACGCGTTAAAAAAAAAACAACAAAAATGACAAAAATCTTTCCCTTTGTTAGTAAACGCGATAACTTTTGCGCAAACCAATCAAAATACGCTTTTTGCGATTTTTTTTACCAAACATAGGTAGCATAAAACAAATTGGCCGAAAATTTTAAAAAATTTTGATTTTTACTTTTTTTTGGGGGGGGGAATTTCATATAAAAAAATGTGAAAAATATTGTTATTTTTGCAAAATTGACGCTCTTTTTTTGTTTATAGCGCATGATCAAAAAATCGCACAGGTGATCAAATACCACCAAAAGAAAGCTCTGTTTGTGGGAAAAAAAGGACGCCAAATTAGTTTAGGTACAGCGTCGCACGACCGCGCAATTGTCCGTTAAAGTCACGCAGTGCCGAATCGCAAAATACCCCCTGGTCGGAATGGGGGTAAAATCTTCCGGGGCTTAAGTGGTTAAAATTATAGCAATATAGCAATTGGAATTTGTGGGTTTGGCTTTTTTGTTTAAGGAAAACCTGTTACAACCAAGTTGCTAACTGAATAAGATTTGTTAATTTTGTGTATGAAGGTCATCCAAGAGCCAAGAGTGTTGTAAGTCAGGTTTCCATGTCTTCTTCTGCCCAGCATCATCTTTCTGATATTGGCTGAAAGTCGCTGTTAATAGCATTCTCCCATTGTTTATACAGGTAACCACTTCACAGCAAACACAGCAACCAGGTACCCCTTTAATCCACAATCCGGTAACCTCTTTATTCACAACTAGCACCCCTAATTTAAGAGAAGGCGCCTGCCCCTTATTCCACACTTAGATGGCCCCCATCCTTTTACTGTAAGTCTGGTTATATACCTATATCCTGCAGTAATGTATGGTAAAATGCTGCCTTTCAGTATACAGTACCTTGAAAAAAGTATTTACACCCCTTAAAATGTTCCACATTTTGTAATGTTACAACTAAAAACATAAATGTATGTTATTGTGATTTTATGTGATAGACCAGTGATGGTGAACCTTGGCACCCCAGGTGTTTTGGAACTACATTTCCCATGATGCTCATGCACTCTGCAGTGTAGTTGAGCATCATGGGAAATGTAGTTCCAAAACATCTGGGGTGCCAAGGTTCGCCATTACTGTGATAGACCAACACAAAGTGGGACTTAATTCTGAAGTGGAAGAAAATGATTAATGTTTTTCAAAATGTTTTACAAATAAATGTCTGAAAAGTGTGGCGTGCATTAGTATTCAGCCCCCCTCAGTCAATACTTTGTAGAACCGCCTTTCCCTGCAATTACAGCGCAAGTCTTTTTGGGTTTCATTGTAGCTCGGGCTGTATGTTTACGGTCGTTGTCCTGCTGGAAGGTGAACCTCCGCCTCAGCCTCAAGTTTTTTGCAGACTCTAACAGGTTTTCTTCTATTGCCCTGTATTTTGCCCCATCCATCTTCCCATCAACTCTGACCAGTTTCCCTGTCCCTGCTGAAGAAAAGCAACCCCACAACATGATGCTGCCACCACCATGTTTCACGGTGGGGATGTTGTGTTCAGGGTGATGTGCAGTGTTAGTTTTCCACCACACATAGCGTTTTGCTTTTAGGCCAAAAAGTTCACTTTTGGTCTCATCTGACCAGAGAACCTTCTTCCACATGTTTGCTGTGTCACCCACATGGCTTCTCGCAAACTGCAAATGGGACTTCTTATGGCTTTCTTTCACCAATGGCTTTCTTCTTGTCACTCTTTTATAAAGACCAGATTTGTGGAGAGCATGACTAACAGTTGTCCTGTGGACAGATTCTCCCACCTGAGTTATGGATCTCTGCAGCTCCTCCAGAGTTACCATGGGCCTCTTGACTTCTTTTCTGATGAATGCTCTCCTTGCCCAGCCTGTTAGTTTAGGTGGACGGCTATGTCTTGGTAGTTTTGCAGTTGTGCCATACTCTTTCCATTTTCGGGTGATGGAATGAACATTGCTCCGTGAGATGTTTAAAGCTTGGGATATTTTCTTATAACCTAACCCTACTTTAAACTTCTCCAGAACTTTATCCCTGGCCTGTCTGGTGTGTTCCTTGGCCTCCATGATGCTGTTTGTTCACCAAGGTTCTCTAACAAACCTCTGAGGGCTTCACAGAACAGCTTCATTTGTACTGAGATTAAATTACGCACAGGTGGACTCTATTTACTAATTAGGTAACTTCTGAAGGCAATTCATTCCACTACATTTTAGTTAGGGGTATCAGAGTAAAGGGTTCTGAATACAATTGCACACCATACTTTTCATTTATTTGTAAAAGAAAATTGAAAACCATATATCATTTTCCTCCTGCTTCAAAATGATGTGTCACTTTGTGTTGGTCTATTACATAAAATCCCAGTAAAATACATTTACGTTTTTGGTTGTAACATGACAAAATGTGACAAATTTCAAGGGGTATGAATACTTTTTCAAGGCACTGTACATGAATGCAGTGCACAGTAAAGCATGCCATTCTGTGCTTTGCCTTGCCATTCATTCTGAGTGACACCCCAACGTGCAGGTACAGTATGGGTTGACAGACCTGTATTGCATGTACACAGCTCCGTCTTTTCCTTTCTTATGATGCATTAGCAGCCAAAAACTCAAAAAGTCAGAACCAAATTGTTTGCCTTGACTCAAGGCATGTTAACGAGCAACGCAACTTGTGTTAGGTCACATTCAGCAACAGGTTGATGACTTCAAAGTTAGTTCACCAGCCAGTGTAGCAGTCCAGCGATTTAAAATCCCTGCTATTCTCCCTCTTCATTCTCTAGGGCTTTCAGGATGGCTCAGGGCGCTTCTGAAAGGGCAACGTTGGTGCTGACCAGTCAGAAGCACTCTGAGCCATCCTGGGAGCCCTGCAAAGTGAAGAGCAAGAAAAGAGGGATTTTAAATCCTTCGACCGATACACTGGCCAGCAAAGAGAAGTACAGTGGGACCGGTGGGGAGGGTGTAGGGTGTTGGTTCACGTATTCATTTTTTTCTGAGAAGGCAAACTAAAGGGCCATACACACTATAAGATTTTCTGAAGACTTTTTCCTTTAGACTTACCAAAACCATATAATATGAGGTCATACCTATACACTTTCAATTTGTATGCAATCTGGCAGGCCCTTGCACTACATAGAAAAGGTGAATCTGAAGGAAATCTAACCACAAAAGTTGGATAGTGTGTATCCAGCTTTAGGCCCCTTTCACACATACGGTCCCTTTGTCCATTTTTCATCCATCCGTTGACAGATGAAAAACGGACATCAATGCATCTCTATGTAAAAACGGATGACAACGGATGATCATCCGTTAACATCCATTTTCATCCACTTCTGTCAATGTCTGTTTTTTGGAACGGATGAATGCCCTATTTTTCATCCGTCAAAAAAACGAATCAGACGAAAAACGGATGTAAACGGACAAAAGGTCTGTTTTTGATCCGTTTTTGCATTGGTAGTGGATGTAAAAAAAAAAAAAATGGATGAAAAAACGGATGAAAAACTGATACATTTTGATGTGACTGAACTGATGAACTGAACGGACTGTATGTGTGAAAGGGGCCTTACACTTGAATTTGTATGTGGTGCTATCGAACTGTACTATTTACACAGATTGCTTCATACCTGCCAACTGTCCCGTTTTTCCCGACACAATCCCGGCAAATAGGAGCCTGTCCCGGGTATTTTACAGTGTCCCTGTTAATCAGGGACAATGTAAATCACAAAAAAAAAAAAAAAAAAATTTTTTTTTTTTTTTTTTTTTAATTTTGTGCCACACAGTGTCGCTCTCACCCCAGCTAGGAGTTGTAGTTCTGGCAGCAGGTTGTCTCTCTCTCTCTGTGCCCGCTCACTCTTCCCGCCTGTTGCAAATTTAACGTGTCACCGAAGGCAGGGTGTCAGCATGGTGCACTTTCCAAAATCCGCCAGCAGGGGGAGGCAGAGCACCTTCCGACAAGCTGGAGGCCTCACACTCCATTAATTACTACTATCAATAATGTTTTTTTATAGATATAATTTATACACCTGTTAATTGATACATATATATAGTTTTCTAGCTCTAGATAAATGTGTGTACATATCCGTGTATGTGTATGTGTATGTGTGTGCATATATATATATATATATATATATATATATATATATATTGCTCAGAAAAATGAAAACAGACCTCAATCCTCAATGGGAAAATTCTCATGCTGGATATCTATACTGGTATGGACTTGGTATGTGTTAGGATAATATGGATTGGGTAATGTGTTAGGATCTATACTGGTATGGATTGGGGAATGTGTTCGGATCTATATCGGTATGGACTGGGTAATGTGTTAGGATCTATACTGGTATGGACTGGGTAATGTGTTAGGATCTGTACTGGTATGGACTGGGTAATGTGTTAGGATCTGTACCGGTATGGACTGGGTAATGTGTTAGGATCTATACTGGTATGGACTGGGTAATGTGTTAGAATCTATACTGGTCTGGACTGGGTAATGTGTTAGGATCTATACTGGTATGGACTGGGTAATGTGTTAGGATCTGTACTGGTATGGACTGGGTAATGTGTTAGGATCTATACTGGTATGGACTGGGTAATGTGTTAGAATCTATACTGGTCTGGACTGGGTAATGTGTTAGGATCTATACTGGTATGGACTGGGTAATGTGTTAGGATCTGTACTGGTATGGACTGGGTAATGTGTTAGGATCTGTACTGGTATGGACTGGGTAATGTGTTAGGATCTGTACTGGTATGGACTGGGTAATGTGTTAGGATCTGTACTGGTATGGACTGGGTAATGTGTTAGGAAGGAAAGGATGCTACATTGTTTTATGTAAATGAAAATTATCACCCTACAGAGGGCTGAATTCAAAGACAGGTGAATAAAGTGTGAAATGTGCTCAGGTGTGACCATACAAACAATGGAATATGTAAATCTAAATAAAGTATTAGGTGTAAATAAGTACGATAAAATCTAATTAGACCAGATAGTATAATCATACTTATTTACACCTTGCACTTTATTTATATTTCCATATTCCATTTTTTCTATGGTCACACCTGAGCACATTTCACACTTTAGAATTGCAGGGAATTGTGATGAGAATTTTAAACTTTAGGCAGAAGTAGTGCAGCTGAATGGGAGAATTATTCCAACTCTGCTACTTTGGCCTTAAGTTTTCAATTTCCTGTAATTCTTTCTTTATGAAGTAGACCCTATAATCTGATGGGTAGGCGGAGATTAATTATGCGGAGTGGGCGGAGCTTCGGGGAAGTGGGTGTGGTAAGTAATTGATAGCTGTGCTGCAAAGTGTCCCTGGAAATTTTTTTCAAATGTTGGCAACTATGTTGCTTCAGGAACAACAGACTTTGGCAGCATATTTTTTGGCTGAGGAATTTAATTTTAATTTAATCAGCACCCCAATCTGTTATTCAGGTAAAAAAATACTTTTTTTTTCAGGGGGATTTAACAACGAAAAATGTGATTTCATCAAGCCTGCTGGCTTGGCAAAAATGTATTTGTGGCAAATCAGTTTGACACACTTTGTGAGCTCCTGGTTTATTTCAACAATGCATTTAAAAATATATATAAAGTGCCTTGCGAAAGTATTCGGCCCCCTTGAACTTTGTGACCTCTTGCCACATTTCAGGCTTCAAACATAAAGATATAAAACTGTAATTTTTTGTGAAGAATCAACAAGTGGGACACAATCATGAAGTGGAACAAAATTTATTGGATATTTCAAACTTTTTTAACAAATAAAAAGCTGAAAAATTGGGCGTGCAAAATTATTCAGCCTCTTTACTTTCAGGGCAGCAAACTCTCTGAGTTCAGTGAGGATCTCTAAACCCCCGTTCACATGCAGGCGACGCTACCTCGCACCGCGACCTCCGAGGTCGCGGTGCGAGCAGCGCGCCGCGACCTCGGAACGGCCGCCACGGACTTCATAGCATTAAAGTCTATGGCGGTCGCCTCCTGGTCGCCCCAAAGAAGCTCCGGACCCTTTTTCTAAGTCGGAGCGACTTGTGTCGCTCCTATTAGAACGGGTCTACAGCTTCCCTATGGGAGGCGACCTACAGCGACCTGTGAGGCGACCAGGTCGCCTCACAGGTCGCCTTAGTGTGAACGGGGGCTAAATGATCCAATGTTGACCTAAATGACTAATGATGATAAATAGAATCCACCGGTGTGTAATCAAGTCTCCATATAAATGCACCTGCACTGTGATAGTCTCAGAGGTCCGTTTAAAGCGCAGAGAGCATCATGAAGAACAAGGGACACACCAGGCAGGTCCGAGATACTGTTTTGGAGAAGTTTAAAGCCGGATTTGGATATAAAAAGATTTCCCAAGCTTTAAACATCCCAAGGAGCACTGTGCAAGTGATAATATTGAAATGGAAGGAGTATCAGACCACTGCAAATCTACGAAGACCTGGCCGTCCCTCTAAACTTTCAGCTCATACAAGGAGAAGACTGATCAGAGATGCAGCCAAGAGGCCCATGATCACTCTGGATGAACTGCAGAGATCTACAGCTGAGGTGGGAGACTCTGTCCATAGGACAACAATCAGTCGTATACTGCACAAATCTGGCCTTTATGGAAGAGTGGCAAGAAGAAAGCCATTTCTTAAAGATATCCATAACAAGGGTAGTTTAAAGTTTGCCACAAGCCACCTGGGAGACACACCAAACATGTGGAAGAAGGTGCTCTGGTCAGATGAAACCAAAATCAAACTTTTTGGCAACAATGCAAAACGTTATGTTTGGCGTAAAAGCAACACAGCTCATCACCCTGAACACACCATCCCCACTGTCAAACATGGTGGTGGCAGCATCATGCTTTGGGCCTGCTTTTCTTTAGCAGGGACAGGGAAGATGGTTAAAATTGATGGGAAGATGGATAGAGCCAAATACAGGACCATTCTGGAAGAAAACTTGATGGAGTCTGCAAAAGACCTGAGACTGGGATGGAGATTTGTCTTCCAACAAGACAATGATCCAAAACATAAAGCAAAATCTACAATGGAATGGTTAACAAATAAACATATCCAGGTGTTAGAATGGCCAAGTCAAAGTCCAGACCTGAATCCAATCGAGAATCTGTGGAAAGAACTGAAAACTGCTGTTCACAAACGCTCTCCATCCAACCTCACTGAGCTTCAGCTGTTTTGCAAGGAGGAATGTGCAAAAATTTCAGTCTCTCGATGTGCAAAACTGATAGAGACATACCCCAAGCGACTTACAGCTGTAATCGCAGCAAAAGGTAGCGCTACAAAATATTAACTTAAGGGGGCTGAATAATTTTGCATGCCCAATTTTTCAGTTTTTTATTTGTTAAAAAAGTTTGAAATATCCAATAAATTTTGTTCCACTTCATGATTGTGTCCCACTTGTTGATTCTTCACAAAAAATTACAGTTTTATATCTTTATGTTTGAAGCCTGAAATGTGGCAAAAGGTCGCAAAGTTCAAGGGGGCCAAATACTTTCGCAAGGCACTGTATATAGTTTCAAAGAAGTTGTCCTGCAACAGGAAAATTTTGTATGAATGAGAACAGGCCATTATAAGCATTTGGGACCCTTGGATTAAACATGGCCTATCACGGGTTTTGAGGAACAGGTTCTGAATGCTTGGTAGTTAAGACTTATATTTTATTTACTTTGTATTAACTTTTGCCGTACAAGTTCTATTCTCGATGCCCTCTCCTTTACCCACTTTACCCTACCCACACCCTGCTGACTTCTTCCTTTCCTTTTTTTTCCCCCACAGCCATGTTCTGAATACCTTCTCAAAATCTTAATATCTCAGAATATCATATTAATAATTCTACCTTTTTCTTTTGTTCCTTCCTTTTGTGCAAACTTCACTATACAGTATAACATTTATAATACTTCTGTAACAATAACAGTATTTCTACTTCTGTTTTTGTTTTGTAACTTGCTTTAGGCTGTTTTATAAAACTCAATAAAAGTATTTAACGAGAACAGGCCTGAATATTTCTCTCATTGTGAAGCCTCTAGTGGGACTTTGTAAGCAACTGAAAAATGATATACACATACATTTTGGTAAAAAAAAAAAATGTAGTAAAACATCCATCCCTTGGTTGTGGGAGTATTAAAAACAATTAAGCACATCATTGTGTCATAAGAACGATAAAGGGTCAACATCACATGATTACACTTGATATTTTCTGGTACATCCAGATGTCATTTGCTGTCACAGAGGTGAACCCTCACAGTAAACTTCCAACCGGAATTATCCAAAGTGTTTTGAACACTCAATTACAGCATGTTCTTCCTTAGGGAAATACATACAGTGGCGGCCTGTCCATAGGCGGCGCAGGGGCGCCGCCCCCCCTAAAAAAAAAAAAGAAAAAAAAAAAGATTAAAAAAAAAAAAATTCAATTTTTAGCCCACTAGGGGCGCCGGACCTAGTGGTGGGTATGGGGGGGAAGGGGTTTTCCACCCCACGTGCGGCGGACAGAGGCGCCAATTGCGGCCTTCTGGGGGTCATCGGGGCGCCGAGCAATGCGCCCCGACATTCCCCCACTAGTCCTGTCCTGGCAGTGATTGGTCCAGACTCCAGCCTGGACAAATCATGCAGGACATCCTGGATGACGTTGCGGTGCGTGCACCGGGTCACTCTCACCTAGTCACCGTCCGTCTCCTTCACGCCCACCGTCAGAGGAAGAGGAGCAGTGGCGTGGTCAGTCGCTTCAGCAGCACACAGCAGCAGTCGGTCCGGTCCGGTCAAGGAGGAGTGAGTCAGCCCGAGCCCGAGCCAGCCCAAGAGCAGGTAAGTGAAGAATGAATGAAGCAGCCGTCTCTGCTCGTAAATGGTGTTTTAACATGTGATGTAATCCAGGCATGGAGGCAGGTGAGTGAAGGGCTGTCGGCGCTCCGTGCCCCGGCTGTGCACACACTCTGCAATCAACTGTGGTTTTTTATATATGATCCCAAGACTGCACATAGACAAAAGGCATAGAGGAGGAGAGGAGGAGAGGACAAATCCCCAAACAGAAAGAACCAAGAGGAGACAATAAACCATCATCCTTATGGGAATGCCAACTTTAGACTTGCTCAAAGCTCTGATCCATCATGCAAGGCCTAAATACAGAACTACCACCTGTATTATCTGTGGTAAATTGGTCGGCCACTTTGTGTGCATCCTTACTACTGTTTGTCCTGCCCCAACTTCCTCTAGGCTCCTAATTTTAGACCTAGCTTTTATTTTAACTATGACAATAGGGAGGTGAATGTGTGGTGCTTTTAATACACACCATTTACCGCATAGCAATGCAGCAGAATGCTGTGTAAAAAGAAAGAACCCACATCCCCTTTGCATATAGGCCTGTCTATCATTTTCTTTCTGTGAGGTGTATGCCTATTCTATTTTTACTATAGTCATGAGAGGATAAGGTAAATGTAAGTGTCGTGAAGTGCTTTTGGTGCACACTGTTTTGCCTAGAAGTGCATTGGCAAAGGATAGCTACAAGAACAGTTTATCAACTAGTGAATGCTGTGCTTTGAGCACCCCAAAATGTAAGATAAAGTCACTATTGGCACAAAATAAGAAAACAATATACAGCCCCCCCCCCCCAAAACATATATATTTACATATACTGTATTAGCACTTATACCCAGAGGAGCATGCCCATGTGGCCATTTTGCTCCTCCCACCACTGGGTTGCAGTGATCAGTGCAGGTAGCAGGATCCATGTTGACTGTCTGGCTCGTTGTCTCATTTGTTCAGGCACAGAACAGAAATCCCGGACAAGCCCCCATCTGTTGCTCTTACCCCCAGAGGAACTGCATTGTATGATGTGTTCTCTGTTTTTCCACAACTCTGTGAACTGCTTCGTCCCCTCTGACACACCTGGTTAGATTGTGGGATGCTGCAGGCACCTGTATGAGCTTAAGTGGTAGTATACTACCATCACTGTATTAGCATATGGAAACACCAGGCTGCGTGATTGTAAATAGAGTAAGTATATTAATGCAATGCAAAATAAATGGAAATGCATAAAAGCAATAAACAGGAAAAGTAATCCTTTTGAATGCAATGAAGTAACTGTCATTAATACCAGGCTATATTATGACAGTTAATCTGGATCACGGTAGTAACTACTTACACTGGTAAAGGGCAGCATGAACACTGTAACTGTATAAACAAATGAACATCATAAACAGCAAGGCGTAGTCTGAAAATATCTCCTCTGCAATAAGCCAATAACAGTTGTATCAGAGTGGAATCTGTATATATTCCCTTAAATGATAAATTTGCCTTTTGTAACATGTTACATGTTGCACCCATATTCAGGGTGTAACTTGTAGCATCTAATAGAAAAGGGAAAAGTCCTGGAGCAAAATCCCCTAAGGGATATATGACAGTCCCAGCCCGGGCTCCAACCAGGCCTCATGTCTTCCAGGACTTTTGCCTTTTCAATTAGATGTCTAGAGCCGGGACAAGCTCTGTTCTTAACTGCACTCCAAGCAGTTGCTACATAAAAGGACCCGTTGGAGCCTTCAGTGGTACCTGTAAATTTAGTTTGGGTCACTTTGTAACATGTAACATGTTACAGATGCAGCAGCACCCGCACCTCCTGTTCCCCTATTGTGACAGTGAGCGGGAATATTCTTCCACCGCTCATTGTCAAAATAAAAAAAATAAAAAAACGCGGCTATGCAGAACCCAGCATGCCCGGCAGCGTCATTTATTCAAAGAGTTCTGTAAATGTGAAAACTACAAGTACCAACACCCTTTGCAGATGTCAACATGAAGTAATCAACAAACTATCAGGGATCTCCTGAGTGCTCTAGGTAGTTCATTGATGCTTTCTGTTAGTGTGTAACTGCCTGCTCAAAGAAAATATGAGCAAACAGCTTATACAGACAGTCTGCAAGAGCCCTGCATTGCACCCATGATCTGCTGATAACTGGTGTAATGCTTTGCAGGCTCATAGTTAAGAAAATAAAATAAAAATACATGCACATGTTTTTTACATGCAAAAAGATTTATAATTTTTTTTACAAAGGTGATCCTTTAAGTGTAGATGGAGATCATCCTGGGATATTGATCTGGTCAGTTAAGTAGCAGGGGGGGTTGGCAATTAGTTTCAGCTGCTTTGGTGTTAATGAAATTAACAGGTGCACTAGATGAGCATTGAGCAACAGTGAGACGACCTCCAAAACAGGAATGGTTTTTCAGGTGGAAGTCACTGACATTTTTTTCCCCTACACATCTTTTCTGACTGTTTTTCACTAGTTTCGCATTTGGCTAGAGTCAGTGTCACTACTGGTAGCATGAGGCAATACCTGGACCCTATAGAGGTTGTACAGGCAGTCCAACTCCTCCAGGATAGCACATGAATACTTGTCATTGCCAGAAGGTTTCCTGTGTCCCCCAGCACAGCCTGAAGAGCATGGAGGAGATTCCAGGAGACAGGCAGTTACTCTAGGAGAGCTGGACAGGGCCGTAGAAGGTCCCTAACCCATCAGCAGGACCGGTATCTGCTCCTTTGTGCAAGGAGGAACAGGATGAGCACTGCCAGAGCCCTACAAAATGACCTCCAGCAGGCCATTGGTGTGAATGTATCCTGACAAACAATCAGAAACAGACTTCATGAGGGTGGCCTGAGGGCCCAATGTCCTCTAGTGGGTCCTGTGCTCACTGCCCAGCACCGTGAAGCTTGAATGGCATTTGCCACTGAACACCAGAATTGGCAGGTCCGCCACTGGCACCCTGTGCTTTTCACAGATGAGAGCAGGTTCACCCTGAGCACATGTGACAGACGTGAAAGGGTCTGGAGAAGCAGTGGAGAACGTTATGCTGCCTGTAACATCGTTCAACATGACCAGTTTGGTGGTGGGTCAGTGAGGGTCTGGGAAGGCAAATCCATGAAGGGACGCACAGACCTCTACAGGCTAGACAATGGCACCCTGACTGCCATTAGGTATTGGGTTGAAATCCTTGGATACATTGTCAGACCCTACACTGGTGCAGTGGGTCCTGGGTTCATCCTGGTGCATGACAATATCTGGCCTCATCTGGGAAGAGTATGCAGCCCGTTCTTGGAGGATGAAGGAATTGATACCATTGAATTGCCCCCACGCTCGCCTGACCTAAATCCAATAGAACACCTCTAGGACATTATGTGTTGGTCCATCCAATGCCACCAGGTTGCACCTCAGTCTGTTCAGGAGCTCAGTGATGCCCTGGTTCAGATCTGGGAGGAAATACCCCAGGCCACCATCTGTCGTCTCATTAGGAGCATGCCCTGACGTTGTCAGGCATGCATACAAGCACGTGGGGGCCGTACAAACGACTGAGTACCAGTTGGAGTTGCTGCAATGAAATTTCAGCAAAATGGACTAGCCTGCTGCATCTTTTTTCACTTTGGTTTTCGGGGGGGGGGGGGGGGTTGAATTCAGCCCTCTGTAGGTTGATCATTTTCATTTCCATCAAATGATGTGGCATCCTTTCATTCCTAACATATTACCCAGTCTATATCAGTATAGATATCCAGCATTATATTTTTTCCCCATTGAGATCGGATGTGTTTTTAAGTGTTCCTTTTTTTTTAGCTGTATATTTATATATTATTATAAATGGAACACTTTTGTTTTTGCCCCCATGTTTCATGAGCTGAACTCAAAGATCTAAGACTTTTTCTATGTACACAAAAGGCCTATTTCTCCCAAATATTGTTCACAAATCTGTCTAAATCTGTGTTAGTGAGCCCTTCTCCTTTGCTGAGATAATCCATCCAACTCACAGGTGTTGCATATCAAGATGCTGTTTAGATGATTATTGCACAGGTGTATCTTGGGCTGGCCACAATAAAAGGCCACTCTAAAATGTGCAGGTGAGCTTCCCTGAGACGGTTTCTGACAGTTTGTGCAGAAATTCTTTGGTTATGCAAACCGATTGTTGCAGCAGCTGTCCGGGTGGCTGGTCTCCGACGATCTTGGAGGTGAAGATGCTGGATGTGGAGGTCCTGGGCTGGTGTGGTTACACATGGTTTGCGGTTGTGAGGCCGGTTGGATTTACTGCCACATTTCAAAAAAGTATATGAGCTTCTTTTTTGGAAGATTACAAGTGTTTTTGTTAGATGTCAATGCCTTTCTCCAAACACCTGCAAAAAACGCCTGAAAAAAGCCCAAAAAAATGCCTTAAAACGATACGCTCAGGTCTGAATGGAGCCTAAAGCTTTGCTGATCTTCTTGTAGCCTTCACCTTTCTTGTGTAAATAAATTATTTTCTTTCTCTTCCATGCAGTGCCATTGCTGACAGCATGAAATGCAAACATTTTTTTTTTTTGTTAACCACTTGCCGACTGCCATCAGTATATTTACTGCGGCAGTCAGCCCCTCACAGGCAAAGCGACGTAGGTCTACGTCGCTAGCCTGTGAGGCTCTGGGGAGCGAGCGTGCGCCGCCTAATGCGCGCTCCTGCTCCCGCTCGGTCACGGACCCCCCCGCGCGTGTGCACGGCGGACCCGATGTCCGCCGGGCACTCGCAATCGTCCATTACACCAGGAGAAAGGTAGACGGCTAATGTAAACAAAGCCGCCTGTCATTCTCCCCTGTGTAAGAATGGTGATCATACGGTTCTACTATGTAGGACCGTTGATCACTGTTCTTACAGCTCAAGCCACAGCCAATCACAGTTAGAAACACGCCCCTAGGGACACACTTAACCCCTCCTTCAAAAAAAGTTATCCCCTTCACTTCCAGTGTCATTTTTACAGTAACAGTGCATAGTATAGCACTGATTACTGTAGTAATGTCACTGGTAACCCCAAAAGTGTCAAAAATGTCAGTGAAGGGTCCGATCAGTCCGCTCCAATGTCGCAGTCCCGCAAAAAAAATCGCAGATCGCCGCCATTACGCGTTAAAAAAAAAAACAACAAAAATGACAAAAATCTTTCCGTAGTTAGTAAACGCAATAACTTTTGCGCAAACCAATCAAAATACACTTTTTGTGATTTTTCTTTACCAAAAATATGTAGCAGAAAACAAATTGGCCTAAAATGTTAAAAAATTTAGATTTTTACATTTTTTTTTTGGGGAATTTCATATAAAAAATGTGAAAAATATTGTTATTTTTGCAAAATTGACGCTCTTTTCTTGTTTATAGCGCATGATCAAAAATCACACAGGTGATCAAATACCACCAAAAGAAAGCTCTATTTGTGGGAAAAAAAGGATGTCAAATTTGTTTACGTACAGCGTCGCACGACAGCGCAATTGTCCGTTAAATTCACGCAGTGCCGAATCGCAAAATAGGCCCTGGTCAGGAAGGGGGTAAAATCTTCCGGGGCTTAAGTGGTTAAGTAATGCCCTTTTATAATCCACTGTCTGCTGGACACCTGTTTGTTTATTAATGATGTTTATTAAGATTTTCAAAGACAAGCAAGAAAATACAATTAACATTGCATGATAGCGACATATAAATTCTATGCAACTGATCCTCTCCCACATAGAATACTTTAAAAACATAACCAAACGGTTAGCAAAAGGTTACTACTGACATATCATTGCAATATAATGAAACCAGAAGATAAGACTGTAAATTTTTACGATTAACGCAATACATTTCTATTCGTCATCCCATTTGGGAATTATGATAATCTGGCGAAAACGTGAGGCAATGCGCCAGGAGATAGATTTGAGCCAAGTATCCTGGCTCTCCAAGTACAGTATATGCTTCAACATACATAACCTCCTAATTGAGGGACAGTATTCCCATTTTTCAAATCAAAAAATCTGACGCCCCCCTTAAACTAACAAGGACATTCTGCAGAATGGAGAATAAGCAGAAAGATTTGAAGAAAAGAAAGAATAAGTAGGATAGATTACCTGCTCATCTTCAGGAAGCCAAACCAGCTCGGGAATCACCTTCAATATAAGTAATCCAGGAGCTCCAAACTTTTTCGAACAGCTTTACCATATCATTCAGAATGGCAGAAAGGCGTTCATTTATCATAATCCAATAGAGTTTCGCCTTAAGTAGGTTAAAAGGTATGATAGCTGACCTCCACGATCAAGTGATCACTATCCTCGCTGCCACAGATATGAAGGTAATTAATCATTTAGAATGTCTCAGGGGGATTCTTCAACTGGGCTGCCCAATAATACTTGTTTCGGGGACTTTTGCAGATTATCCTGGGTTAGGGAGTAGATAAGATTATATACTTGAATCCAATAATGCCGCACCTTGGGGCATTGCCACCAGGTGTGAAACACCATCCCCTCCTAGCTGCAGCCATGAAAGCAAAGGGAATAAGCCCCTGGGACATAAGAAGCCAGTCTGGCAGGAACCATATATCACCTCAGGAGAACCTTGTAATTTTCTTCAACGATCGAGGTGTTTATGAGAGACTTAGAGGCATTTTGTGCCAATACTTGCCACTCATCCAGTTCTAGAGATTCATTCAAATCAGCTTCCCATTTCTTCATATAGCCTTGTTTCTTAGCCTCGGATGTTGTTAGGATATTGTATTTTTCCGATATGTGACCCCTAAGCTTGTCAAACTAGTTGCATAAATATTCCATATGGGTCATACAAACTATATCTGATTTGCGTTTTAATAAATGAAGATAATGTGCTAACTGGGAGTATCGAAATAATTCAGATCCTGGTAGTTGATGTTTTTCTATCAGGGTTTTTCTAGGAAAAACACCCCTATGGTCACACATGTCCGCTATACGTAAAAATACTTTATTATTGCACCAAGTGAAAGCTTGGGGGGCAGGACTCGGGGTGAACTCAGGATTATGAAACAAAGGAGCCAACGGGCCATGAGGCAATTTGAATTTATAAGCTTTAGATAGCCCATATCCCCAGGGAGAGTGACAAGGATGGGCATAGGATGGCGGGTCTCTGCCATGGCGGCAGCCACATCAGGAGGGAAAGCAGTCTAGAGGCAGGAACAGGATTCCACCCACATCCATAAGGGATGGGAATTTTTTGTATGAATTTGAATCAGCTGTGCTAACTGGGCTGCAAAAATAATTTGATCAAGTGACCCCCAAACCACCTCTTCCCCTAGGAGTGCACAAGGTGTGTTTGGTCACCTGAGGCCTCTTAGCCCCTCAAATAAACAGAAACATCTTCCCTTGAAATGCAACCAGGTCAGACCTATTGAGTGCTACTGGAAGGGTGCGAAACAAATATAAAATCCTTGGAAGAACATTCATCTTTAAAGAATACAGTCTGCCACACCGTGATGGAGGGTGAATTTAGCCAGATCTTCTGTGTGTTTTTTGAATAGTGAGGGAAATTTTGGTGAATATAAAGAGTGCAAGGAGGGTGTAATATGGATACCTAAATAAGGGAGGGCCTTGGGCTGCCATTGGAAAGGGAAGTTCTCCTTTAAGGCTTGAACCATATTATCCCCTGTGTTATATTTTTAGTGCCTGAGATTTTGTGTGATTTATCGTAAGACTGGATATCTGCTAAAAGGTCGGAGTATTGCGTATAGGGTGGGGATGGAGGTAATGGGCGAAGACAGCATCATGAGGATATCGTCGGTAAAGAGAGTGCATTTGTGCTCCCTATCCCCACAATCAATAGCCCGGACATCTATACAATTTTATGGCCAAATGCTCAAGTGCTAGAATAAACAGCAACGGGGAGAGAGGGCAACCTTGGCGAGTGCCTCCATAAATGGTAAAGGGGTAAGACGAGTATCCTTTGACTAGCAAGGATGCCGTGGGATAATTATAGCGAACCCAGTGCATTGACAAGAACTGTGGACAAAATCCATAGCGTGCCATAACATAAATTGATAATCCCAGGAGAGGGAATCAAAAGCTTTATGTACATCTAACGACAGGAACATGCCCCATCTTTCCCCCTTCCCATCCTAGTCCAAGAAAATTGTGGATATTACATCTATATCTTGCTTGGTCTGGTCAGAGGCCTGTTTATTGGGAACAAAGCTTGCTTGATCAGGATGTAAATATAGAGAGATAAAAGAGTAATTCTTTGCTGCAAGGACCTTGGTCATAATTTTCAGATCTACGTTAATCAAGGTTGGTAATTTGCACAATTTCCATGGTCCTTACCTGGCTTTGGTAACACATGTATAAATATTAAAAAAGAATAGCGCACACATGCAAAAGAAATGACTATCAAATATGGAGACAATCCATAAATAAAAATGGGGATTTAGTCCCACCATATGGCCATATCGTGCTCAAGCCCACCACACTATCCATAAAAAAGGGGTGAATTTTTTATGGATAGTGTAGGACCCACTGATAATGGGGTACTTTGACGCAGTGGTGGGCTTGAGCACGATATGGCCATATGGTGGGACTAAATCCCCATTTTTATTTATGGATTGTCTCCATATTTGATAGTCATTTCTTTTGCATGTGTGCGCTATTCTTTTTTAATATACATGTCGCTTGGTCCATAGCTGCACCGGCTTTAGATATACATGTTCAGGGTTTGCTCCCCCAATTTTTTGCTTGTTTAACACATGTATAAATGCCTTGTTCTCATAGGCGGCTCTCTAATTAGGCAAATTAGGCGGTCGCCTAAGGCCTCGCTCCTACAGGGGCCTCACGGCCAGTGGCGGAGCGACAACATTTAGAAAGGCGCAGTCAGGGAAATCTCCCAAATAAAAGATTGTTTTAAATCCTCAGATATAAAAGTTGCAGCAGTGTGCTGCAGTCCCTTCCCTGCAGCTGCCAGGTGTCTGTTGTCCGCTGACACTTACCCCGCCTTCTCTGCCTGGGGATTGGCTGTCTGATCATGTAATCCTAAGATGTGGAGGAATTGGTGGGCGTGTACCTGCATCAGTAGGAAGTGACTGCCCGGTCAGCTCACTCTGCTATCATCGGTTGTTGCTCTGGGAGGAGAGCTTTGCCCTGGCCCAGGAACATGCAGGTAACCAGGCCCCGACTTGTCACTCTGCAGGCTGGTCATAGATTTGTGGTGTCTACTACGCAAAGGGAGTGAGTAGCCCCAGGGAAGTGGGAAGAGTCTTGGAATGGTTGGTGGAGGAGGAGGAGAAGAATAAGAAGGCCCTGGGTGGCTGGAAGAGGAGAGGGTGGCTGGAAGAGAAGGAGAGGGTCCCTGGGTGGCTAGGGGAAAAGGAGAGGGCCCCTGGGTGGCTAGGGGAAAAGGAGAGGGCCCCTGGGTGGCTAGGGGAAAAGGAGAGGGGCCCTGGGTGGCTAGGGGAAGAGGAGAGGGCCCCTGGGTGGCTGAAGGAGAAGGAGAGGGCACCTGGGTGGCTAAGGGAGGAGAGGGCCCCTGGGTGGCTGAAGGAGAAGGAGAGGGCCCCTGAGTGACTGAGGGAGAAGGAGAGGGCCCTTGGGTGGCTGAGGGAGGAGGAGAGGGCCCCTGGGTGGCTGGGGGAGAAGGAGACGGCCCCTGGGTGGTTTGGGGAGAAGGAGATTGCCCCTGGGTGGCTGGGGGAGACGGAGATGGCCCCTGGGTGGCTGCGGGAGAAGGAGAGGGCCCCTGGGTGGCTGGGGGAGAAGGAGAGGGCCCCTGTGCGGCTGGAGGAGAAGGACAGGGCCCCTGGGTGGCTGGAGGAGAAGGAGAGGGCCCTTGGGTGGCTGGAGGAGAAGGAGAGGGCCCCTGGGTGGCTGGAGGAGGAGAAGGAGAGGGACCCTGGGTGGCTGGAGGAGGAGAAGGAGAGGGACCCTGGGTGGCTGGAGGAGGAGAAGGGGAGGGACCCTGGGTGGCTGGAGGAGAAGAAGGGGAGGGCCCCTGGGTGTCTGGAGGAGAAGAAGGAGAGGGCCCCTGAGTGGCTGGAGGAGAAGGAGAGGGCCCCTGGGTGGCTGGAGGAAAAGCAGAGGGGCCCCTGGGTGGCTGGGGAAGAAGGAGAGGGCCCCTGGGTGGCTGGGGGAGAAGGAGAGGGCCCCTGAATGGCTGGGGGAGGAGGAGAGGCCCCCCGTGACGCCAGAGTCAGTTGCCAGGGAAGAGAGTTGAGCTGAGCTAGTCCTGCATATCTGACATCAAAGCCAAACATGGTGGAGCTGGAGCCCTTTGCCCTACACAATGACAGCACCCGAGGTGGAAGGTGAGGGGTAGCGGGGCTGTGACATTATATAGCATATGGACTCTGTACAATATTGGTAGTTTTGGTTGAAATTGTCCTTTAGATGTTTAACTCTGTGTTGTTTTTCCTCCCAGCTGTGAGTGACTGAGGAATGACAGCCCACTATGCTGGGACTTATAGTGCCCTAGAATGTGGAGGACTAAGGAATCCTCAGACCCTCACAGAGGGCACTACAAGTTCCAGAATAGCAGGCTGCCATGCCTTAGCCCCCACAGAGGGCACTACAAGTCTTAGCATAGCAGGCAGTAGTTCCTAAGTCCCCTACAGAGAGCAGTACAAGTCCAAGCATAGCAGGATTCTATTCCTCAGGGAGGAATGGCAGTGCACTATACTGGAATTTCCAGTGCCCTCTGTGGGGACTCAGGTATGGCAGCCTTCTGCAGTGGGACTTGTCGTGCCCTAGACTGTGGCGGACTGAGAAAGGGAAGTGTAAGGGAGTCTCTGGAAACTCTGATGCAAGGGGGAGCTTTGGTGACCACAGAGTTTCTTTTACACCAGAGTCCCCAGCTTTCCCCCCTCAAATCAGGGTTCCCAGAACTCTCCTTACATCAGAGTCTCCAACATTCCTCCTAAATCAGGGTTCCCAGAACTCCTCTTACATCAGAGTCTTCAGATTTCCCTCTTACAGTGTAAGGAAGAAACTCTGGAGACTCTGATGTAAAGGGGGCTCTGTGAAATTTGATTTAAGAGGTTGACTCTAATGTAAAGAGGAATTCTGTGGACTCTGATGTAAGGAGGAGATGCTGGGGGGAATGTGATTTAAGGGAGAACTCTTATGTAAGGGGGGACACTGAACTCTGATGTAAGGTGGGACTCAGGGAATCATGACCTATAGGGAAATGCTGGGGACTGTGATGTAAGAGCAGACATATATATATATATATATACATACATATCCGATGTTTAATGATCTTTGATTAAAGAAGAATTGGTTAGAGAAAATTCTAGAAACTGTGAATTCATAGTACAAAGGTTAAGGCTCTTAATATATGCAATTTATACAGTTAATTTTTATCGCTTGAATTATTTTTCCCATTATGGGCGTGAGTGGGACCTCATGTCCAAGTTTTGCCTTAGGCCTCACAAAGCCTAGAGCCGCCTCTGCTTGTTCTCATTCATTGGGAGGTGCTTACCCTGCTGAATTTCATTATAAAGGGAATGCAAATGTGGAATCAACATCTCGTGATACTTTCTGTAGTAATGTCCAGAGAACCAGTCCAGTCCCGGGGCTTTAGATGAGTTAAGGTTTTTAATTTCCAACTGAATTTCGTCATCTATGAAATCACTATCCATTAGCTCCATATGGGCATGTTGTATTTCAGGTGGAGAAATATCCTGAAAAATGTATCAGCCTGAGCCTTTTGGAAAGAGTCTGGCTTGCCATAGAGTGCGGAATAGAAATCATAAAATTCTCTTACTACTGATTGTGGGTTCTGTGTCAGTTGACTGTTTCTGAGAAGTAACCTAGGCAGAGCGGACGTGTAGACTCTTGGAGCTAATTTTTGTGCTAGCATTGTGTTAGGCTTATCACACATTGCGTAAAAACGATGTCTAGACCGAGGAATATTTTTCAGCCTGAGTGGTAAGGCTCAGGGCTACCCGTGCCATATCAATTTTGTGCCAAATATTTATCTGTAGAGATTTACGCTGTTCCTCCCTTGTTGGTTAATCACAGTTTCACTAATTTGTTTTGCTCTAGCTGCCAACTGAATGAGTTTTCCCCTAATAGTGGCTTTATGAAACATATAGTCCACATATCATATGTGCCTTATAACGAATTCCATCAATAGGACATCCCACCAGTGGCAGCTGGTGTATATGGGGTGCAGTGTGTCCGGCCCTCTAATCTACATGCGGGGTGCCGGACGCATGGAGTTCAATGCGGCTTTTTTTTTTTTTTAACCATGTGACTAGAGCCAGAGGCTCTCACAGGTTAAAAAATGGGTGAGCTCCCAGTTGTGTGACAATAGCCAATGAAAATTCACTACTGTCACACGGATCCTCCTCCTGGCCAATCAGGAAGTGGGTTTTGAGACCCGTTTCCCGATTGGCTGAAAGGAGAAGCCATGCCATTGGGCATGGAGCAGGAGGGAGGAGATGCAGAAGACAGGGGGAAGAAGCCGGAGCCGCCGCTGCCGCATCCAGGCAGGGTGAGTAAGGGGGGGGTCCTGTCCTGTCCTGCCTCCTGTCTCCTGTCTCTCCTGTCTCGCTGTGGTTTGGGGGGGGGTATGGTGTGCGGCCGCCCCCCCCCCCCCCCTCCCCATGGAGCACCATCCGCCACTGCATCCCACTGTACAGTGCTAGAAAATGAACAAAAGTACTAGTGCAAACAATAGATAATAAAGTGCTGGTGCTCGCCTTCACTTGTACACACAAGCCGCTTACCTTATAATCTGACCCCTGTGTTACCAGTGGGCCAGACAAAGCAGTTCCCTTCTAGGGATATACTAGAACCAGAATGTTGCTGGGTCCTGTCCACCTTAATCTCCCTCCGATCGGCTCACCAGAGCCTCGGTGACACTCCACAGTATATAAGGGGACAAGAAAGTAACACCATCTAGTGCTCTCTGTTAAGTGTTTTTTATTATACAAATAAAACAAAGGTAAAACTCACAAAACATAGCACTTCAGCCGTGCGGGCTGATCGGGCTTTGAACATGCTATTCCTTCCTCAAGATGGCCGCGATTTGACGTCAGTGCGCAGGCTCCGTCTCCGCGTATAGGCATTAACTTGACTTGCCGTGTTTGGGGGAAGAAAAGTGCTGACTATGACATAGTTACATAGTTAGTGAGGTTGAAAAAAGACATCATTCCCTCCAGTTCACCCTATGATGTGTGTGTGTGTTTATGTCAATAGTACATTGTATACCCCAGTATGTTGTGGTCGTTAAGGTGCCTATCTAATAGTTTTTTTAAACTATCGATGCCCTCCCCTGACACCACTGCTTGTGAAAGAGAATTCAACATCCTTACCGCTCTGACAGTATAGAACCCTTAACGCAATTTAAGGTTAAACCGCTTTTCTTCTAATTTAGCAAATGGCCGTGAGTCCTTTTATATTCCCTTCCGCTGAATAGTTTGTTCCCTATGGTAGGGTCCCCAGTACGGTATTTGTACATTGATATCATATCCCCACTCAAGCAACCCTAAGAACACAGTCCCTACAGTCAAGCATGGAGGTGTTAACAATATGCTTTGGGGCTGCTTCTCTGCTAAAGGTACAGGCTCACTTTGCGGCATTGAGGGGCCAATGAACGGGGCCATGCAATGTAAAATCTTGGATGACAACCTTCTTCCCTCAGCTAGAACACTGAAAATGGGTCGTGGATGGGTTCTACAGCATGACAATGACCCAAAACATACCGCTAAGGCAACAAGGAAGTTGCTCAAGAAGAACCACATTAACCACTTAGGGACCAACCTATTTCGTACATATGTTGTTTACAAGTTAACCACTCTGCAACCGCTCACAGTAATACTACTGCGGCAGAGTGGCTCGTTCCCGTCCAGCCACGTAGTATTAACGTGACTGGACTCCTCCCCTTCTGGGCGCCGCTTGCGCGCCGCCGGAGGCTCGCTCCCGCTGTTTTCATTCACAGCGGGAGTCGGGCCAGGGGAGGAGCAGCGGCGATCGCCGCTGCTCTTACCCGATCGTCGGGGATCGAGTCTGGAGATCCGCCCGCTGTGTGTAAACACAGCGGGCGGATCTCCATAGTGACAGGGAGTGACAGATCGGACTGTTCAGCATAGCTGGACATCCGATCTGTCCATGAATCACACAGTCACCTCCCCCCCTACACGTCAGTAAGCACCAGGCATACATTAACCCCTCCCTCTCCAATAAAATTAACCCCTTCCCTGCCAGTGTCATTTTTACAGTAACAGTGCATATATATAGCACTGATTACTGCAGTAATGTCACTGGTACCCCCAAAAGTGTCAAAAATGTCAGTCAGGGGTCCGGTCTGTCCGCCGCAATGTCGCAGTCCCGCAAAAAAAATCGCAGATCGCCGCCATTACGCGTTAAAAAAAAAAACACCAAAAATGACAGAAATCTTTCCCTTTGTTAGTAAACGCAATAACTTTTGCGCAAACCAATCAAAATACGCTTATTGCGATTTTTTTTACCAAACATATGTAGCATAAAACAAATTGGCCAAAAACTTTTAAAAAAATTGGTTTTTACATCTTTTTTGGGGGGAATTTCATATAAAAAAATGTGAAAAATATTGTTATTTTTTCAAAATAAACGCTCTTTTTTTGTTTATAGCGCAAAAAGTAAAAATCGCACAGGTGATCAAATACCACCAAAAGAAAGCTCTGTTTGTGGGAAAAAAAGGACGTAAATTTCGTTTGGGTACGGCGTCGCACGACCGCGCAATTGTCAGTTGAAGTCGCACAGCGCCGAATCGCAAAAAGTGGCCTGGACGGAAGACAGCAAAATCCTCCGGTTGTAAAGTGGTTAAAATAAGTATTTTTTGCTAGAAAATTATTTAGAACCTCCAAACGTTATACTGTATATAAAAAATGGGTATCCCTGTAAGGTAACTGTTTTGTATGTGGCATTGGCATATGACTTGCTACTTGAGCCAGCTAACAGTGAGGCCTGAACTGTATGGTGCTGCACTTTTTACTGTCTCTTTAGGACTGCATGCAGTGAATTGTTTTTGGGACTGCGAGGCAAAAAGGCAGTCACTTGTTGTGCTTAACCGCTTGCCGACCGCCGCACGACTATTTACTGCGGCGGTCAGCTCCTCACAGGCAGAGCGACGTAGTACTACATCGCTAGCCTGTGAGGGTCTCGGGAGTGAGTGCGTGCCGCCGGAGGTGCGCTCCCGCACGGGGGGGACCCGATCGTCCTCCGGTCACTCACGATCGTCGGTGCAGAGGGAGAAAGGCAGGCGGCTAATGTAAACAAGCCGCCTGTCATTCTCCCCTGTGTATGAATGATGATCATACGGTTCTACTATGTAGGACCGTTGATCACTGTTCATACAGCTCAAGCCACAGCCAATCACAGTTAGAATCACGCCCCTAGGGACACACATAACCCCTCCCTCTCAAAAAAAGTTAACCCCTTCATTGCCAGTGTAATTTTACAGTAACAGTGCATATGTATAGCACTGATTACTGTAGTAATGTCACTGGTAACCCCAAAAGTGTCAAAAATGTCAGTCAAGGGTCCGATCTGTCCGCCGCAATGTCGCAGTACCGCAAAAAAAATCGCAGATCGCCGCCATTACGCGTTAAAAAAAAAAAAAAAATGACAAAAATCTTTCCCTTTGTTAGTAAACGTGATAACTTTTGCGCAAACCAATCAAAATACGCTTTTTGCGATTTTTTTTTACCAAAAATATGTAGCAGAAAACAAATTGGCCGAAAATGTTAAAAAATTTTGATTTTTACATTTTTTTGGGGGAATTTCATATAAAAAAATGTGAAAAATATTGTTATTTTTGCAAAATTGACGCTCTTTTTTTGTTTATAGCGCAAAAAGTAAAAATCGCACAGGTGATCAAATACCACCAAAAGAAAGCTCTGTTTGTGGGAAAAAAAGGATGTCAAATTTGTTTAGGTACAGCGTCGCACGACCGCGCAATTATCCGTTAAAGTCACGCAGTGCCGAATAGCAAAAAAAAACCTGGTCGGAATGGGGGTAAAATCTTCCGGGGCTTAAGTGGTTAAACTGAAAAACAATGGTGTAAACACAGCTGCAGTTGCTCACCAGTCCTGGCATACAGCAGACTTGCTGTACTGGGCACTTGTCTGTCCTTATGAATCTGGTCCTCAAAAGCTCAGTCCCAGCGCAAGGTCCTCAGTAGCTTGACCCCAGCACTCTGGTCACACAGCATGCTGGTCTCTCCGGCTCCGGTCCCCTACACTCTGGTGTAGTCACACACAGGCATCATAGGTTTAAAAAATACAATTTTGACTTTAAAAGTTTTACAAAAACTTGACATTTCTTTTAAATGTTAAAAAAGTGAGGGTGGTGAAGAGGCTACAACTTTCAGCAGCAGCATTAGTTTGCCCTCCATGAATTACATAAGGGGAATTTACCAATAGCAAAGGCATGGACAGATATTTTATTATTCCCGTCATTCAGAATATAGGGCCCGCTAGTCTTCTAGATTGTAAGCTCTAACGAGCAGGGCGCTCTAGTTCCTCCTGTATTGAACTGTATTGTAACTGTATTGACTTACCTCAAATTGTAAAGCACTGCGCAAACTGTTGGCGCTATATAAATCCTGTATAATAATAATAATATATTTGAAAAATTCAGATGTGTGTTCATGCTTCATAATTATAAAGTATCTATTTGGTTTTCAGATCACCAGTTTAGATGCCTAATGATCTCTTGCTTTAAATATACAATTTAAAAACAAATAATAGAAAGCGCCCATTGTAGTACCCAGACACATGAGCAGTGGAGAAGTCCATTAATGAAAAGCTTTATGTGTCAGCATTCATTATTTTTCTCCACAAGGAAAGTGTCAAGACAGAATACATGCCCCAATAATTCTAATCCCCAAGAAGAGAGGACAGAACAGGATCTAGTGAACCGTTAAGTCTTATGGAAACATGAAAACCAAATGGGCTTATGGCAAAGAACAAAGCATACTTACAGTATACAATAGCCATCAGTCAGCAATTTCCTGTTTAAATTTCATTTTATTGACTTCTAAAATTAAAAATCACATTCTGCGCACTGCGTAGAACAGTCCAACATTCATAGGTTTAAAAAGATAGTAAAGAACACTAAGTGGTAAAGAGTCTAAAGACAAACAATAGGTTGTCAAAATGCAATGTGAAAAATTAATAAATTGCCCAAGTGAAAAACAGTGTTCAACATGAAGATTAGGAAGTAGGGATTGGAAAGGACGAATAGGCAGAGAGGGAGAGAGGAATGGAGAGGATGGCAATAAGAAGTAGTAATGGTGGGGAGAACCAGTCATCAATTTTTATTAAAAGTGAAACTCCTGTTTCAGGGGATTCCTGTAATTTGACTTTACCAAAGTCTGCCTTCAACCACGGGAGGACTAGCAACCTTTTGCCCAGGAGCTGGGGGGGGGGGGTAAACACAATCAGCTAGCCCTTTAATGGTAGGGCCAGTTTTCTGTATTTCTGTGGGCTACAGAAAGTATTCTATGCAAAGTGTACCATTGTGCCACATTAATTGTTGGAAAATTTCCCTAAAGGACATGTGAAGAACCTTTTCACATCTTCCAATATCAGCTTCCTTTTCAGCTCTCGGCACCTGATCTCATGATATCTATGAACCAAAAAGAAAGTTAGTGCTACATAATACATATAAAGATGTGAAAAACCCTCATAGGTTGGTCAGACAGAAGAAAGTAAAACACATAAGCAGCGCTGGTATAAATATATTGAACATCAATATATAAGGTGAGCGAAAAATGTTCATGCACTATGAAACTGCAAAGTCCACCAAAATACAGATTCCAGAGGGATGGCCAATCACCACGGAGTGAAGGGATATTTATGGAAACTTCCACCGCACCTTGTGACCCCCTATGCACTCAACACTCACCAGAAATATGAAAAAGTATGCCTTATATATATATAATCTCTCGCTCCGGATCACTCCACTGCATAACCTTACGAAGGCAAGTATTTCCGAAGCACAGCTCTGAGTTGCAAGCCCAAAGTCAAGCCGCAGCAATGGTATATATAATAAGCAAACAAGTAAATCCAACGAGCAGAAAAGGATAAGACACTGTGTGGCCAAGATCTCACCGCCACCCGCTCCGTCTACGTTCAGGAATACTCGAACAAATCCGTGACTCTCGTCCGTGTTCTGGGATAATCGGATACTTCCGTACCTGCAGACAGCGTCTGGTGTGTTGGGGTGATAGCGTGCTCACGCTCTGACGCGTTTCGTCATTGGCTGACTTCAACAGAGGGAGTGGGGTTTTTTTTAGTGCTACATAATAGCCAGTATGGGTCACTGACTGCAGGTTCCACTCTGATCAATGTCTGAATGGTAAAGTATTTCCACTCAGGGCACCCAGCACAACAGATCATAAATGTCCTACAACCAGTATGACACCTATAAGAGAAGGGGTAGTAAATACTTAGTGAGGTTTCTGGAATATCTGCTCCCTCGCCGCATGCTGTGGTTCTTTCTGCCGGCTCATATGTACAGTAACTAGGGTGGCACAGTGGTGTAGTGGTTAGCACTTTCACCTAGCAGCAAGAGGGTCGCTGGTTCGAATCCCAACCACGACACTACCTGCCTGGTAGTTTGCACGTTCTCCCTGTGCCTGCGCGGGTTTCCTCCGGGTACTTCGGTTTCCTCCCACACTCCAAAGACATGCTCGTAGGTTAATTGGATCCTGTATAAAAAAAAAAAATAATAAATTGGCCCTACTGTGTATGTATGTGAGTTAGGGACCTTAGATTTTAAGCTCCTTGAGGGCAGGGACTGATGTGAATGTACAATGTATATGTAAAGCGCTGCATAGATTGACAGCGCTATATAAGTACCTGAAATAATAATAAAATAAAAACTAGTTGATGTACATTGTAGTTAAAGGATTTCGGCACATCCAAAGGGTCCAATAACAGGATTTCAGCACATGCAAAATGTCCAATACCAGGCAACAGGGAAGTGGCTGCATTATAACACACGGGCCACCAGAAAGTTAAGTATATTAACTTTTCTCTAACTGGCTTGGTATTTTGTACAAATGACCATATATTGACAGGGACACTTTAATAACTGTAATGAATTGACTCATATAACAGATATGATATTTTTCATATCTAAATGCCTGGGATATTTTTTTAAAGTAAGTTATATAGCTAAATACATTATGTAAGCAAAAGGCACAGTATACATTTTTTTAACTTTTCTTTTACTGGACATCTATCTTTTGACCAAGAATTAACAATAGGAATAAAGAATTCACTTGCTGAAGGTCAAGCAAACTTTTATCACCACTGACCAATATGGTACTTGGTAAAAAAAATGAAAAAATAAATGCGTGTTGCACTGGCTGTCCCTCTAGGGCTCTTCTATCTGTATCTTCCATTATTTTGTCACTGGTCCTTCCTCCTCTCTTCCTCTTGACTGGTTGTCCCTCACGTAACCCCCTCCCTTTCTTTTTCTGCTTCTTCTTCAGCCTGTGTCAGTATCACAGTTTGTCTCTTAGCTGCCTTCTGCTGATGATGGTCAGATTCCGAGCTTTTGCCATCTGCATCTGGTACGGCCTCTAGCAGGTAAGTGCTTTTCCCCCTCTGGGGTTTTGGCGTTGGAAGGGTACGTGGGATCATATCATTGCAGCTAAACAATATGGTTACGGCACCCAAATACATTAGATTAATTTCTGATGATATCAAAATTAGGAATACGTGTTTCTGAACTCCTCTAAAATGTGTCAAGTCGTTTCTAAGCAGTTACAAGATACTTGATGGAGATAGAAGCCCAGCATATCATTTTTTTTTTTTACCGAACTCCATTTCAACAACCGGCAAACAGGGAATGTAAGATAAAATCTCCAAAGTGTAGATCATATGCTAATCACATCAGCCTTAGTGACAGTATAAAGCCTCATCGTGCATTTGCAAATGTATGACTTTAAGACTTTTGCTTTCTTTCTTTAGTAGTTCTTTAATTTGTTTTTTTTATTAGTTTTCCTTTGTAAGCCTGCTAAATGTTAAAGAATGTATTATGAGCTAACAAAGGCCTCATGGGATCTATGATGGTGTGAAAGGTTAATGGATGTCAGGAATTACAAACAAAAGCAAGATTCCATAGCCCAAACCCCCTTTTTATTTGTAAACCCAACAGCATTCGCAGTTGGCTACACTTAAAATTGCACATAATGAATTTCTCACCTGTGTAGTTCCCAAATGTATTATTATCCACAGGCAGCCCACACATGGCATACCCTCCGGGATCCTTTCTTTAATGTGCTCCCAGCAAAAAAATGAGCTGAATCTCTCCAGTCATCTGCAGTCCTCAGGAAGACTCCCTGTGGGAAGGAGAGGAATAATTCTAGGTCACTGTCCAACCCCTGGGCCAGATAACCAAAACTTAGATAACAAAAGGTTCTTAAAGCTGAAGTTTAGCTTAAAAAAACAAAAAAAAAAACAAACATTTTTTTTCTCTAAACCTTTAGTTACATTTGCTTACCTTTAATGAAACATGCGCAGGTTGCTGTATTCTGAAGAAATCTTCACTGCAGGACTGCCCTGTCCTCTTCCTGTTGCTGAACAGGTTTCCCTCCTGCCCTCTTCTCCATTGAGAAAAGTCCTTTCATTTATGACAGTGCTTGTAGCATGACCTGTGAATTGGGGGGGGGGGGGGGGGAATATCCTGTGACTTTCAGACTCTTCCCCATCTTTTTTTTATTTGCCCACAGTTCTGATTTAACCACTTAAGCCCCAGGCCTATTTCTGACACTTTTTGTTTACAAGTTAAAATCTGTAGCAAAGACTCTGGAAAATAAAATGGCGGTCATTGCAATATTTTTTGTCACGCGGTATTTGCGCAGCGGTCTTTGAAACGCGATTTTTTTGGAAAAATTACGAAAAATCACATTTCACTGCAATTAAAAAATTGAAACAGTAAAGTTAGCCCATTTTTGTATATTGTGAAAGAGGATGTCACGCCGAGTAAATAGATACCCAATATGTTATGGTTTAAAATTGCGCACACCCGTGGGATGGCGACAAACTACGGTCAATAGAAATCTCAATCGGCGACATTTTAAAAAATTTTAACGGTTACCAGTTTAGAGTTGGAGTGTAGCTCTTTTTTTTTTTTTTAATTATTGCTCACGCTCTGGCGATCGCAGGAATACCTCATATGTGTGGTTTGAACAGTGATTTAATTCGCGGCTCGACTTCCATATACGTTTTCTTTCGTGCCAGAGCTAACGGCGACGGGGGCGGCTAAAATTATTATTATTTTTATCACAGGTTTGAAAAAAAAAAAGTAAACATCCCTTGTGACAGCAATATGCAGTGACAGGTACTCTTAATTGAGGGATCGAGGGTCTAAAAGACCTTAGACCCCTCCACTACACTAAAAACGGCATTTTTGAATACACTCGTTTTTTTGAATCTGCCGCCTTTAGCAGCAGAGTAACCCGGACGTGACATCATGGACGCCGCCTCCGGGTTACGTCATCGGAGACCCGATCGAAGCCGCATCCAGCTTAGATAGGGACTCCATCAATGTCGGCTGGGCGCTCGGGGCTCCCAGTGGGACAGGAGACCTGGGCAAAGCCGCGGAAGGCGGCGGGAGGGGGGGGGGGGCATCCCCTCCCGCTCGCCGGGGTAAAGATCAAGTGGCTCCCGAGCCATATCGGTCATTACCGCCGGAAAGCCGACCGCCGGCTCTAAACAACGGTACTGGGGTGATGCCTCTAGCTAGAGGCATCATCCCAGTATAACCCCGCAAAGTCAGCCGACGTACCCATACGTCACTTTGCGGTAAGTGGTTAAAATATTTCAACATTTCCAAAAAACATTTCCAACTTTTTGGAGGGCCAAAAGCCTATAGCTCTCACAAGATACCTACTGGGCAAGTAGACATGCTTAGGGGTGCTTAGGGAATATAAGTATACAGTACCTGTCTAAGTGCATTCCAGATGACTACTTACAAATAGGGAAGTAGCAGAACTCCTGAACAGGGGAAATGTTCTAACTCGACCGTGAACCCAATTGAAGTCTATGGGAGCCGAATAGTAAAAATCAAAAGTGCCCATTTTGAAGTCTAAAATGCAAGTAATTTGCCATACATTGGGTATAGGGGTCTGGGTACTGCCCTGGGGGACATGTACCAATAAAAATGCTCTTTGGGTCTGGGTCTGGTATGGATTTATAAGGGAACCCCAAGCCAAAATGTAAAAAAAAAGGTGTGGGGTCATCCCAAAATTCATACCAGCCCCATATCCGAGCATGCAGCCCGGCAGGCCAGGAAAGAAGAGGTAAGTATAACATTTTTATTTATTATTTTTTTTTTTTAATAACCTTTAATATCACTTTAAGCTGTCATTGGAAGTGCCACGCCACTATTGGCTATTAGGTCTGACCATTGAACACCAGTTATAACAGGGGTCACCTTTTATACAGCCTCTTTAAAGTTTTATGGGTCTCTTAAAGTAAAGTAAGCCCTAATACATTTGTTTTATTGTTCACTTTGGGTCATTTAAATGTACCATTAAAGTGTATTATTATATCTGTTTGACAGGCTGGGTGGGACAAGGGGGGAGGGGAGAAGAGGGGCAGTGGTCTCATGTGGGGGGCGGGGGCAGGGGCGCATGGCAAACTGTCTCTGCTACAGGCTGACAGCAGCATCACTACTCCTGTTAGCTTAGCACTGGAAGTGACAAGTCTGAAGAGGGGTAGAGCACTGGGAGGAGGTGAAGCCTGTGCTCTCTCTCCTCCAGTTCCTTCTTCCTGCCAGTGCCATGCTACTGAATACAGTTAATACAGGAACACTGTCAGATCGCTGTGTATCTGCATCTTTCTGCTTTCGTTTTACATCCCTGGCTACCTCCTCCCTATACTGCTCCTTTTTTTAGCAGCAGAAAATGTGGCTAGGGGGGCAGGTAAACAAACCCTGCAAAAACCCAATCTGACAGCCAGTATCATTGCTAGTTTGGGCACCCAGGACACATTCCCCACATCTCCTGTGGGGTATCCCAGGTCCCCGATGCCATGATCGCTGTCACTGCAGCAGTTGACATCTCCCCTTGCCAGCTGCCTGTCACAAGTTGTAAGTAGTGTCTCATGCAGGGCCGGCCCTACCATGGGTCACACCGGGTCCATTTCCAGCAGTCCAGTGTGTCATTCAGGGGTGGACGGGGCTGGGGGGCAGGGTGACAGCGGCCCCCCTGGCCACTCCTCTGCCCTGTAAAAAGGCTGCCCTGCTGCCCTCAACAAGCATAATCATAGTTGCTGGGCGTGAGGGTGCTCACACCGTCTAACATTGGCTGTTAAACACTCGAACACACACAAAGAGCTCAGGTGTGTGCTGCTGAGGCGTGGTCCCCGCAGGAGACAGAGAGCAATGAAAGATCCCTTCCCTACCGGCTCTGCAAGCAACCGATGTTCGGGCGCAGCTTGCAAGGCTTGCATTTCTATTGGTTGGAACTGGAGGAGGAGGTGCCGCTGGCCTCGCACCCAGGTTTTTGATCACCTATGCGATATTAATTTTTTGCGCTATAAACAAAAAAAAGAGTGACAATTCTGAAGGAAAAAACAAACAATATTATTCACATTCTGCTATATAACATTCCCAAAAAATAAACATTTTTCATCCTTTTAGGCTAATTTGTATTCTGCTATATATTTTTGGTAAAAAAAAAAAAAATGGCAACAAGCGTATTTTGATTGATTTGCACAAAGGTTATCGTGTCTACAAACTAGAGGAACGATTTATTTCATTTTTATTATTTATTTTTACTAGTAATGGCGGCGATCTGCGATTTATAGCGAGACTGCAACATTGCGGCAGACAGATCAGACCCCTAACTGCCATTTTTTACACTTTTGGGGGGACCAGTGACATTACTACAGTAATCAGTGTTAAAAAATATGCACTGTTACTGTAAAAATGACACTGGCAGGGAAGGGGTTAAGCTAGTGGGTGATCAAAGGGTTAATTGTGAACCTAGGGGAGTGTTTTCTAACTGTGGGGGTAAGGACTTGTGAAATGATCATAGAGACCTGGGATCCTATATAGACGGATCACAGGCGCTCTGTGATCATTTCAGAGAGAACAACAGTCTGCTGTGTTTACAACAGCTGATCGTCCTTCTCTCTCAGCAGGGAGTGATCGCAGGTGCCTGGCGGCAATCGCAGGTGCCTGGCGGCAATCGCGGCCGCCGGTCCCATGGATCGGCATCTCTGCTTTTAACGGGGGTGGGAGCATGCCACCGGTGGCGCGCGCTCGCATCCCATCAACACTCCTGCTAACCGATGTACCCCTACATCGATTTGCACAGCTGAGCCAGCCAGCGCACTGCGGCAAGTGCTTAAAAAGGAAAGGTAATTTTCAATAACATTCAATTACAATATGACTTATATATATATATATATATATATATATATATATATCTATATACATCTATATATATATATATATATATATATATATATATAGATATATATAGATATATATAAATATATACAGTATATATATATATATATATATACAGTATATATATATATATATATATATATATATATATATATATATGCAGTGCCTTGCGAATGTATTCGGCCCCCTTGAACTTTGCAACCTTTTGCCACATTTCAGGCTTCAAACATAAAGATATAAAACTAATTTTTTGTGAAGAATCAACAACAAGTGGGACACAATCATGAAGTGGAAAGAAATTTATTGGATATTTCAAACTTTTTTAACAAATAAAAAACTGAAAAATTGGGCGTGCAAAATTATTCAGCCCCCTTAAGTTAATACTTTGTAGCGCCACCTTTTGCTGCGATTACAGCTGTAAGTCGCTTGGGGTATGTCTCTATCAGTTTTGCACATCGAGAGACTGAAATTTTTGCCCATTCCTCCTTGCAAAACAGCTCAAGCTCAGTGAGGTTGGATGGAGAGCATTTGTGAACAGCAGTTTTCAGTTCTTTCCACAGATTCTCGATTGGATTCAGGTCTGGACTTTGACTTGGCCATTCTAACACCTGGATATGTTTATTTGTGAACCGTTCCATTGTAGATTTTGCTTTATGTTTTGGATCATTGTCTTGTTGGAAGACAAATCTCCATCCCAGTTCTTTTGCAGACTCCATCAGGTTTTCTTCCAGAATGGTCCTGTATTTGGCTCCATCCATCTTCCCATCAATTTTAACCATCTTCCCTGTCCCTGCTGAAGAAAAGCAGGCCCAAACCATGATGCTGCCACCACCATGTTTGACAGTGGGGATGGTGTGTTCAGGGCGATGAGCTGTGTTGCTTTTACGCCAAACATAACGTTTTGCATTGTTGCCAAAAAGTTTGATTTTGGTTTCATCTGACCAGAGCACCTTCTTCCACATGTTTGGTGTGTCTCCCAGGTGGCTTGTGGCAAACTTTAAACAACACTTTTTATGGATATCTTTAAGAAATGGCTTTCTTCTTGCCACTCTTCCATAAAGGCCAGATTTGTGCAGTATACGACTGATTGTTGTCCTATGGACAGAGTCTCCCACCTCAGCTGTAGATCTCTGCAGTTCATCCAGAGTGATCATGGGCCTCTTGGCTGCATTTCTAATCAGTCTTCGCCTTGTATGAGCAGAAGGTTTAGAGGGACGGCCAGGTCTTCGTAGATTTGCAGTGGTCTGATACTCCTTCCATTTCAATATTATCGCTTGCACAGTGCTCCTTGGGATGTTTAAAGCTTGGGAAATCTTTTTGTATCCAAATCCGGCTTTAAACTTCTCCACAACAGTATCTCGGACCTGCCTGGTGTGTTCCTTGTTCTTCATGATGCTCTCTGCGCTTTAAACGGACCTATGAGACTATCACAGTGCAGGTGCATTTATACGGAGACTTGATTACACACAGGTGGATTCTATTTATCATCATTAGTCATTTAGGTCAACATTGGATTATTCAGAGATCCTCACTGAACTTCTGGAGAGAGTTTGCTGCACTGAAAGTAAAGGGGCTGAATAATTTTGCACGCCCAATTTTTCAGTTTTTTATTTGTTAACAAAGTTTGAAATATCCAATAAATTTCGTTCCACTTCATGATTGTGTCCCACTTGTTGATTCTTCACAAAAAATTATAGTTTTATATCTTTATGTTTGAAGCCTGAAATGTGGCAAAAGGTTGCAAAGTTCAAGGGGGCGAAATACTTTCGCAAGGCACTGTATATATATATGTATTAGGGATCAACCGATTATCGGCAAAGCCGATATATCGGGGGTCGATATGCACTTTCCCCGATATATCGGAATCGGCCCCTGAGGTTAATGATATTGCCAATATTTCGGGAAAGTGCTGTACCTGAGTGATGCCTGCAGCTAGAGGCATCACCCCGGTACCGGTGTCCATAGCCGATGCTCGGCTGTCTTGTAATGACAACCGATGTGGCTGAGAAGCCGCTCGGCTGTCATTACAAGAAACGGGAGGGGACACCTTCCGCGGCTCGCCCGGGTCTCCCGTCCCACCGGGAGCCCCGGGCAACCAGCCTGCACAGCCGCCAAAGAGAGGACCCAATCAAAGCCGCATTCGGCAATGATCGGGTCTCCATGCAAAAACCTGGAAGTGATGTCATCACTTCCGGGTACTGTGCCAAATTAAAAAAAATGACAGCCAAACTTGGCGTTTTGAATGCTTTTAAGTGCAGAGGAGGGTTTTGGGGGTCTTTTAGACTCCCAGATCCCTCCACAACAGTACCAAGTAAATAAAATAAAAACATTTTTTGTTTTTTTTTTACGTACGAAAATATAGGCCAATTTCAGCCGATACTGAAATGCATTGGCCAAAATAGCAGTATTGGTAGCGGCAACGAAAAAACGATATCGGTCGATCACTATATATATAATTTTTTTTTTTGTTTTTGTTTTTTTTTTTATTTGCTCATTTTTTTCCCACGACAGTGGGGTTACCCTTTACGCTTAAGAACACTTAAGGTTTATTACCACTTTAAGATTGAATTTTTAAATTCTTGCATTAATCCAGTCATGACTGGTCCTCTTTAAGCAAAAGGCAGGCACAAGTAAACACATTTTCAATTTACATAATTCTATTGGAATGTTGTTTTTACAGTAATTCACTTTGGCTCTTTCCAAAAAAAAAAAAACTTGAAAATAATTATAGAATCATATGTGGAATTAATATAATAAAAGCCTGTGTTAGACAAGGTGCCTATTGGTGTAAAAGTATACGAGATCACGAGGAGCACCTATGGTATTTTGTTTTTTAAGTCAAAGAAAAAGAGGATTAATTTGAAATAATTCGACTCTGACATAGCCTGGAAAGCAGATGAAAGAAGAAATCAGACAGGTGGACATGACAGAACACATACTTTGAGGATTGTTTGTGCATGTTGATACCACAGTAGCTCAGCCATAATTCGACGTAGTGCTATGGAAAATAAAACAATGCTTGGATGAGGGCCCATGTTGCAGGAAGTAACTAAGATTCTTAACTGTTTTATATAGGAAATTATTAACACTGGATGGCACAAAAGACATAAATTCTCACTGTAATGGGGAAGTCTAATGTATTTTCAGTGAATACATATTTTGCAGTACATTATGTTATGGCACTGGGGGTCCCACGATACTTAAAGTGATACTAAATATACAATGCCTTATTTCCATTATCCATTTTATTTATGTATAAAGATCTTTTTACATACAAAAATGGATAATGGCAAGTAAGCATTGTATGTTTAGTATCACTTTAAATATTGTGGGACCCCCAGTGCCATAACATAATGTACTGCAAAATATGTATTTACTGAAAATAAAAAATAATGTTAATAATTTCAGATACTCGGATCATATTTTTTTAATCGTTGCTGTTCACATGTCACATGACATTTCCCAGGTCTTTCCTGTTTCCTGAGTTTCTAGTACTCTACTGATGTATGAATCTATATCTGCACAGCGTTGATTGGACTGTGCCAGTACCATGACATGAAAGAAGGCTTTCAGAATAGAGAATTAAAATAATTAATAGCAATAACGCATTTTAACTCTTCATACAAATCTATATTTCAAAGCAATTTTTTTTTTTGCAATAACATGGTGTAGGTAGAGTTTAAAGTGGAGTTCCGCCACCCCCCGGCCACCTCCAAAAATTAAATGTCAGCAGCTACACATAGTCACATACTGTAGCTGCTGACTTTTAATATTAGGACACGTCGCTTTCCTGGAATCCAATGTTTCCATCACTGTCGGTTGCTGCCGCCACCATTGCGGCTTCAAAGCCAGTTCCCTACTGCGAATGCGCAAAGCACGCAGCGCTCTTTTTCTGGTCCAGCAGCAGAAGAAGGAGGGAGAGGGGGCTGAACTGCTGACGTACCTCGCCCCAGCAAGGTCTGATAAAAGTGGGGACAGGGTACCTCCATTTGGAACCTTTTGGAAGGGTGGAATCAGAAAAGCGTAAGTTCCACTTTTGAACCTCTTCACGCTGAAAGCATATCTGGAGGAGGTTCTGACAATTACAGGCCTCTCTAGCCTGTGACTCTGGTGTGTATGTGCTGGAACTAACAGGGAGGTGAAGCCTCCATCAATCACCATGTTATATCCCACCCCCCATAGTGTTCAGCAATATGAGGACATGGAGGAGGAGGGAGGGAGGGGGAGTGTCATTCAGCACTGTGTAGGTAGAATGTGTGACCTGTGTACATGTTTGTTCTCTTTTTCTTCCCTGAAGGACTGCGGGAAACTACTATGCAGTACTTTACAGTTCTATTACTGTATATATTGCTTAAATATATGTTAGATAGTTTAGGATTAGTTAGGAATGTGGCTGTTTCTTCACAAAACAGCAGATTTCTTATATTTTTTCACCTTTAATTTATTTTTATATACTGGCCACATATATGGAATGCCACTTTGGCCCTGTTCATATATTAACACTCTTTTCCCCCTTCCAAGTTTGTGAGATACTCTGCCTAGATTTTTGCAAAAAGCTTTTGTAGTGGTGGCTGCCCAGGCCAATGAGGACATGGCCTATTTTTGTTTGGGGGGTGAGTGTAGCACCCTCCTAGGTACGTGTGAGGATTAGTATAGAAAAGAACAGCTAGGTACATTTATTGCTGTCTGTTTAACAGAGAGCTGTGATTGGCTAGTGTAGGTTGCTCAGTATGCCCTGGTGCTGTTAATGCTGTCTTGAGTTCCCCTGTATCCAAGCCACTAGCCAAAATTCTGGATAATAGGCAGAAACCACGCAGATGGGAGCATGAATATTTATACAGCCCTGGCTAATTACAATGGAAGGTGCCCCATGCATGCTGGGTGCCTGTATTTATATTCTAGGAGCACATGGGCTTGGATCTTTCCTAAAAGAGGATTGCACCAGGTAGGTGAGAGGCGCTGCCTCCCCTGGCACTTGCAGCCATGTGGCCCCAAGTAGGTGATCAGAGGGCCTGAATTGAGAGAAAGTGTGCTGCCATATGGCCTCAGGTGGGAGTCCTGAGGGCCTGAAGTTAGTAAGAGTGACCCTGGTTCTGCTGATCTGATCTGGTATTACTGATATAGAGTGTAGCTTGGAAGTTAGAAGGAGGCTACCAGCTGTACCTGGACATTTTTTGAGTACAGACAACCTAAAGGATCTATAGACTTGTACTTTTAACCCCTTCTGGTGTGCTTTATAGTCAGCTGAGGGTCTGAACAAGGGAACACTGGCTAGTGTTCTGAAGAGCTTGTCCAACTGTTGCTACTGCATAGGACTTTGCTCTGTTCTACTACTTTTGGACTGCCGTAACTGGCTTGTACCTGAGGAGCTTTGCCCTGCTACTACTACTACTAATGAGGGAATTTGCTCACTCCTGAAACTAGTTTATGCTACTTTTAAGGAGAAGTTTGTTATCTGCTATCAGTAAAGACTTCACCAGAGCTTAACCAAGCAACAAAAACAAAACCCCCTAGACTGGTCATTGAAAAAAACGAGCCTGACTGCGGAACAAAAGTGGGGAAGAGCAGGGGAACCTCCAGACCTTTTTTTGGGGGGGGGGGGGGTGCTGTACTGGTGCTTGGAGAATATTTGGGGGAGCTAATACGGTGAGCCATCCGCACACTTGCAGGCCTGCCAAAAAGTTGACCAATATAATGGGTGCTTTACTGCGTATGGCTTGTAGTGTGCCACCTTTCTCCCTTTCTTTAGGCATAAAGGGCCTGCATATACAATAAAATCATTTTTGGTAGTAAATTAAATTGGCTCATTCCATAAACAGTGTATTCTTTGAGGTGCAAAATACACTGCTCCTAAACTTTTTTCAAGGAACACTTGCAAACCATCTATTTAACTGTTGAGTTAAATAAGCTCAGGAGTAGAGTATTGTGTACCTTATGTGGTTGGTGGTTATTTTGGATGGCCTGGGTATAATACAGGGGTGTTGCTTGAACTTTAAAAGACTTGGAGCACCTTTGGACACCCCAAGTGGAGAAGTAATGCGGTGCACATAGTGTGCCGCGACGAATACTGGTTGTGGCTGAATTGCAGTGAACAGTGAATGGGAAGGGGTATGGTTTAATAATCAAAAACTTTTGTGAACTTATAACATCTGCTTTAATTTCTATGCCGTTTTAGAAAAAAGAAATGCTACCATTATATATAACTTTATGTGCACTGAAAATAAACAGACAACTAACTCTTTGTCTGAGTCTACCTTAAAGAAGACCTTCATTAACCACTTACCGTAAGCCGCGGAAGATTTTACCCCCTTCCTGACCAGGGCCTATTTTGCGATTCGGCACTGCGTGAATTTAACGGACAATTGCGCGGTCGTGCAACACTGTACCCAAACAAATTTGATGTCCTTTTTTTCCCACAAACAGAGCTTTCTTTTGGTGGTATTTGATCACCTGTGTGATTTTTTGATCATGCGCTATAAACAAAAAAAGAGCGATAATTTTGCAAAAATAACAATATTTTTCAATTTTTTTATATGAAATTCCCCCCAAAAAAATGTAAAAATCAACATTTTTTTAAAATTTTAGGCCAATTTGTTTTCTGCTACATATGTTTGGTAAAAAAAAAATCGCAAAAAGCGTATTTTGATTGGTTTGCGCACAAGTTGTTGCGTTTACTAACTAAGGGAAAGATTTTTGTCATTTTTATTGTTTGTTTTTTTAATGAGTAATGGCGGCGATCTGCGATTTTTTTTGCGGAACTGCGACATTGCGGCGGACAGATCAGACCCTTGACTGACATTTTTTACACTTTTGGGGGTACCAGTGACATTACTACAGTGATCAGTGCTATACATATGCACTGTTACTGTAAAAATAACACTGGCAGGGAAGGGATTAACTTTATTTGAGAAGGAGGGGTTAAGTGTGTTCCCTAGGGGCGTGATTCTTACTGTGATTGGATGTGGCTTGTGATGTAACAGCACAGATCTTCGGTCCTACATAGCAGGACCATATGACCTGTGCTGTTACACAGGGGAGAATGACAGGCGGCTTTGTTTACATTAGCCGCCTGCATTTCTCCCGGTGTAACCGACGATCGCGAGTGACCGGCGGACATCGGGTCCACCGGTCACTCGCGCGGGGGGGGGGGGGTCCGTGAGCGAGCCGGAGCCTCACAGGCTAGCGATGTAGTACTAGTCACTTTGCCTGTGAGGGGCTGACTGCCGACGTAAATCGTCGTTAGGCAGTTGGCAAGTGGTTAAAATAGTCAGGGACTGATTATCAACCAGTAGCTGTGGTGACGAAGATAGGCCCAGAGTTAAAAGAAGAAAGCATGGACGAAGGACCGGCATGACAGGGTTAAAAGGGGTTGGCATAGGGAAAGGGCTTCTGGTCAGTGGGAAGCATTCTTTTAAAAGTACTTATGTAATTGGTGGGGAGGACTGGAGAAGGTGGGGCTGCAGTAATGGGAACTGTAAGAGGGTCTTGGAAGTCATCAGTCGGAGAAGAGAGTCCACCCTCCCGCCCTAATTGAATTCTATGGCAAATGGGGAATAAGGTTTTTTGAAGAGTCTGTCATGGCAGCGGGCAGAGTACAAGGTCCTGTTATGGGTTTTTCTTTTTGTTTTTTGAGTATAAAGAAAATGTACATTGGTAGGGACTAGAGATGGCCTTGTGGTTCGCCCGGCGGTCGGTTCGCGGCCAACTTTGCTCGTTCGCAATTCGCAAATCTTGCGAACATATGGCGTTGTTTGCGGCGGCCATATTAGTTTACATTGGGGAGAACTTTGACCCATGACACATCCATCAGGTGGAACAGGACAACCAATTGAGACATTTCAGCACATGGACATACCCCCTACCTTATAAATAGACCTGACCTGGTGGCCATTTTACATTCTGCTTTGTCAGTGTAGGGAGAGGTTTGCTGTTTCCTTTTAAGGACTGGTATTTGGTATAGGTGTACTATCTATATTGTCTCTTTTGTCAGTGTAGGGAGAGGTTTGCTGTGGGGAGCAGGGACAGATTGTCAGTGACACAGATCGCTCTGTTAAAGGTCCACAAAAGCCCTTTCAAGGACTGGTATTTGGTATAGGTGTGCTATTCTTTGGTATGCACTATATAGGGGTGTAATACACTTATAATATACTTTCTAATATAGAAAGTATATTATAGTGGATTCGTATTGTGCACTGTGCAGCATTGTGACTTGTGTGGTGAGCGTTTCTGCAGCGATACTACAACTACAAAGAGTGACAAAAACACTTTTAAAAAAGTATTATAACTTGTGTGATAGACCAGTGGCCCCCCTAAACGACAGATTGAAGTGGGGTGTTATCTAACAATATACTTTTATAATAGTGTATTTGGGTACTGCAAAAATGTTGCCTCTTTTGCTGCGTTAACTGTGCTACACACAGTGACAACAGTTACTGGCCAATTTTTTGTAGAACTGGTGTAATAGACCAGTGGCCCCCCAATACCACATATTGAAGTGGGGTGTTATCTGAGTATACTTTTATAACAGTGTATTTGTGTCCTGCAAAAATATTGCCTCTTTTGCTGTGTTACCTGTGCTACACATAGTGCCAAACTTACTGGCCAATTTTTTGTAGAACTGGTGTGATAGACCAGTGGCCCCCCAATACCACAGATTGAAGCGGGGTGTTATCTAACAGTATACTTTTATAACAGTGTATTTGTGTCCTGCAAAAACATTGCCTCTTTTGCTGCGTTAACTCTGCTACACACAGTGCAAAACTTACTGGCCAATTTTTTGGAGAACTGGTGTGCTAGGATATTTACACAAATTCATATTTGAATAATGAATTATTTTTATGTGTATGTATATAGGGGAATGACTAGGAAATAAACGTATAAATAATCCAATTTTTTACACAAGTACACACACACTATCTCAAAAAAGTGAGTACACCCCTCACATTTTTGTAAATATTTTATTATATATTTTCATGTGACAACACTGAAGAAATTACACTTTGCTGCAATCTAAAGTAGTGAGTGTACGGCTTGTATAACAGTGTAAATTTGCTGTCCCCTCAAAATAACTCAACACACATCCATTAATGTCTAAACCGCTGGCAACAAAAGTGAGTACACCCCTAAGTGGAAATGTCCAAATTGGGCCCAGTTTGCCATTTTCCCTCCCCTTTTTCATGTGACTCATTAGTGTTTTAAGGTCTCAGGTGTGAATGGGGAGCAGGTGTGTTAAATTTGGTGTTATCGCTCTCATTCTCTCATACTGGTCACTGGAAGTTCAACATGGCACCTCATGGCAAAGAACTCCCTGAGGATCTAAAAAAAAGAATTGTTGCTCTACATAAAAGGTTAAGGCAGTGCTGTAAAATAATGATGGCCACACAAAATGTTGACACTTTGGGCCCAATTTGGGCATTTTCACTTAGGGGTGTACTCACTTTTGTTGCCAGCGTTTTAGACATTAATGGCTGTGTGATTAGTTATTTTGAGGGGAGAGCAAATTTACACTGTTATACAAGCTGTACACTCACTACTTTACATTGTAGCAAAGTGTCATTTCTTCAGTGTTGTCATAAGAAAAGATATAATAAAATATTTAAAAAATGTGAGGGGTGTACTCACTTTTGTGAGATACAGTTTTTACACTCAGATACATGCATAAACACATAGAAACACTCAGATACATGTATACACACTTATATACACTCAGATACATGCATAGACATACATATACTCAGATACATGTATACACATGTAGCAGGATTTCCAGGCATTGGGCCTGATATGGGTCTGCCATTGTTACCAGTAACACTTCCAACACATTTAAGTTGAATACCCCAGTGTGAGATTGGAGACAATGATCATTCTGGAATCTTTGGTTTGTTTTGTTTATTTTGTAATGGGGATGAGAGAAGGGAATGAGTGGGGTACTCCTCTGGCTCAACTAGGTTCAACTGGGACTCCTTACAGAAAAATGCCTGTTAGCGCTGTCTTGACGCCAGCTGAATGCCAGCCAACAGGGCAGCCATCAGAAATGGTGGGGCCCCTTACACAGCTTTAGGCCTGGGCCCCCCCCCCCCCCGGGCCTGACCACCAACATTCAGCAGGGCCTGCCCATAGGCCATCCCACCAAATCCACCCACTAGCCATAACAGTGAGCCCTTCAGTGCACACTTTTATTTTAACACTTACAGTGTAATATATGAAAATTAAAATTATATTCCAAGTCATCAGTGCTATCAAGATTTAACAGTAAGGAATTATATTTTGTCCAAAAATATCCAAATTCAGCAGCTGTACACACTCAGCCCCCCTCACATGTGTACGCACTAAGCCCCCCCTCACATGTGTATGCACTCAGCCCCCCCTCACACGTTTACGCTCTCAGCCCCCCTCACATGTGTACGCACTAAGCCCCCCCTCACATGTGTATGCACTCAGCCCCCCCTCACACGTTTACGCTCTCAGCCCCCCTCACATGTGTACGCACTAAGCCCCCCCTCACATGTGTATGCACTCAGCCCCCCTCACATGTGTATGCACTCAGCCCCCCTCACATGTGTATGCACTCAGCCCCCCTCACATGTGTATGCACTCAGCCCCCCCTCACACGTTTACGCTCTCAGCCCCCTCACATGTGTACGCACTAAGCCCCCCCTCACATGTGTATGCACTCAGCCCCCCCTCACATGTGTACGCTCTCAGCCCCCCTCACACGTTTACGCTGTCTGCCCCCCTCACATGTGTATATATTTCACACACACATGTACAGACACGTACACACACAGTCACGTGTACACACACATGTACACTCACAGATATATACACACACAGACATGTACGCACACACAGTCACGTGTACACACACATGTACACTCAAAGATATATACACACACATACAACATGTACACACACATACACACACATGTACACTCACAGACATGTACACACACACAGACATGTACACACACACATACATGTACGCACAGTCACGTGTACACACACACGTACACTCACAGATATATACACACACACACAGACATGTAAGCACACGCACACACAGTCACATGCACACTCACAGACATGTACACACGCACACAGACATGTACGCACAGTCACATGTACACACACATGTACACTCACAGATATATACACACACAGACATGTACACTCAGATATATACACGCACACACAGATATATACACACACAGACATATACACTCACAGATATATACACACACAGATATATACACACACAGTCACAGATATGTGTACACACACAGGTACATACAGAGACACACATGTACATACAGAGACACACATGTATACAACCACCCCCTTTTCAGTTGTACATAGCCCTTACTTGTAAGGTGGTCTTCTCATCCCCCGCTCTTGTTTCCCCCATGTGTCTGTGACACAGAGAGGAGCTGCAGTCCAGCAGGATACTGAAGAGGAGTGCACTGCAAATGCAGGAAGTAGCCAGAGGTGGCAGCAAAGAGCCCGATGTGAGCTCTCAGCTCAATGACACAGACGCAGCAGCTTCCGACTCACACTCAAAGCCAGGGCAGTCACGGAGCACCGCTGCATCCACCCCCGTCTTTTCCCATCCTCGCCGGGCCCCTTACAAACAGTATTATCGGGTGCGGGTGGTGGTCCTGTAAAGTTCGGAAATTTTTTTTTTAAAGTGTAAGGGAAGCAGTCCCCGCGGGGCCCCTCTAGAGGCTCGGGCCCCTTACATCAGTACTGCCTGTACCCCCCTGATGGCGGCCCTGCCAGCCAATGCTCCCTGGCGCTTGAAGATACTGTTCTGCTGAACTGTGCTAGAACTTCGACTTTAACACTCTTGTTAACTCAGAAGATCCAGGACTGTCATACACTTGACTCTTGACACTCTGTTTAGCTCAAAAGTCCGGTGAACAGCTCCCTCCAGCCCTTCACTGACTGAGGTAGCTCCTTGTAACTGCTTGTGCTGCTGCAACTCTCAACACTGTACACTGCACGCTGTACACTTAACTCTTCAGGGCCCAACCGCTGGCGCCCCCTTTACACATTAGGGTCCTCTCACTAGGCACCCCCTCTGACACTTCAGGGTCCTCTTACTAGGCACCCCTTCTAACACTTCAGGATCCTCTCACTAGGCACCCCCTTTACCGCTAGCTAGCTCCTAGATCCCAGGGACCTTCACCGGATCCCTAGGGGTAGTTCACAGTACTCACGAACTTGGAATGCTTTCTTGGAACTGGACCCCTCTTTCTCCTCTGGTCCTCGGCACACCAAAACCTCTCTGCAGCTCAGCTCTCCCTCTCTACTCTCAGGCAAGCCACCCGAGACACCCGATCCTTCTGACAGGAGGAGAGACAGCCGTACTCTCCCTCCTGGGACTCTGCTTCCCGCCAAAGACGCTGCGTCATGCGCTCCCCTCAAACTTATACCCACTCCCAGAATCCTCTGCAGCAGAATCTGCCTTCTGGAGTAGATCGAGGCCTAAATGTGCCTCTGATTGGGTTTCCTCCACTACCCAATGAGAATCCTCTCATGGAGCCAGTGGGGGGACTCCCCTCTCAGCAGACACACCTGGGAGACATGACAGCCCAGCTGAGAATAATGGCCCTGCTGTTAGGCAGCCAAGACCCACTATACTTTACCTAGCACCTACCTTGTAGAATGCTACACACACATATATACACTCAAATACATGCATACACACACATATATACACAGTGCTTTAAGTGGCCCAAAAGAGGTGCCGGTACTCTATTATAGCCTATACATTTTTTTTATATCAGTGCCCCCACAGAGCGCCCCCTCCTCACATCAGGGTCCCCACAGAGCCTCCCCCCACATCAGGGTCCCCACAGAGCCCCCCCACATCAGGGTCCCCACAGAGCCCCTCTTACATCAGGGTCCCCACAGAGCCTCCCCCCACATCAGGGTCCCCACAGAGCCCCCCCACATCAGGGACCTCACAGAGCCCCCCCACATCAGGGTCCCCACAGAGCCCCTCTTACATCAGGGTCCCCACAGAGTCTCCCCCTCACATCAGGGTCCCCACAGAGCCTCCCCACATCAGGGTCCCCACAGAGCCCCCCCTCACATCAGGGCCCCCACAGAGCGCCCCCCCACCTCACATCAGGGTCCCCACAGAGCAGCCCCCCCTCCTCACATTAGGGTCCCCACAGAGCCCCCCCATCCCCTCCCATTCCACATCAGGGTCCACACAGAGCCCCCATCCCACATCAGGTTCCCTAGAACTGCTCCTACTCACGTTTTTAGGCTGAGGGCCGCTGACACACAGCAGTTCTGCCGCCGCTGCTGGCCTGGGCTGGGACTCCGGAGCCAGGGGGACTCACTGGTGGTGACTGATCTGGCGCAGATGTCCAAAATGAGCGTACCAGTACACTAAGGCGCACGGAGAGGTGGCGGTACCCTCAAGAGCCATATTTGGAAGTGGCGGTACTGAGTACCGGTGCGTACCGGCCCACTTAAAGCACTGTATATACACACATATATACACTCAGACCCATGCATAGACACACATATACTTATATACATGCATACACAGGTATATACAGATACATGAATACACACATATACAGTATACACAGATTCATGTAAAAACACACACATATATACACTCAGATATATGTATACATATTCATAAATACACTCAGATACATGCAAACACACACACATATATACACATTCATATATACACTCAGATACATGCATACACACATATATACACACTCAGATACATATATACACACACATATACACTCAGATACATGCATAGACACACATATACTCAGATACATGCATAGACACACATATATACAGTACACTCAGATACATGCATACACACGTATATACAGTCAGATACATGCATACACACATGTATGGGTCCCTCCCATCACCCTGCTGAGGATGAGGGTACGCACACACCTGTAATAAGGAGAAACTCAGCCATCTTAGGTCACTCACAATCTCCAGATCTGAGGCCCAGCTTTAGAAATAAAGAATATCCACAATTTCTGCCTTTTAACAATTTTTACTGTGCCAGAAGTGTAATGAACAGTTTTTTACAGCATGACCTTCACCTCCACACTTTTAAGCCCAAATATTAGTAATTCTGCACAGTGTAGATCCAACACTAACACAGGATAAATGACCGACTTGTCTATTGTCTTCTCCATAGGTCCCCTATAGGTGGATTCTCACTCAGAGCCTGTCACATCATGCCTACCCCAAAGGGTTTACCTCAAAAAGCTATAGGCTTACATGTCAGTATACCAGGGATAGCCTTTTCTCATCACCCTCTGCCCTGAAGCTCTTCTGGCTCTAGAACAGTAGTCACCAAACTGTGGCCCCTAGGTCAGATATGGCAATTTGCTTGCCTTTATATGACCCCTGGAACATTATTCCTCCTACTGAAGCTCCTGCACAGAGAGCAGCTTGATTGTTTTGTTCTCAGGAAGGTCCTGCACAGAGAGAGTGTAGCTGGCCAGCTAGAACCTGTCCTAGGTTGCTAATATGACCTACATGTATATACAGCTAGACCTGCTAATAATATTAATACAGTGCATATGTTTTGGTGTGAGAGACAAAAGCAGAGTTATTTACTGTGATTTCATGTTTGGATGTCACATAACAGTTGTATGTTGTGTTCACAGAAGCAAAAGGAAATATGCCTTCATTTGTATGCATGTAAGGTAAGCTCAGACACAGCAGAGTTAAACTTTATTACCCATAAGGAGTTTGTGGCCAATCACAGCCAATCTCACACTCAGCAACAGTCTTGGCCAATCACAGCCAGCCTTACACTCATTTTTTTGTCTCTGAAGCCTCTTCCTTTAGCCTTGCCCTCTCATTCCACTACAGGAGAGGACTGAATAGACACACAGATCCACAGAGCAGTTTTATGGAAGCAAGTGGCCAAAAATAGGTAATTAACAGTTATACATGTTCCTATTGTTAGCAATGTGATAAGAGCTGTATACTGAAAGAGTTATTTGTTCACTTGTAGTTCCACCAAACAAACCCGAACTCAAACTATCGAACGAACAATCTATCAAACCCAAAGTTATACCGAACAAACAAACCCGAATCAAACAAAGTTATATCAAACAAAGTCAACAAATAATCAAACCCAGACCCAAACAATCCAAACTCAAACTAATTATCGAACTCAAACAGCAAACCGCAATACAGAGACAAATATATCCACCATTTGTTATACTGTATTCAGCACATGTTGTACATGGACTGTCTGCTGCAAAAGTGTCACCGTTATCTATGAAGAAAAGTTGAAGTTAATAAAGAAGATATCTTAAGCGTTTGGTGTGCTCTTTAAACCTACTGCTTTCCATAGAACGGTATTAGAGGAATTTATAGAGTAACAGACAGTCTGGTTAGACTGAAGAGAGAGAGATCAAGTTCTTCTAATGCCACAGCGCATAAGGCACTTTGTAGTGCTGCGCCTGCCACAGAGAGAGATCAGCCTGATTGTTTTGTTCTCAGGAAGCTCCTGCACAGACAGAGATCAGCCTGATTGTTTTGTTCTCAGGAAGCTCCTGCACAGACAGAGATCAGCCTGATTGTTTTGTTCTCAGGAAGCTCCTGCACAGACAGAGATCAGCCTGATTGTTTTGTTCTCAGGAAGCTCCTGCACAGACAGAGATCAGCCTGATTGTTTTGTTCTCAGGAAGCTCCTGCACAGACAGAGATCAGCCTGATTGTTTTGTTCTCAGGAAGCTCCTGCACAGACAGAGATCAGCCTGATTGTTTTGTTCTCAGGAAGCTCCTGCACAGACAGAGATCAGCCTGATTGTTTTATTCTCAGGAAGCTCCTGCACAGACAGAGATCAGCCTGATTGTTTTGTTCTCAGGAAGCTCCTGCACAGACAGAGATCAGCCTGATTGTTTTGTTCTCAGGAAGCTCCTGCACAGACAGAGATCAGCCTGATTGTTTTGTTCTCAGGAAGCTCCTGCACAGACAGAGATCAGCCTGATTGTTTTGTTCTCAGGAAGCTCCTGCACAGACAGAGATCAGCCTGATTGTTTTGTTCTCAGGAAGCTCCTGCACAGACAGAGATCAGCCTGATTGTTTTGTTCTCAGGAAGCTCCTGCACAGACAGAGATCAGCCTGATTGTTTTGTTCTCAGGAAGCTCCTGCACAGACAGAGATCAGCCTGATTGTTTTGTTCTCAGGAAGCTCCTGCACAGACAGAGATCAGCCTGATTGTTTTATTCTCAGGAAGCTCCTGCACAGACAGAGATCAGCCTGATTGTTTTGTTCTCAGGAAGCTCCTGCACAGACAGAGATCAGCCTGATTGTTTTGTTCTCAGGAAGCTCCTGCACAGACAGAGATCAGCCTGATTGTTTTGTTCTCAGGAAGCTCCTGCACAGACAGAGATCAGCCTGATTGTTTTGTTCTCAGGAAGCTCCTGCACAGACAGAGATCAGCCTGATTGTTTTGTTCTCAGGAAGCTCCTGCACAGACAGAGATCAGCCTGATTGTTTTGTTCTCAGGAAGCTCCTGCACAGACAGAGATCAGCCTGATTGTTTTGTTCTCAGGAAGCTCCTGCACAGACAGAGATCAGCCTGATTGTTTTGTTCTCAGGAAGCTCCTGCACAGACAGAGATCAGCCTGATTGTTTTGTTCTCAGGAGCTCCTGCACAGACAGAGATCAGCCTGATTGTTTTGTTCTCAGGAAGCTCCTGCACAGACAGAGATCAGCCTGATTGTTTTGTTCTCAGGAAGCTCCTGCACAGACAGAGATCAGCCTGATTGTTTTGTTCTCAGGAAGCTCCTGCACAGAGGCAAAGTTTTACACTGGATTAATGCACAGGTCTGGTACAAAATACACAACGAACACCAAGATTCAAGTAAGATTAGACACATCTCCGTATTTAGACAATATTTATTCTGTCCTGGAGTTCAAGTTTATTATACGATGTACTACCTAAGCTTTCAGATTTTTAAGCCTTTGTTAGGACAAACACTATGCACATCTAGTTTACAAGTGGCAATGAGGGCTTGTTCACACCATAAGGTGTGTCCAAATGCACATGGCTTTTTGCATGTTCCCACGCGTTTACACGCAGTGTGTTTTTGGCAGCCCATTCATTTCAATGGGCTGCCCATTGTACTGTGGTACCATGTGTTTTGGCGGCTGCAAATTAACCCCGCATTTGCTAGAAGCATGGGGGTGCCGTTAATGACACGCAGCAGGCAGCACATTTCTGTGCGGTGCAGGAAAAAGCATGCTTTCACAAGCATTTCCGCACCGCACCTGGTGTGACCAAGCCATGAAGATCGGCCATCACAGTACGGAAAGGGTCAACCATGATAAACATAACGCCCCAGTTACGTAGACGAGGAATAGGATGTGGCAGTTTTAAAATATTTTTTTTAAAAAGGCATGCTATGTGAATGAGACTGATAACATATATAAAGTGTTATCCCAATTTTGCTGTATATGTGAAAATACACTTTAAATTACATTTTTATTTTTTTTTTGTTTCCATTGTATATTTAGTTTACATCTTGGATTAACCACTTCAGCTTAGTCCTCTTCATGACCAGGCAATGCGGCACTGCGATAGTTTAACTGACAATTGCGTGGTTGTGTGACGCTGTACCCAAATAAAATTGATGTCCTTTTTTCCCACAAAAAACAGAAACCTGTCTATCAAATACTTACCGTTATTTTCCTTTCCTGATGGACTCCATGGCAGCATACGTGCGGGTAGCCCCGCCTCCTCCCCTACCCTATAGGACCCCACTCTAATAAATCTTTGCTCCCTTTCAGCATCAGTGTTCTGTAACTATCCTACTCAGGAATTAGGAGGGGACTCCTGCTGCCATGGAATCCATCAGGAAAGGAAAATTAGGGTAAGTATTTGATAGACAATTTTCTGTTTTTCTGACAGACTCCATGGCAGCCTATGTTCGGGAAATAACTCGCCATACACACCCGGGTGGGCAGATGCTGAACAGAAACATTTAATTGGTACCATCAACCAACAGTACTTGAACACCAAAATTAACAAAAGATAAGGCAGTTGGTTTAATACAATACGTTGTACGTCATCATACGGCTAATGTGTAAGGTAAAGTTTACATGCTTGGAAAGATCAGTTTGTAATTGGATAGAAAATTGGCTAAAAAGATAGAATTTAGAGAGTAGTGGTTAATGATTCTTACTCTGAATGGTCTGAGGTTATCAGTGGTGTACCCCAAGGTTCAGTGTTGGGACCCTTACTTTTTAATATCTTTATAAATGATATCGGGTCTGGGATTAAAAGTACCATTTCAGTCTTTGCAGATGACACCAAGCTTTGCAGTGGAATAACTTCTTTACAGGATGTCTCCAACTTACAAGCTGACCTCAATGCACTGTTTCATTGGGCAACTATGTGGCAAATGAGGTTTAATGTTGATAAATGTAAAGTTATGCACTCGGGGGCTAAGAATATGCATGCATCATACATACTAGGGGGAGTAGAACTGGGGGAATCCATAGTGGAGAAGGATCTGGGTGTTCTGGTAAATCCTAAGCTTAATAATAGCATGCAATGCCAAGCTGCGGTTTCCAAAGCAAGCAAAGTCCTTTCTTGTATTAACAGAAGCATGGACTCCAGAGAGAGAGATATAATTTTGCCCCTGTACAAATCATTAGTAAGACCTCATCTGGAATATGCAGTTCAATTTTGGGCACCAGTTATTAAAAAGGATATCGGGAACTGGAGAAAGTGCAGAGACTAAACTGACAGCGATCTACATAGGCAGGCTGCTGTTCTGCAGGAAGGGGAGGATGATGAGTGTTAAGGGGAAAGAACAGCCAAAGAAACAAAAAAGGGGGGGGGGGGCAATGTGTCTTCAATAGACAAAAGTCAGTAAGTGACAATCAAAGTATAGTTCAAATCAAGTTCAGAATGGAGTTCAAAGGGCAAAGTTCATGATGCTGGTGCCAGATCGCACTAGATGCACTCTCTCGGAAATGATCACCAGGTGTTGGCGAACATCGGGTCCCCCGGACTTGCTGATTGGCTCCCGCTGTGTTCAATCACAGACCCAAAGAAAAAAAAAGACTTACATGTATGTGATATCACGCTGAAGGGCCACCCTGCCACAGTATATATGCTTGGGGCGGACCGGAAGCGGATAAATGAATGTCATGTTCACCAGTCCCCAGATTTTCCTTTGATGAACCTTTTTATATCCATTTTAATAAGCTCTGCTTTATTTTTTTTGATTAGGAGATAAGAGGCAATGCTTCATTTCTAGCTTGGAAGTTTCTCCTATATCAGGGATACCAGGGAGTGTGGGATACTTTTATTTTTATTTAGAGTTTTAACATTTTTCTTATTGCCTGATAGATACAATACATAATGTATATGTGGAAAGCTTGCGCCACCTTGTGTCCAAATTTCATCACTACACAATTTAGTGAATTGAAGTTATACACTATATTATCAAAAGTATTGGGACACCTGCCTTTACACGCACATGAACTTTAACCTCCCTTGCGGTATGATTCTTTTGGATTTTAGGTGCTGAAAGCGGTAACATTATTTTGCATGTAATTCTTGTGAATGAGCAGCCCAAACTAACTGTATACATTATATATATATATATATATATATATATATATATATATATATATGTGTATGTATACATTTATTATGTATACATACAGTGGGTACGGAAAGTATTCAGACCCCCTTAAATTTTTCACTCTTTGTTATATTGCAGCCATTTGCTAAAATCATTTAAGTTCATTCTTCTTCCTCATGAATGTACACATAGCACCCCATACTGACAGAAAAACACAGAATTGTTGACATTGTTGCAGATTTATTAAAAAAGAAAAACTGAAATATCACATGGTCCTAAGTATTCAGACCCTTTGCTCAGTATTTAGTAGAAGCCCCCTTTTGATCTAATACAGCCAGGAGTCTTTTTGGGAAAGATGCAACAAGTCTTTCACACCTGGATTTGGGGATCCTCTGCCATTCCTCCTTGCAGATCCTCTCCAGTTCTGTCAGGTTGGATGGTAAACGTTGGTGGACAGCCATTTTTAGGTCTCTCCAGAGATGCTCAATTGGGTTTAAGTCAGGGCTCTGGCTGGGCCATTCAAGAACAGTCACGGAGTTGTTGTGAAGCCACTCCTTCGTTATTTTAGCTGTGTGCTTAGGGTCATTGTCTTGTTGGAAGGTAAACCTTCGGCCCAGTCTGAGGTCCAGAGCACTCTGGAGAAGGTTTTTGTCCAGGATATCCCTGTACTTGGCCGCATTCATCTTTCCCTCGATTGCAACCAGTCGTCCTGTCCCTGCAGCTGAAAAACACCCCCACAGCATGATGCTGCCACCACCATGCTTCACTGTTGGGACTGTATTGGACAGGTGATGAGCAGTGCCTGGTTTTCTCCACACATACCGCTTAGAATTAAGGCCAAAAAGTTCTATTTTGGTCTCATCAGACCAGAGAATCTTATTTTTCACCATCTTGGAGTCCTTCAGGTGTTTTTTAGCAAACTCCATGCGGGCTTTCATGTGTCTTACACTGAGGAGAGGCTTCCGTCGGGCCACTCTGCCATAAAGCCCCGACTGGTGGAGGGCTGCAGTAATGGTTGACTTTCTACAACTTTCTCCCATCTCCTGACTGCATCTCTGGAGCTCAGCCACAGTGATCTTTGGGTTCTTCTTTACCTCTCTCACCAAGGCTCTTCTCCCCCGATAGCTCAGTTTGGCCAGACGGCCAGCTCTAGGAAGGGTTCTGGTCGTCCCAAACGTCTTCCATTTGAGGATTATGGAGGCCACTGTGCTCTTAGGAACCTTAAGTGCAGCAGAAATCTTTTTGTAACCTTGGCCAGATCTGTGTCTTGCCACAATTCTGTCTCTGAGCTCTTCAGGCAGTTCCTTTGACCTCATGATTCTCATTTGCTCTGACATGCATTGTGATCTGGAAGGTCTTATATAGACAGGTGTGTGGCTTTCCTAATCAAGTCCAATCAGTATAATCAAACACAGCTGGACTCAAATGAAGGTGTAGAACCATCTCAAGGATGATCAGAAGAAATGGAAAGCACCTGAGTTAAATATATGAGTGTCACAGCAAAGGGTGTGAATACTTAGGACCATGTGATATTTCAGTTTTTCTTTTTTTAATAAATCTGCAACAATGTCAACAATTCTTTGTTTTTCTGTCAGTATGGGGTGCTATGTGTACATTCATGAGGAAGAAGAATGAACTTAAATGATTTTAGCAAATGGCTGCAATATAACAAAGAGTGAAAAATTTAAGGGGGTCTGAATACTTTCCGTACCCACTGTATATATATATATATATATATATATATATATATATATACACACGTGTATATATATATATATACGTATATTATGTATACAGTTGGTTTGGGCTGCTCATTCACAAGAATTATGTATACATATATATATATATATATATATATATATATGAGCAGCCCAAACCAACTGTATACATAATATACGTATATAGCCTTTTATTATAAACAACATACGAATAAATAACAAAACATAACATTACAGGTCAACTTGGGTTGGAAGTCCTTGACAGCCCATTCAGACTGGCGCGACACGACTTTGTGGGGCGCCCTGTGACTTCGGCGCGACTTGCACGGACTTCATATAATTGAAGTCAATGCAAGTCGCCTCCAGGTCGCCCCAAAGTAGTACAGGACCCTTTTTCTAAGTCGGAGCGACTTGTGTCGCTCCTATAAGAACGGGTCCTGTACTACTCAATGGCGAGCGACCAAGTCGCCTGACAAGTCGCGCTAGTCTGAATGGACTCTGAAGGTACCATATTACTGAAACATTGTGTCTGGGCACCCCCTAGCTAAGATATGCCCCCAGCCGCAAGACACTGCCTCAGGGGCAATCCCAGCTGACCTCAGACACATTACAGGTCTACCATGACCTGGTCACTCTTATTGGACCACCAACTAGAGGGCACCATACCAACAATGGTTCCCCACCTTTTTCCCAAAACACTGGATATTCCACCCTTTCAAGGACCCCAAACCGCCATACTTCCGCTACAAACTACTACCAACCCAAAGTAACCAAATAAAAAAGGGGAAGAAGGGCGTTCATCCGATGGCTTCAATTCTCTGATTCTGTAACAGCCCTGCCTGCAAACTGTGCTTCTACACTCCTCTCCTTAACCCCATCACCTCGTCTCCTCAGCCAATCCAGTAAGCACTATAACTATGCCATTTATTACACAATTAACCCCACGCTATAAGGTTCCCCTTCCACCCTGTCATGTATGCCCTGCGCTTATCCATTTCATTCCTTGCTTCAGGCCTGCCTTTGTAGTTAATGCAGCATCAGGATTAGGATTACAGTCCAGATCTAAATTAACCGGTTGCCGACCGCCGCACGACTATATACGTCGGCAGTCAGCCCCGGCCAGGCAAAGTGATGTCACTAGCCTGTCACTTCCTTGTGAGCCAATAGTGGGCGAGCGCGTGCCCGCCCTGGCTCGTTCCCTGGGAAGTCAGTGCGTGTGACCGGCGGACCCGATGTCCGCCGGTCACTCGCGATTGTTCTCCGTGAAGGGAGAAAGGCAGGCGGCTGATGTAAACAAAGCCGCCTGTCATTCTCCCGTGTAGGAATGGTGATCATACGGTTCTACTATGTAGGACCGTTGATCACTGTTCCTACACTAGTAGCCATGTCCAATCACAGTAAAAAGCACGCCCCCTAGGGACACACTTAACCCCTCCTTCCCCAATAAAGTTAACCCCTTCCCTGCCAGTGTTATTTTGCAGTAACAGTGCATATGTATAGCACTGATTACTGCAGTAATGTCACTGGTAACCCCAAAAGTGTCAAAAATGTCAGTCAAGGGTCCGATCTGTCCCCCGCAATGTCGCAGTACTGCAAAAAAATCGCAGATCGCCGCCATTACACGTAAAAAAAACACACCAAAAATGACAGAAATCTTTCCCTTAGTTAGTAAACGCAATAACTTTTGCGCAAACCAATCAAAATACGCTTTTTGCAATTTTTTTTTATCAAACATAGGTAGCAGGAAACAAATTGGCCAAAAATGTTAAAAAATGTTGATTTTTACATTTTTTTGGGGGGAATTTCATATAAAAATTGTGAAAAATATTGTTGTTTTTGCAAAATTGTCGCTCTTTTTTTGTTTATAGTGCAAAAAGTAAAAATCGCACAGGTGATCAAACACCACCAAAAGAAAGCTCTGTTTGTGGGGAAAAAAAGGACGTCAAATTCGTTTAGGTATAGTGTTGCATGACCGTGCAATTGTCCGTTAAAATCACGCAGTAAAAAAATCGCAAAAAAACCCCTGGTCAGGAAGGGGGTAAAATTTTCCGGGGCTTAAGTGGTTAATGACAGTAGATAAAAAGGCTGACTCTGGTTTCCGTGAGTCACAACCTCAGTTTTGAATAACTCACCCCTCAAAATTCTTTCAAGCTTCAGACACAATAATCTTCCACTACATTTTTATTAAGCAAACATTGACATGGCCCCCTTGTAGGCCATCATTGTTTGTTTCTATGCACGATGCATACCAGCCGGAGGGAGCTGCCAGCTTCAAATGGCCTTTTCTGTAACCTGACACAAGAAAAGAGGAAGCAGGTAATCGATTTGACAGGAAGACGATCAGCCGGAATTGTGGCTGCTGCCTGAACTGAACAATGAATTGAAAAAAAAATTCAGTGACAGTAATCATTCCTGAACTGGCCAAGAATAATGTATATCTGGTAAGAAACAATGTAAACTATCCTAAGAATCCATGTAATTATCACAGGAATGGAATGCACAAGCCGTCATACTAAAATAACTCCCGTTTAAATAAAAAGAAGGATATACAGTATCTCAGAAAAGTGAGTACACCCCTCACATTTTTGGTAAATATTTTATTATATCTTTTCATGTGACAACACTGAAGAAATTACCTTTTGCTACAATGTAAAGTAGTGAGTTTATAGCTTGTATAACAGTGTAAATTTGCTGTCCCCTCAAAATAACTCAATACACAGCCATTAATGTCTAAACCACTGGCAACAAAAGTGAGTACACCCCTAAGTGAAAATGTCTGAATTGGGCCCAAAGTGTCAATATTTTGTGTGGCCACCATTGTTTTCCAGCACTGCCCTAACCCTCTTGGACATGGAGTTCACCAGAGCTTCACAGGTTGCCACTGGAGTCCTCTTCCACTCCTCCATGACAACATCACGGAGCTGGTGGATGTTAGAGACCTTGCGCTCCTCCACCTTCCATTTGAGGATGCCCCACAGATGCTCAATAGGGTTTAGTTCTAGAGACATGCTTAGCCAGTCCATCACCTTTACCCTCAGCTTCTTTAGCAAGGCAGTGGTTGTCTTGGAGGTGTGTTTGGGGTCATTATCATGTTGGAATACTGCCCTGCAGCCCAGTCTCCGAAGGGAGGGGATCATGCTCTGCTTCAGTATGTCACAATACATGTTGGAATTCATGGTTCCCTCAATGAACTGTAGCTCCCCATTGCCGGCAGCACTCATGCAGCCCCAGACCATGACACCCCCACCACCATGCTTGACTGTAGGCAAGACATGCTTGTCTTTGTACTCCACACCTGGTTGCTGCCACACTCGCTTGGCACCATCTGAACCAAATACGTTTATCTTGGTCTCATCAGACCACAGGACATGGTTCCAGTAATCCATGTCCTTAGTCTGCTTGTCTTCAGCAAATTGTTTGCGGGCTTTCTTGTGCATCATCTTTAGAAGAGGCTTCCTTCTGGGACGACAGCCATGCAGACCAATTTGATGCAGTGTGCGGCGTATGGTCTGAGCACTGACAGGCTGACCCCCCACCCCTTCAACCTCTGAAGAAGTGTTGGCAGCTCTAAAATGTCTATTTCCCAAAGAAAACCTCTAGATATGACCCTGAGCACATGCACACAACTTCTTTGGTGGAAGCCTGTTCTGAGTGGAACCTGTCCTGTTAAACCACTGTATGGTCTAGGCCACTGTGCTGCAGCTCAGTTTCAGGGTCTTGCAATCTTCTTATAGCCTAGGCCGTAAAGCCACAATTATTTTTTTCAGACCCTCAGAGAGTTCTTTGCCATGAGGTGCCATGTTGAACTTCCATTAACCAGTATGAGAGAGTGAGAGCAATAACTCCAAATGTAACACACCTGCTCCCCATTCACACCTGAGACCTTGTAACACTAACGAGTCACATGACACCGAGGAGGGAAAATGGCTAATTAGGTCCAATTTGGACATTTTCTCATAGGGGTGTACTCACTTTTGTTGCCAGCTGTTTAGACATTAATGGCTGTGTTGGTTTATTTTGAGGGGACAGTAAATTTACACTGTTATACAAGCTGTACACTCACTACTTAACATTGTAGCAAAGTGTAATTTCTTCAGTGTTGTCACATGAAAAGATATAATCAAATATTTTTAAAATTGTGAGGGGTGTACTCACTTTTGTGAGATACTGTAGTTTTAAAGCAATATTAATTTCAAAAGCAAACAATTATTATATTTCAGTTTACCAAATCATGTTTAAGGCTTTTCTTACTTCTATTTTCATCTGGCAATCCAGCCAGTAAGTCTTTTGTTGTTCACAGCACAAACTCTCCAGCAGAATGTATCAGTTTACACAAAGGACACTTAGCCTCGGTTTCCACTAGTGCGGCTACGAAGTCGTGCTACTTCTAGCACGACTTCGTAGCGAAAGTAAACTGCGGCTTCAGTGAGACTTGTCCCTCATATATAGAGGGAAGTCGCACTGAAGGCGGCTCAAAAGTAGTGCACAATCTACTTTTGAAGTCGCCGCAACTGAAGCCGCGGCAGTGGAAACGGGCCCCATTGAAAACAATGGCTTTTGACTTGCTGTACGACTTGACATGTGTCAAGTCGCACCGCAAGTCGCACTAGTGGAAACCGAGCCTTAAGGCCAGAGGCGTAACTAGAACCTTCAGTGCCCCGCTGCAGGAAACCATGAAGTGTGTTGCAAGTGTGACCTTTGCGATCCTGGAAGTTCACCCACTGGTGTCAGTAGTTTTTATTTTTTGGTATTTTAATTGTATTATTTTTTATCATTTTATTTTATTTTTTTACAATGTCACTGACTATGACTCTGTCCATTCAGAAAAGGAAGGAGCTGGCAAATTACATATTTACTGACCCCTTCCTGGTTCTCTATTGTGACACATCCCCTGCAGCAGCCGGCAGGAGAGGGGAGGGAGCACAGTGGGAGGGGGGGCAGCACAGTGGGGGGGGGGACCAGGGGAGCACACAGGGGCCCAGAGACAGCAGAACACAAGTGAACTAGACAGGAAGAGTGACGGGGGCAGCATACAGAGGAAACAATCTCCTTCATTTTCCTCCTGCAGCTGCAGGAGGAAAAAGGAGGACAGTGATTTCTCTACATGCTGCCCCCGCTGCCCCTCATGGGGCCCAGTTGCAATTGCAACCCTTGCAACCCCTATAGTTACACCCCTGCTTAAGGCCCCTTTCACACAGGCTGTCCGATCAGGTCCACCTGTCAGTTTTTCAGGCGGACCTGATCGGACCCTCCATTCACCCCTATGGAGCGGCGGATGTCAGGGGTGACATGTCCGCTAACACCCACCACTTTCTAATCTGATCCTGTCCGCAAAATTCAGTTGGATGGTGGTCCTATTTGTGGATCGGATGGGATATGATCGGATGAAAATGGACAGGTGGTTCATTTTCACCCGATCCCCCCCCATATGGGAGAGCGGGACCGTGTCTGTCTCTGCTCTGCACAGTGAGCGGAGATGGACCTGTCATCCACCTGCTCAGCTGGGATCAGCAGAGTGATCCCCTGCTGAGCAAGCAGATCCCGCAAAACTGAGGCACTCATGTCAAAGGGGCCTTATGCTGGCATGGGTGATTAAAATAATTAGCTTTTATTTATTCATGCAAAACCTTTATCCTAAAAGGAAAAGAAAACTGTTTGCTGTAACTGATTATAAACTCTGAGCTGGAGTTTGGCTTCAATTTGTTAGTGATACTAAATCTGCTAATACATTGAACACTCCCCTCCACCCAGACTGACAATGCTGATGTCTGCTGTGCATCCTCTGCTTGTTCATCCAAAGTCTCATCCAAATGTCTCACTAAGACAGGAGGTGTTTTACTGGCTGGATCACCAGTTGAACACAGAGGGGTAAAGCCAAAGAAAAGAAAACTGGTGCAGCCCCCACATTTAACCACTTAAGCCCCGGAAGATTTTACCCCCTTCCTGACCAGGCCATATTTTGCCATTCGGCACTGCGTGACTGTAATGGACAATTGCGCAGTCGTGCGATGCTGTACCTAAATGAAATTGACGTCCTTTTTTTCCCACAAACAGAGCTTTCTTTTGGTGGTATTTGATCACCTGTGCGATTTTTACTTTTTGCGCTATAAACAAAAAAAGAGCGACAATTTGGAAAAAATAACAATATTTTTCACATTTTTTTATTAGAAATTCCCCCAAAAAAATGTAAAAATCAAAATGTTTTAACATTTTTGGCCAATTTGTTTTCTGTTACATATGTTTGGTAAAAAAAATCACAATAAGCGTATTTTGATTGGTTTGCGCAAAAGTTATTGCGTTTACTAACTAAGGGAAAGATTTATGTCATTTTTGGTGGGGTTTTTTTTAACGAGTAATGGCGGCGATCTGCGATTTTTTTTGCGGGACTGCGACATTGCGGCAGACAGATCGGACCCTTGACTGACATTTTTGACACTTTTGGGGTTACCAGTGACATTTCTACAGTAATCAGTGCTATAGATATGCACTGTTACTGTAAAATTGACACTGGCAGGGAAGGGTTAACTTTATTGGAGATGCAGGGGTTAAATGTGTCCCTAGGGGCGTGATTCTAACTGTAAAGGGGCGTGGCTTTTCGTGTAACCACAGAGATATACAATCCTACATAGCAGGACCATATGATCTCTGCAGTTACACCAGGGAGAATGACAGACGGCTTTGTTTACATTAGCCACCTGCCTTTCTCCCTCTGCACCGGATGATCGCGAGTAACCGGCGGACATTGGGTCCACCGGTCACACTCGCGGACTTGTTAGGGAACGAGCGGGGGCAGGAGCGCGCCTCCGGCGGCACGCGCTCGCTCCCTAGAGGCTCACAGGCTAGCGACGTAGTCCTATGTCACTTTGCCTGTACAGGGCTGACCGCCGCAAATGGTCGTGCGGCGGTCGGCAAGCGGTTAAAGGGGTTGTAAAGGTTCGGATTTTTAAAAATAAAAATAACAAACATGTTATACTTACCTGCTCTGTGCAAGGGTTTTGCACAGTGCAGCCCCAAATCCTCCTCTTCTGGGGTGCCCCAGCAGTGCTCCAGGCTCCTCCTCTTCATTGGGTGCCCCCATGGAAAGCCGCTTTTCCTGGGGGCACCCGGGTGGGTGTGCTCCTGAGTCCTGCTGCTGAGTCTATGGACACTGACAGAGGGACTCGGGCCCTGCCTTCTGCTTCTGTGTCAATGGATTTGATTGATAGCGGGAGCTTATGGCTCCTGCTATTATCAAACTGTTCAATGAGATGAGAGCCAGTGTCTGGAGCCACTGGGCCTGTGCACGGTGCTGGAACGAATGGGCTCGGGTAAGAAAAAGGGGGGGGGTCCGGTAGGGGGGGGGCTGTAGCAAAGAAGGTTTTTCACCTTAATGCAAAGAATACTTTAAAGGGGAAAACTTTGAGACTTTACAATCCCTTTAATGATTGGTAGGCTGCAATATAATGCATTTTTTGTTATGAATTTAAAGTGTTACTAAACCCAGGACCCTGCATTCCCTATATCTGGTCTCCCATAGTACACAAAACATGGAAACACAATTATTTTAGTAAATATAAACTGCTAAATACTTTTTCTCATCAGCAGTATATAGCAGTCTTGTGTCTTCTATCAGTGTCCTACTGAACACTGGTTAAAGCTTGTAGGAGGAATTTTAGTTCTCCTCTGGCTGTCCTATAAGCCTGCAAGACCCATGACCCTCTCCCTGGACAGTGCTGATTGGCCCTGTACTGATCATATGTACCCTCACAGGAAACCAAAAAACTGTTTAGCAATACACACCAAACTGAGCATGTGCAGAGTGCCCCCCAAGGCTAAGTTCTATCAGGAGATGGATCAAAGAAGACAGAATAAAACAGCCTTTTTACACAATACACAGGATTAACCCCTTAGGTTCCACAGTGAGTATACCAAGAATAATTTACTGGATATACAGACTGATTTTACTGTTGTGGGTTGGTTTAGTAACACTTTAATACCACTGTAAAATAAAAAATATATTACTAAATATAGCTGACTAACCAAAGCTTCAATTACATAGTAACATAGACTTAGTATATAAACATAGTATAGCATAAGCCTATGATATACTAAAGAGGACTGACCACATTAAAGAGCTAAGGACAAATTTCTCTGCATGTTTGTCATATTTTCCTGCATGAAAAATAATTCTAATTCCATTTTGATAATACCCAAACACTTCAAAATTTCAAAAGTTTATAGCAACTTATTTTTTTGTACCTTCCTTGATTAAATGAATTCACCTCAACTAGATATGGTCTTGTTTTGTAGGTGGACACACCCCAGGACAGAAATCTGGTATACTGTGGTTGCAACAGGTCAAGTCTTCTTCTGCTCCTACAGAAAAAGCCCTGAAAAACATAATGGAGAGAGGATTAGCTACACTTAAAACTCATCGCCTTGTACAGAAGAGTGACCAGGTTTTGGTTTGGTATGATGGACAGATTGCTAGAATGTTGGACCTACAAGAGTTCCGAACAGTTAGCTCTGGTGAGTACATGAGGTCCTCTAAATAAATATTTTTGGCTGGAGCCCTTCTTTAAAATGTAGATGTTTGCCCATATTGAGACAATGTTAAGGTGGCAATTTTAAGGTGTAGCGGAGATACTGGAAAGGAGATAGAGGAGTATGACATTAGCACTCCTTTCATGTAGATTGAGGTTTGCTGCAGTCTTGAGATGCTGCCTATTAGGTACTGAATGATATATACTGAATAACATGTAGCCTTCTAATTTCATCCCTCTGGACCAGCACCCTCCAGCTGATTGTTTGGGAAACATCCCTATCTTTAACATGGCCTCCCTGGGAAGTTCTGAAAGCCAGAGAAATTGGTGGCAGTCAGCATACATATTCAAATGATTTGCTACAGTAGATGAAAATCATCACTGACAAAAATTGTGAAAATATTCAAATTCAATTATCTAATCATGTTAAAACCATCTGCACACGATTCAATATTCAAACTGATTAGGAATTTTCTTTCCCTCTACTTAGATAAACGAAGTGAATATTCACACTTTTCCCCAGTGAAAATTCTCAGCTTCTTTAGTAAATTAGCCTTTATGTTGCATCACAAGTTCCCTTACAGTGGCTGTAATTCCTGACCACACCAGCCCCTGTAAAATGGGCCAACTTTTGGATGTAACCTACAGCAACACCAGCCCTCTTGAATTCGACCCCCTTTAGGTATAACCTACAGCCAACACCAGCCTTCTTGAACTCAACCCACTTTAGGTATAACCTAGAGCCAGCACCAGCCTTCTTGAATTCGACCCACTTTAGGTATAACCTACAGCAACACCAGCCCTCTTGAATTCGACCCACTTTAGGTATAACCTACAGCCAACACCAGCCTTCTTGAACTCAACCCACTTTAGGTATAACCTAGAGCCAGCACCAGCCCCTTAAAGTTATGCTAAAGTTTTTTTTTTTTTTGCCATAGTAGACCAAAGAAGTTGAGTGCACGTGCTCAGCATCAAATCCAGAGATTATCTTTGGGAAATAGACGTATGAGTGCTGCCAGCATTGCTGCAGAGGTTGAAGGGGTGGGGAGTCAGCCTGTCAGTGCTCAGACCATACGCCGCACACTGCATCAAATTGGTCTGCATGGCTGTCGTCCCAGAAGGAAGCCTCTTCTAAAGATGATGCACAAGAAAGCCCACAAACAGTTTGCTGAAGACAAGCAGACTAAGGACATGGATTACTGGAACCATGTCCTGTGGTCTGATGAAACCAAGATAAACTTATTTGGCTCAGATGGTGTCAAGCGTGTGTGGAGGCAACCAGGTGAGGAGTACAAAGAAAAGTGTGTCTTGCCTACAGTCAAGTATGGTGGTGGGAGTGTCATGGTCTGGGGCTGCATGAGTGCTGCCGACACTGGGGAGCTACAGTTCATTGAGGGAACCATGAATCTCAATATGTACTGTGACATACTGAAGCAGAGCATGATCCCCTCCCTTCGGAGACTGGGCCTCAGGGCAGTATTCCAACATGATAACGACCCCAAACACACCTCCAAGATGACCACTGCCTTGGTAAAGAAGCTGAGGGTAAAGGTGATGGACTGGCCAAGCATGTCTCCAGACTTAAACCCTATTGAGCATCTGTAATGCATCCTCAAATGGAAGGTGGAGGAGGACAAGGTCTCTAACATCCACCAGCTCTGTGATGTTGTCATGGAGGAGTGGAAGAGGACTCCAGTGGCAACCTGTGAAGCTCCGGTGAACTCTATGTCCAAGAGGGTTAAGGCAGTGCTGGAAAATAATGGTGGCCACACAAAATATTGACACTTTGGGCCCAATTTGGACATTTTCACTTAGGGGTGTATTTATTTGTGTTGCCAGCTGTTTAGACATTAATGGCTGTGTGTTGAGTTATTTTGAGGGGACAGAAAATTTACACTGTTATACAAGCTGTGCACTCACTACTTTACATTGTAGCAAAGTGTCATTTCTTCAGTGTTGTCACATGAAAAGATATAATAAAATATTTACAAAAATGTGAGGGGTGTACTCACTTTTATAAGATACTGTACATAGCACATATCAGGAATTTGAAATTCTGGGGTAACAAACACAGTTTCAGTTTTGTGTATATTAGACCTATTTAGAAATTCATATACTCCTATATATAATTCAAAGAAACATTTTTTTAATTGCATGTCCTCAACATCTTTTATGCAAGGTCAAAGAGAAAGAATTCCATTTACCCTTATGTGTTTTTTTTTTCCAGCAGAAAAGGATAATATAGCCTTTAAATGCCTAAAACATGGCACCAACTTCCACAGCCTGGCAAGGGATGTGGAGCGGGAACGGACTAACCATTCAGACAATGAGAAAACTGTATTGCTTGAGAAGACCAACCATATGGATGAATCTAACAAGCGTGAAGAGTCTTTAGTGGGATTGGAATGCAAAAGTGGGGCGTGGTGGAAGGTAAAGACAGAAATGTCCCAACATAAGCTGAGTGCATTTAAAGAAGTTTATAGAACAAGCGGACTTCAGGGTACAGGAGGCACACGGATAAACTTTATGGGCAGTGCCTTCTCCCCCGTTCCAGCAAGACTAGGAAATAAAACTAGCACTCTCTTCAAATCTAGTAAGAGTTTAGGAGTTGGATCTTTTATAAGTGATACAATAGACTCCACAGCAATGAAGAATGATCTTCTAATGTCTTATGATTTCTTGGCACTGGCAAACTCCTTTATTCCCACACCTGAAATCTGGCCTAAGACTGAGATGCCAAACCCTCCGCAGGTGCTTCCTCCAACCTTCACAACCCTTGGGTCTACAGCACAAATCTGGTGTGCAAAATGCAGACTTTCCTTTCGTATGACCTCTGATCTTGTCCTTCATATGCGATCACGACACAAGAAGGAGACAGGTTGTACCATCCTGGGAAAAAGACCTAGAGAGCTGCAACTGTCCTGTCCTGTTTGTTATGCCTACTTTAGAGAACGTCACCACTTGTCCCGTCACATGACTTCCCATTGCTGAGGAACTGCCTGGTAATTCGTAGAGGATATGCAAAGGGTCCAATGGGGAAATTTACTTGCAATGCACATTGGTTGATTTTACGTTTTGTGTAATATTGCATAGATTTCAGGACACACAATTACAGAAGCAGAGGCTTATCAAGGAGAACCTCTCACAAGCCCCAGCAGTTTTGGGTCAAAGGAAGGCGGAAAAAAAAAAACTAGGCAACTGTATGATCAGGTAGAACAACTTCTTCCTGAACCAAGCAATGATTTCCGCAGATTAAATCCAAATTAAACTTTAAGTTTAAAGCAGCTAAAAACATTCCACATGGATCAAAACAAAAAGTTGTGCAAAGTCTACACTTTTTCCTTTAAAAAATAGCCACAGCCTAGGCAGAAAAGCCTGTCCCGGAACCCTTTCTCTCTGTGTAGATGCGGTGGACCCTATGCATAGGTACAACATTGCCCTCTGCAAAATTAGATTCATAGCTCTATAGTCAGCAAAGATGATGCTCCCTGCTTATTGGAGAGCTCCAATTCTGGCTCCCATGGCATGAGTTGGACCTCTGCAGATAAACCACTGATTCCACAAGAAGCACAATTCTCTACAGCAGCCTTTCTCAACCTTTTCAACACCCTTGAAAAATTTTCAATGCTCGGGGAACCCCTGTTAATAATTATTAGAGGAAAAGTTCACAGTACATTAGTGTACTTCAGACTGGTTGGTTAAACTTCTACAGTCAGGAAGATACTTAAAAATTTAATAAAGTACCATATACAGTAGAAGAGTTTTTGCTAGAAAATAATATTTTAAGCGATAATCAGCATAGATTCACGAAAGACCAAAGTTATCAAACAAATGCAGTTTCTTTTTATGTGGAGGTATACTTGGCTTTTACCAAAGCATTCTCCCTATACACAGCTAATGGGTAGAAAACTGACTAAAAGACCATATTCAGAGAGAAGTGATTAATGATTCACACTCTGAATGGTCTAAGGGTATAAGTGGTGTACCCCAAGGATCTGTGTTGGAACCCATACTTAACATATCTATAAATGATATGTTGTCTGGGATTAGGAGCACCGTGTCAGTGTTTGCAGGTGACACCAAGCTATGTAGTGGAATTACATCTTTACAGGATGGCTCTAACTTACAAGCCAATCTCAATGCACTTTTTAATTGGGCAACTATGTGGCAAATAGAATTTAATGTTGATAAATATAAAGTTGTGCACTTGGGGGCTAAAACATGCATGCATCATACACACTAGGAGGAGAACAGTTGGGGGAGTCAATGGTGAAGAAGCATGTTGGTGTTCTGGTAGATCAAAGACTTAATAATAGCAATTCTGTGCCAAGCTGTAGCTTCTAAGGCTAGCAAAAATAGATTTAACCTTCACATACGTAAAGGTTTCTTCACAGAAAGAGCTGTGAAAATGTGACATAGACTCCCACAAAAACTGGTTCTGGCCAGCTCAGTAGATTGTTTTAAAAAAATGCGTGGAAATGCACATAACATAATTAGGTATTAATATTTAGAAGTAATGATAACAGGGGTAGTTAATCTAGGGATTATCGGATTGCCTCGTTGGGGATAAGGAAGGAATATTTTTGCCCCCCACTGGAGCGAATTGGATCATGCTTTATTGTCGATTTTTTGCCTTACTCTGGATCAACTGCAATTGTGGGTATAGGATAGTATATATAGAGGTTTTCTACGTGCGTGTGCGTTTTTTTATTGGTTGAACTAGATCAGTAGTTCTCAACCAGGTTTCCGTGGAACTCTAGGGTTCCTCCAGAGGTTGCTGGGGGTTCCTTGAGCAATGAGCAATTTCTGCCTCTCAGATAAATTCCCCCTGACAACATTGATCTTTTTAGCTATCTGGAAGAAGGTAATTCTTCCCAATGAGGTATATATAAATGGTTCCTGCGCTATCCTGGAAAATTAAAATCACTCCCTAATGCTGCACCACGGTACTGACACTATGAACCAGTCTACAAAACAATCAAGAGGGGGGTGGTGGTGCGCTTTAAGGGTGAATTTAAATTAATAAAATTAAAATATTAGTGTCGTAATTATTGGATGGGATTTTCCTTTATCTACACCAATTTCATAATTTCCCAATAAATGTGAAGGTGCTTCAATGCAAATCGTGATTAACTTGTTAAAACGTGATAAAAAGACAAAATATGAAAGTGCTTGGTGCTTCTAATATTATCAAAAATTAACATAAAATCAACTATTTGCTGAAATTATATAATTAAAAAACACTTGAATAGTCAAAACATGTCCAATCAAAATAAAGGTGCGTCTTCAATATATATATAATCCATAAAGTGCTTCCGTGCAGATAAAGTGTTGTGACTGATTTCCTCCACCAGGTGTCATTTCTAGGTGCTCTAAATTCTCACCTCAAATAAGGACATAAACTGCCTGTGTTTATATGCCTTTTCCTCTAGTCTGGTTCCTTATGGCTCCCGGGATCTTCCTAGGGGACTCTGTGTGTATTCCCGATCCTTGATGTACCTCTAGGACTGCTTATTGGGGACTCCTAATATCGCGGGTTCCTTAATTGTTACCACGACCTCAGGGGCTCATTAAATAAAGAGGGCCATCATGGTGCAGTAGTATAAACAGTTTATTCCGCAAAGAAAGTATTACACTTACATTTATCTTTCTTGTTATCAGCATGAAATCGATCTGAACAGCGTTAAGGGGACATCTATCCGTCCGTCACGTCACTTCCGGTTGTTTGGGCACCTCCTACGCGTTACGTCACGTCACGTGACTTCCTCAGATTTGCGTTGGAGCACCTTCACATTTATTGGGAAATTATGAAATTGATGTAGATAAAGGAAAATCCCATCCAATAATTACGACACTAATATTTTAATTCTTCCCAATGTCCACAAGTGTAAGGAGCATTCATCCCACTGACCATCACACAATTGTATCATAAGTTGTAAATATAGTTATTTTTAGCAGGGGTTCCCTGAGACCTGAAATTTATTTCAAGGGTTCCTCCACGTTAAGGTTGAGAAAGGCTGAACTAGATGGACTGGGGCCTTCTTTCAACCTAACTATGTAACTTTGTGATAATCACTTAGAAGTGCTCTTTACATTTGTCTCCCCCGTTACAGATAGCCAAAAAGGGTCATTGTTTTCAATAGTTATCAGAGTAGGAGAGGTTGCTCATTGCTCAAGGAACCCTTTGCAACCTCTAAAGGAACCTTAGGGTTTGTCACAAACCTGGTTGGAGGCTGAGGTGACAAGGGGGCTCCCCTTGCGAGTGAGTGCAGAGCACTCCTGGAGATGGTAACAGAGGGTGCTGTGCCCAAAGGTGCACTGGTTGCCTGCCAGTGTAGCTGCTTCAGGAATCTGATCCCTAGCGGATAAGATGGTCACAGCCACTGGATCACTAGAAGTGCAGGCAGCTTAGTGCAATCAAGATCAGTAGGGTAAAACACGGAAGGTCAATCAGAAACAGAGGCAGGTAGAGTAGTCGAGATCAAGCCGGGGTCAAACACGAGAAGGCAATCAGGAGCAGGCAGAAGAAAGTCCATAAAGCAAGCCGGGTTCAGAGCCAGGAGATAAGCCAGAGCAGGTCAAGGATAGCCGGGTCAGTAACGGGTAATCAAGCTGAGGTTTCAAGGCACAAGGAGATCAGGTACTAGCTGAAGATAATCCAGCAATGAGTGATAGCTAGTGCTGAGTTTATATAGGCCAGTAATTACTGCTAATTAGACGCACCACTGTGAATGCCAATGCGCCATCACGTTCCTTTTGCTAATGCGCAAGCACGCGTTCGTGCGGCCATCTTGGGCATTGGCATATCCACCATTTCTGCCCAAAGTTCTTCCCTGACAGGGATCCACTGAACTCTGGTTGAGAGAGGCTGCTCTACAGCATGCTGCCAAGGGACAGGCTTTTTCTACTTAGGCTGTAGCTGTTTTCTAAAAAACGGAACTGTATGATTTTTGTAAACCTATTGTTTAGTTGATTTTAAATAAAAGTTCTGTTAGGCTTAAAAAAATAAAAACATTTTGTTCTTTGGAACATTTTAACTTAGAATTCAATTTGTTGTAAAACAATCATCACGTTCTTCCTCCCATACAATGGTAAAACTTGTTTTCTTTGTATGTAGCTGATGTTCCATCATCCTTATTAAGGTTTTTGGGATAAAAAGTTAACTTGGCAAAAGTATAAATTGAAACAAATTAAATCCTCCTTTAATGCACACATTTAAAATATGTGGAATGCAATTGCACATTTCCTGAAATTGTGAAATAAGGAACAAAGCACTGAAAGAATGAAGAAAAAAGACACACACTTTTTTGTAGCTCTCACTTAACCTCCCTGGCGGTCTGATAATGTCGGGGTTTCTGTGCTAAGAGCGGTACATTGTTTTGTATGGAAATCTGTTGTTTTATATTTTAAAACTCACCTTCCCCTGCGATCCCCCGCCGTCCTCCAGCTGTCCTCTCGCTATGTGCTCGGCTGATGCCGGCACCTGTCTTCCGGTTCCCTTCCCCTCGAGCGTTGCGACGCAGGGGGGTGGAACCGGCGGCAATTTCAAAAATGTAAATACACTAAATGACATGATACAAAGCTGTGATCCTAACAGATTACACTGTATCATCCCATTTCACCACAGGATTTCACCTGGTGGCTTTTCCAGTGCCCTGCCTGTGATTTTCCAGTTCCTTGTGCCTGGAAAATAAAAAACGACCATGGCGTCCAAAAAGCGTTCTTTTTGCGCTAAAGCGCTTTTAGACGAACTGGAAAACAGCGACAGTGAAACGGAGTTACTTGAAGAACTAAGCGATAGCGATTCGTGGGAAAATTCGTCATAAGGTACGGAAAGTGACGACAGCGACGATTCTGATGTCACTTTCTGGCACATCGCTCCGTTGGAAATTCTGAAGAATCATTTGATATACTTTCCAAATTCCACAAGCTATGTGCCAGAAAGAGACATCAGAATTGTCGCTGTCGTCACTTTCCATACCTGATGACGAATTTTCCCACAAATCGCTATCGCTCTTCAAGTAACTCCGTTTCGCTTTCGCTGATTTCCAATTCGTCTAAAAGCGCTTTTGCGCAAAAACAACACTCAATTTTCCAGGCACAAAGAACTGGAAGAGCACTGGAAAAGTCACCCGGTGAAATCCTGTGGTGAAATGGCATGGTACAGTGTAATCCGTTAGGATCACAACTTTGTATCATGTCATTTGGTGTATTTCCTTTTTTGAATTTGCCGCCGGTCCCACCCCCCTGCGTCGCAACATGGCAGGAAAGGGAACCGGAAGACAAGCGCCGGCATCTGCCGAGCACAGAGCGAGAGGACAGCGGGAGGATGGCTGGAGGACGGCGGGGGAGGAAGGCGGGGGAGGACAGCGGGGGGGATCGCAGGGGAAGGGGAGTATGATTCTGGGGTAATCCCAAATGTGGGTCGGGGTTACCGCTCTTGGTAAACTATATTAACTTCGAGCCACACTCAGGAATACCGCTAGGGAGGTTAAAAGGTTCCAAGGGGTACATGTTTATGTATTTGATCTTAGTGGTGATGCATTGCAAAGAGTAATAAAGTCTTCTAAAGTATGAGTATAAGGTGAGCATAGCCGTATTCGTGCGCGTGAAACACAGTTGAGTACTGTTCATGAATCCTTTTTTTACTTACACTAACAATTCATTTTTTAGGACAAGCTTTCAGGTCGGACACCCTTTTCTGGATCCAGTCAATGTTCTTTGTAAAGTAATTTGGAGCTAAATTTATTAATATCAGTTACTACACTTATCCCATTAAATTGTACCTCGCTGTAGAAGGTTGCCTTCGGTGTTTGCTGGTATGGGCCATCCACACTATAAGATTTTCTGAAGACTTTTTCCTTTAGACTTACCAAAACCATATAATATGAGGTCAAACATAAACACTTTCAATTTGTATGCAGTCAGTCAGGACCTTGCACTACATAGAAAAAGTAAACCTGAAGGAAATCTAACCACAAAAGTTGGATAGTGTGTATCCAGCTTTAGGCACAGCCTGCTGCAGTTTCTTCCAATCGCTCTAACTGTAGCAAGTAGAATTGATCACTTTAGTTTCTACTTAAAGCCCATGGTTTTAAAAAAAAAGGTATTTCATTTTTTTAAATTTTAAAAATGTTTTAATTATTTAAAATTATTTATTTTTTATTTATTTAATAAAAAAAAAAAAAAACAATCTGAATATTTTCTTAAAAGAACCAAATACAGAAGGTTACCTACATTTACTACAAAACATAGTAAAATGTTAACCTGGGGATTTGCATGATTGGCAATAGAGGCCAGGGTGGATTTTTTTTCTCTGTTTTAAAGTAAACTAGATCGTGTTTTGAAAATGATTCCTCTACTTATGATTCTTAATTGGTGAGTATGTAAGTTATTTTTTCTTTTTCCAGCTGAAATAATTATGAATCTGAGTGATGTGTGTCCCAGTACATAACCTTCCATTCTCAGTTGTATTTCTTTAATCCAAAGAATATGGAGGAGATACTAAAGCAGAACTCTAGGCATAACAACAACATTATTTTGCATATATTCTGCAATAGCCCAAAAAATATAAATCCACATTGTGTGCGCTGAATGTCTTTGTAAACCCAGTTATCACTTTGTAAAAGTGCTGAACAAATAGCCTGCACAAAGAACAGAGCTGATGGAGGGTTCCACCAGCTCCACCCACAGGTAGGTGGAGCTGCTGGTAGTTTTCTACAGGCAACCCACTGCAGGCTGCCTGTAGAAAACTACAGGAGGGTGGATTCAAGGCCAGTCACTCTGCACAAAGAGAGAGAGAGCAGCAGTGGCTCGTCTTAAAGGGGTAGTCTGCCTCCCCGCCAGAACACTGATTAGCGCTTACAGCTATTGGTTGTACACATGAGCCAAAAGTCGGCCGGTTCCTGTTAACCCGACCTGTTTTCAGCTCATGTGTACCCAGCCTAAGGGTTTATCAGTGGAAACATTGTTCCCATGTTTGGAAAAAAATATTGAATATCTGTTTGCCTGTTTGAACATTGTTTCATGTACAGTTTATGTAGTTGTAACCATGCTTGTCTAAACAGAATTTTGACTTGTACAATACACACACAATACAATACAGGCATACCCCGCTTTTAAGTACACAATGGGACCAGAGCATGTATGTAAAACGAAAATGTACTTAAAGTGAAGCAATACCTTTTTTCATTTCCTAGGCAAGCTGGCTGGCCACATATTGGATATGTTGTAGTCCTGGGTCCCTTCACATTGCTCCCTAAGTTTGGTATCCCTGTCACTTATGGTTTGGGAGTAGTGCCTTGTCAAGCTGACCAAGATTTCCCATAGACGCCAATGTTAAAAACTGGGTGTAGTGCCATGCCAAGCTGACCAGGCTGTGTCCGTACTCGCGAGTGTACGTAAAGTGAGTGTACTTAAAACTGGGTATGCCTGTACATGATAATGCTCCAATACACACACATATGCACACAAAAAAACCCAAAAACATACTCTCTCTTCCTCTCTCAACAGAAGATGATCATGTAAAAAAAAGTGCTGTAACCATTCTAATTATCTGCAATAAACCATCCTTTTATAATGTCCAGTGTTTTCTTGTTTTAAGTAGTATTAGGAAAAATCTATTTCTAACATTGCTGTTTGCATGTTAATTTAAGAGCCACTCTATATTCATAAAGGCAATGAAAGATCAGACCAGTAAATACAAGATTTCTGATTGGTTAATATAGGTTACTGTAATTCTTATATCAGCATTGTTCTCTCCACTACCTTACTCTATAAACTCATTGTGTGTTTTCAATCATTTGAAGTTCTCTTCATGTAAGGGTCATCTCTCATGAGAAAAGTATGTGGGCTACCATTGTTGGTTTCCTTCTGAAAATGGTATGTAGCACTGTCCTCTTAAGGCCTGCTGTAAGATGATTTCTCCGGCCTCCTCTGATTACCAGCACACAGTCACTTAGGGTACAGTTCACACATCCCTCCTTACTCCCGATGGCTCGTCACTCAATAAACAGTCCAGGGGTATTGGTTTTTAGTGTTTATTTTGGGACTTGGATGGGAGAAGGGAATAGTGTGATTCTCCAACTGTAACTATTCACAATGGATAAGGACAACTCTCACTTTGCCTCACCAGGTTGTTTGTGAAAGCAGCTGCACTGCTTAATCCATACTGTCACATGCATGGAAAGGGTTAAGTCTCCTTGCTCTTTTCTCTCCAGCAATAGACTTGGTGAACCTATATTATCTTCGGGACACTCACTAGCATCCCCTTTACTGACACCTGTCCACTGACTCTTCTAGCTTCAGGGGTGGCCCCCCACAGGTCAGGCCCCTCGACACAGATCTGTACTCACTGTACTGCAGAATCAGATCCTTCAGTGTCTCCCCTTTCAGTCAGCTTCACAGGACCTCTGGGTTCAGTTCCTCTCTAGGCTCTCAGGTCGACTACCCGAGGCCTCACGACCACCTCTACAGAGGAGGAGGAAGCCACCCTCTCCCTCCCGGACTCAGCTATCCAGCCGAAAAACCCCAAGCACATGTGCTCCTGGCTTTTATACAGTATTCCAGAATGCACTGAGGCACTTTCCCTTTGCCAATTTACCAGGGCTGTATCAAACGCCCTTTACACTCATTTGTCAGGTTTCCTCCCACTGTCCAATTTGCCTCCCTATTGGGCCAGTATGAAACAACTCTGCAGACAAAATGAGTTGCACCTGAGCACAATGAGCAGACCTCACTAACAGATCATGCTATATGGTAAGCAGAGAACAATATAGATTTACCTGCAGTCCTTCTGATAAGCAGACAGGACCCAACACTATACTTTCTCCCTAGCACCTACCTAGGAGGGTGCTACAGTTAATTTCCGGGCTGTGTTTGGATTCAGTATATATGAATTTGAGGCTTAAAACTAGCACACAGCAAATATAAGTCAGAGAAAAGTCAGAATCTCTGTATACTTTTCTTGGTCAATGACCCAACTTGTATTGAATAGTGCTTACTATCATAGTCTAAGTCTAAGGGCTAGCATTTTCAAAGAGAGGTCAGCAAGGGCAACCTCCTTATTTCTGTCTTGGCAGCTGTCTTTTAAAGGGAACTATAAAAAAAGAATTAATAAATAGTCTGCGGCTAGCCTATTGATTTTAATGCCTTTGCAAGCGTCATATATCTCATGCATAGTCAACCATGTAAGTGTTTCTCAGTACTTATGAAAAAAACTTTTTCTGTCTAAACTATGTAATTTTCATATGAATTGTCAAAATTGCATCTTTTGGATCAAATATATTGTGTTCTGACTACATTTTATGTCAACAGAATATTATTCAGAACCACCCCTGAGGAAGAAGATTCACAGTCTACGAAACGCGTTGGGTTTTCTGTTTCTGTATTGTATGGTTGGGCACTGTGTTGTTATCTGTTGCTTGCATCTGTTTTTAAAACGCCATATCTTTTGTATATCTTTGCTTAATAAAATATGAGTATTTTCATTACATTTATTTAGTTTTTTGTGCCTAAAAAATCCCATTCCAGGGGAATTTCCCAATTTTTGCATAATTAATAAATAAGACAATGGCCTATGCCTACCTGTAAAATAATTTATTTATTTATGCAAGCAGTCCTAATTTCTAAGTGACAACATTTTCTGAGCCTGCAATTTGTATTTTATGTAGTCCATGCCCTGCCTCTCTAGAGCCACTCTAACCTGAAAAGTGAATCCACACTTTTAACCTTTCATTCTACCTGTGTAAAAATTATATAAACTGTTGTTACTTATTTTCTGCATGCAAGATTACCAAACTATATAATGTACCCATACAAGGTCTAGATGTTTCATAAAAAAATATATATTTTTTTTTTTATTTCTTTAAAAAAGCTATTTGAAATCCCAACATTTGGCGTTTTAATGATTTTGTTTGAATACACATAGCTTTGATTGGATCCTAAGCAAAGTGCTGATCTATATCATCTGTTTGAAATGTGTTGGAAGATGCCAGTTGCACTCTACACTCTTCAGGGTCATGCAGGATTCACATTCGGTCAGCTGTTCATATTGTATTTTTTACAAAGTTACATATTTAGGTTGAAAAAAAGACATGAACCCATCAAGCTCAAACAAAAGAAAAAATGAAGTAAGTAAGTTGAAAACTTTCATAAACTGAACCCTATATCCACAGTTGATTCAGAGGAAGTATAAAAAAAACATGGTCCAATTTGCTTCAACAGGGGACATTCCCGGGATCAATAATCTACAGCAGGGATATGCAAACTATGTTCCTCCAGCTGTTGCAGAACTACAAGTCCCATGAGGCATAGCAAGACTCTGACAGCCACAAGCAGGACACCCAGAGGCATGATGGGACTTGTAGTTTTGCAACAGGTGGAGGGCCACAGTTTCCATAGCCCTGATCTACAGTGTTAATAATTATAAATATCAATAACCAGTTATAATTCTGTGCATTTAGGAATGCATCAAGCTTTTTTTTAGAACTGAGCTGTCTAGAACTAGTTCCCGAGGGGTTCTTATCTAAATTTTCACACTCTTACTGTGAATAAGCCTTTCCATATGTTGAGGTTAAACTTCCAGATGCAAAGAATGCTCCCTGACTATGATATTAAAGTTCATCATTTTGTACCAAGTTCACTGTATGGACTATTTACCTATTTATACATGATTTACATAGTTACATAGTAGATGAGGTTGAATAAAGAGAATAGTCCATCCAGTTCAACCTGTGTAGGTGTGTATGGCCGTAATCATCTCACATACTCCTGAATGTTCTGATTCTTGAGATGTACGTCTAAGAGTCTTTTGAAAGCCACCATAATTCCCGCAGAAACCACCTCTTGTGGTAGAGAATTCCACAATCTTGTAGCTCTAACAGTAAAGAACCCCCCACGTTGCCTGAGGTTAAAACGCTTCTCCTCTAATCGCATTGTATGCCCTCGAGTCCTCATGCAATCCCTTTGACTGAATAGCTTTTTTTCTATGCTGAGATCACCATTGAGATATTTATAAATTGCTATCATGTCCCCTCTCAGGCGTCTCTTCTCCAGGAAGAATAAATCAAGCGATTGCAGACGCTCCTGATAATTAAGGTCCTCCAATCCCTTAATTAGTTTAGTTGCCCTTCTCTGGACTCTCTCCAGCTCCAACACATCCCTCCTGAGGACTGGCGACCAGAACTGGACAGAATACTCCAGATGTGGTCGGACCAGAGTTTTATAGAGTGGAAGGATTATAGACTTATCTCTGGAATACATCCCTTTCTTTATGCATGCTAATATTCTGCTGGCTTTGGCAGCTGCCGCTTGACATTGCATGCTATTGCCTAATCTATCATCAACCAAGACTCCCAGATCTTTCTCCATTTTTGATTCCCCCAAGGGATCCCCTCCTAATGTGTATTGTGCTTTTATGTTTTTAGCCCCCAAGTGCAAAACCTTACACTTCTCCACATTAAACCTCATTTGCCATGTCGTTGCCCACTCTGTTATTTTGTCCAGGTCATTCTGTAGGATATCTGCTTCATGCTGTGCAGTTATTGCCCTGGCCAATTTTGTGTCATCTGCAAAAAAACTGATATCGAACTACAGATCCCGTCTTCAATGCTGTTTATGAATAAATTGATCAAGGTTGGTCCCAGGACTGAGCCTTGGGGGACCCCACTTACCACCTCAGACCAGTCTGAGTATGCGCTGTTTATTACCACCCTTTGGACACGCCCTTTTTAGCCAATTCCGTATCCAAGAGCAAACCCTGCTGATGATCATACTACCCCTACATACCTCTTCTCAGAGGTACATTTAGTTCAGCTATTCTTTCCTAATAACATGTCATCCATGCCTTTTGTTTAGTTTCCCTTCTCTGCACTCTGCCCAGTTTGTTAACTTATTTTTTGTGAACTGGTGCCCACAGCTGAACTGCATATTCCAGATGAGGTCTGATTATTGCTTTGTACATGGGCAAAATTATGTCTCTCTCTCCCTCTTTCTGGAGTTTATACCTCTTTTAACAAAAGAAAGTATTTGGCTTTCTTTAGAAACTGCAGCTTGTGTAGTAGGAATGTGTAGCACTGGCTGGTGGCCCTTTGAAGCCCGGGCAATCCAAAGGCCATAAAACAGCTTGCTTGGTGATTGGACAGTGCAGCAGAGGGAAGCAGGAACCAAAGGAAGAATTATTTTGATTGGCCACAGCCAAGGTTTAACTTTAGCCCCACTTACTGAAACTGAGGAAATGCAGGGAAAAAGCAGATGGCCAGTTGGCTAGAGATAAAGCCTGGGGGAACATCATACAGGAGCAATGAGTTGGTGTCTTTCTTGTGTGGGATCTAGTGAATACTGCTGTGCTGCTGTGTGTTTGCTAAAGAGACTCTAGAGCCACAAGGTGAACCAGGATGTGCAATATTCAGTGGAAAGAAAACAACCTCGCTGGGCCCTCCAGGGGCATAGACAATTCCAGCGCGGGACAAAGAACAGGCTTAAGAAAGGAGCCTCAGAGTGTGATGTGATCTCTCACCTGGTCTCCAGGAGGCAAACTGCTGATGTTAGGACTAGGGATGTTCGAACGGTTCGGGTCGACCATCGGTTCGACCCGAACATTGACTGTTCGAAATTCGGCCGAATTTCGAACTTTTTGCTGAAAAAGTTCGGAATTCGGCAACCAGAACCGACCAAAATCCAATGGGAAAGGAACTGGGCTTTAAAAGCCTGTGCTTGGACCAGAACCATCAGTAAAAGCCAATTGAGGGGGCAGGAGGATGCTAGGAATGTGATTGGAGTGACTAGGGGGTCCAGAGGCCAATCAGTAGTGAATACGCCCCCCAGTATATCAGATAGCCCCGCCAAATCTCTAGCACTTTAATACTGGGGCTGTGGAAGAGAGTGGAAGCAGTTCTGTTACTCCTGCTTCAAAGTGTCATTTAGCAATTATTAGTGTGAGGAAAGGGATATCTAGTGTAGTTAGGGTACTATTTTCCACTATAGTTAGATTTAATAATCTAGTTTCTGTAGGGAAAGTGTTAAGTGTCAGGGGACTGTAGTGTAGTGTAGGGTTAACTGACTGCTATGGCAGGGTGACCAAACCCTTCCATTTCAGGGTGACCGCCATAGAAAAAAGATTGTTTCTATTAGAATTGCAATAGAGCAGGATAGTGACTTCGCTCCTTTCACACCTGGCCGTTTTGTTGCAGGCGTTTTATTGGGCTTTTTTGTGGAGGCAGGCATGACATCTGAACTTCTGTGTAGGGGTATATATACACACACATGTATGTATATATACACATACACACATATAGGTGTGAAAGTAGCAGAACCCTATGGCTGCGCTAATGAAATTATTAACAGCCATAGGACTTCGCTCCTTTCACACCTATATGTGTGTATGTGTATAAATACATATAAGTGTGTGTGTATATATACCCCTATACACAAGTTCAGATGTTATGCCTGCCTCCAAAGAAGCCCAAAAAATGCCCAAAAAAACGCCTGCAACAACACACCTGGACGTTTTTGTAGCAGGCGTTTTTTTGGGCATTTTTTGGGCTTCTTTAACCGGATATGATGTTCTGGACATTCTGCCTCAACGCGTTTTGTCACAGTGATATCATCAGGAAGCTGGAAATAGTGTTGTTCATGTCTGTTAGATTGTCACTTGTGGCCCAGTAATTAAAGCATGTTGTGTGAGTTAAAGAACTGTGGCATATGTGTGCTGTGGTTACAGTGAGTAGGCTCAGGTTTTATTTAACCATGCCCCCTTTAAGCGCCCCCACCCCACTGTTAGTGCCCATTGGCACAATGTGGCTATGCACCACTTTACTATTTGCCATACATTGTTTTGTTTGGGGTTTTACAAAATGACCAGATCTGCTAGGTAGACCACTGCCTACAAGTCTTTCTTTCACAAAGAAAATATTGTGTCACCCCTGAACTAAAACATTACTATGCAGCCAGAATGGTATGTCAACCACAATGATTCTGGACCTTTTAATGAAGATTGTGTGTGCTACTGCTGCTTTCCTGTATGGCAAAAACAAAACTTGGTGATTTAAAACAAACCCTCAATGACCTCCACAGCTGAAGGACTAATTTATTTCCACATTTAGCAGAAGAATCACTGAAGTCCTTCTCTCAGCAGCTCTGTTCAATCTGCTCTCTCCTTCTAGCGGTGACTCAGTGGCCAATCACAGTGATCACAAATGTAAACACTGTAAGAATCTGTGAAGAGCATCCGGGTCTCCTGTTACAGTCGCACACACAGAACCATTGTGAGAGGGGATAGCTGGCTGCTCATCATGACACCATGACCTAATAATGTATATTAATAAATACCCCTGTATTTTTAACGTGTTTTGGAGAATTTAATGTGCATTAGGGTTACCAAGTTAAAATGTATTTTTTGCAAATGCCAAGAAATTTGCATTAAGGTAAGATACTTTCAGACACTTTGCCACAGATTGGCATAAAGGTATTGTACACTAATGTTTTGGTTGATTTAACTAGGTATTGGTGTAATTATATTCCCTGTGTTGTGTGTTTGCCTTACCTTGTAACGATTGGCTCATATGTTGCTACTGCAGTTTGTAGTTACATAGTTACATAGTTTGTGAGGTTGAAAAAAGACATCAGTCCATCCAGTTCAACCTATGATGTGTGTGTGTGTGTGTGTGTGTGTTTGCTGTTAACCATACAATGTGTACCCCTGTATGTTGTGATCTTTAAGGTGCCCATCTAATAGTTTTTTTAAACTATCAATGTGCCCTGCTGATACCACTGCTTGTGGAAGAGAATTCCACATCCGTACTGCTCTGACAGTAAAGAACCCCTTACGTATTTTAAGGTTAAACTGTTTTTTCTCTAGTTTTAGTGAGTGGCCACGTGTCTTATTGTATTCCCTTTCTCTGAAAAGTTTGTTCCTTATGCTAGGGTCATCACCAGTACAGTATTTGTACATTGATATCATATCCCCTCTTAAGTGTGCTGGAACTGGAGAGAGTCCAGAGAAGGGCAACAAAAATATTTAGGGGAATGGAGGACATCAGCTATGAGGAAAGACTACCAGCATTGAACTTATTGATTCTAGGACAATATCCCCCCTGGACAACATCTCCCCGGACAATATCCTCCCTGGAAAATATCCCCCTAGACAATATCCCCCCTCTAACCCTAACCCCCTAACCCTAACCCTATGTCCAGGGGGATGTTTTCCGGGGGGATATTGCCCGGGGGATGTTGTCCTGGGGAGATATTATCCGGGTGGATGTTGTCCCGGGGGGATTATGTCCAGGGGGATGTTTTCCAGGGGGATATTGTCCCGGGGGATATTGCCCGGGGGGGATATTGTCCTGATACCGGGAGAATAATCTCTTTATTTCTGGAGAGAATCCCCTTCTTTTTATACATGCCAGTATTTTGTTGACTTTGCTTGCAACGGCTTGGCATTCCATGCCACTGCCAAGCCTGTTGTCCACTAGTACCCCCAGGTCCTTTTCCATCTTAGATTCACCCAGAGGTTCCCCCCTAGTGAGTAGCTTGTTTTCGTGTTTCTGATGCCCAAGTGCATTACTTTACATTTTTCAACATTAAACCTCATCTGCCATGTAGTTGCCCACCCCATTATTTTGTTCAGGTCTGCTTCTAAAGTTTCCACATCCTGCATAGTAGTGTCATGACTAATGGATTCCCATGTCAATGTATTCATTCACCTAGATTGTCCATATTCACTAAAGAGACAGGCAACTTCTTGTTCTGGGTCATGCGTGTCCAATCCATGCCCCACCATTTTCTCTGTGATGCAAATGTGATGAAACACATCTGTTCCCTACATTTATTTTCCTGCTTGTGTCTGTTTTAGATATAATTACTATGCAGCTCTCACCTACAGAATATTAGACTGAGAGACCCAGGGATTCTAGGACATGTAGTTTTTTTGCAGGAAGTGTCAGTTCTTAGACAACAAACAGAGGTCACACATTAACCCATGCAGTGCCATGCCACATGCCTCATGTTTGAACAAAAACTGCTGACAAAGGAATGTGAAGATTTACTTTACTATAGGTCATGAGTACAGGGAAATTACATGATCAGGGCACATCTTATGCATTTACAGAAACTTGTTAAAATGGCTGTTAAGAGGAACAGCCAAGACTCAAGCTGAGGCTACCGTGCCATTGCCCAATTACCCAAAGCCATGCTAGCTCTTGAGCAGAATATGTAGTTCTCTGCATAGGAACTAGATCTCCATTTGGAAGTAGCACAATGACATGGATGAAAACCTTGGCAAAATATTAGGTGCCTGCTAGGTTCCCTTTAATACCAACATTGTATTTAAAGAGGTTGTAAACTCGTTTTTTTTTTTCTTAACATCCTGAAAGACAAACACATAATGAGCTAGTATGCATCGCATACTAGCTCATTATGAAATACTTACCTTACAACGAGCCCCCGCCGTGCCGCTTGCTCACCTGTATGATGGGCGACATGTCCAGTCGCCCGTCTTCCGGGATCGCGGCATCCGGCCATCTGGCCATTGGCCAGAGCCGCGGTGACGTCACTCCTGCGCAAGCGCGCGGGAGCCGACGGTCATGGCACGGGACTCTGAAGGAACAGCACCAGCGGCCGTTCCTTCAGAGCGCATGCGCCAGTGACGTCACTGACTGCATGTAAGGTAAATATCTCCTAAACCGTGCAAGTTCAGGAGATATTTACAGTACCTATAGGTAAGCCTTAATATAGGCTTACCTATAGGTAAAAGTTACAGAGGAGGGTTTACTTCCTCTTTAAGTATAAGAAAGCTGTCATGTTTCAGACCAATAGTAAATTAGCATCGTGAATTTATGTCTGATTATCTAGCAATCTGGCCAGGAGCCAAAGCTATGTGCTACAATAATCCACCGGTAATCTGCAGAAGCCTGTGTTTTAATTAAGAAAAAAGATGAACTGTGCTTGCAACACATAATAACTTCAAAACGACACAACAGAAATTAATTTCCAAGACTGTCCATTAGAGAATTCCCCAACGCCACTAAGGTAGTTACATGATTGTATTATAATTGGATGATAAGAAAATGATTCCCAACAAAGTAATGATTACACAAATGAGAACTCTGTTTTGTTATACAAAGTAATGTAATGAATAAAGCATGGTTATCCTAAAGTAGAACTCCAGCCAAATTTTTATTTTCAAGTTGGATAGAGTGGAGAAAGAATATAACTTCTGTTAGATTTTTATTGCTTGCTACTTTTCCACTTACGAGATTTCTTCTCATTTTCTGTCCCAGTAATCACGCAGGATATTAAGAGAGATCCTCCCCTGCAGGGACATAGAGACTTTAACCATCCCTTTGTATTCCAAACAAAGCAAAAAAAAAAAAAGAGATATTTGGCTGCAGTTTTCCCTTCAAGCTTTTGTGTAGTTCATTAAATGTCTCTAAATTCCTTAATATGTTACATAGTTACATAGTAGCTGAGGTTGAATAAAGACAATAGTCCATCCAGTTCAACCTGTGTAGGTGTGTGTGGCTGTAATCATCTCTCATACCCCTGAATGTTCTGATCCTTGAGATGTACGTCTAAGAGTCTTTTGAAAGCCACCATACTTCCCGCAGAAACCACCTCTTGTGGTAGAGAATTCCACAATCTTGTAGCCCTAACAGTAAAGCAAGTCTTAGTTTTCTAGTGTGCAAAAAGAAATTTGTGAAGGTATGTAAGAAGTAGGGAGAGATGTTGGAGCTTTCTAGTATTACAGAACAAAATATGCTGCATATATAGATGTGCATGTGTAGGATTTATCATTTGTGTCACTAGTTAAGGAGCGGATACTCTACTCTCTACCCTCACTCAGGAGCAAAGCCTATATGGGTAGAAATCTAAAGTGGTATTATCAAGCAACTATATACTGCTGGACATATGTCTTCTGATGGTTATTGCACAAGCTTCTCCATCCTTTACTCACACATCACAAGTAGTTCTGGTGATACATTGGTGCTTGCACCAACGTATCACCAGAGACAAGATGTGAGGTGGACCCAAGACTATGACTTTAGGTACGCACATACAGGGCAACCAGGGTTGCTGACAAGTAGGCTTTACAGACAGCCCCCTAAGAGGCAACCAGGGGCCACATTTCTATATGTCCATCCATGTCTAGTTGTAGCTCCTGAGTGAAGTTCAACCGGACAGACATATTGTGCATAACTAAATCTCACCCCATTCGGCCAATTGTAACAACTCACCCTGTCCCCTTTCCCAAATTGACATGTGTTCTCTCATCTGGCCTGGTTCCAGATTCCCTGCTTTAGTTCTCCTACCTACGGCTGCTGCTACTGCTTATGTACTGAGTCAGAGGCTAATGCCTCGTACACACGCATCGATAGTTGGCCGTGAATTTTCGGCCAACGTCCGATCGGCCGATTATCGGCTTGTTAGTGTGATGCTTTCGACAACCAACTCCGACTTTTCGGCCTAAAAAAATCTGGTGTGCAGGCTATAAAATTTTTGTTGGCCGTCAACAGAACGCCCGATTTTCCGTCAGTCAGTACAGATTTTGGCAGACAAAAATCTGATGAGCAAGACTGGGCATGCTCAGAGAAGAAAAAACACACAGAAAGTAAACCAGCACATGACATCACTTCTGAAGTTGGTTTTTGTTGGCCGAGAAAATTCGTGTGCAGTCTAGAGCACATTCCAACCAACACAACAACACTGGACAAAAGACGGACGATCGGTCGGCCGATAATCGTTGCGTGTGTACGAGGCTTAAGCCTGATGCGCTGCTGAGGCTCAATTCTGCTGAATCTTAGGGCAGGAGACAGAAGTGTGCATCTGATCTCTTGACTCTGACTAAATAAGACATTAGACCCTAGGTGTGCATTCATCTACAGGCACAAAAAGTTAGCTCACCCAAAAAGTGGAGATTTGCAGATACACTGTGGCATTACTCTGGGGATTATTTTGATAGCACACACCCAATGGCAGAAACATAGTGTAATAGTCAGTACAGAAGAGGAATCAGACATGGAGAATATGAGTACACAGGACCAGACATTGCATGGAGAGTAGAACAGACAGGGGGTGAACAGCAGGTCAACGGTCCAAACATGAAAGAGAGAGACTGGAAGTCTTATCAGCAGCTGACAGGGATCATGCCCAGGCGCAGACTCTAAAATGTTTTTGCTCTTCACACTTGCCCCTCAAAGAAGGGTGACTGGATGACACGACTATGTTGTGACTGCTGGATTTGCACTCTGGAGATAGGAAGCATAGTAGAGGGCTGACAGGTAGAAGCATAGTCATTGAAGAAGAGTTAAGATCGGGGAAGGCAACATGATTGGAAACGATATGGGTAGCTTTGTAGCAGCCAAATAAGTGGGGGATTAGGGATGAGTGAAATTGATAGTTTTCACCAAAATTTCTAAAATAATTGGGTCATTGAGCAGAAAATACACATTTTTACAAAATGCTTTGGACACTGAGGTGGATTTTAGTGGTTTTTTTTAAGGGTATTGCATGCTTTACATGGCTCCTGTAGGTTACTGATTCTGAAGGCTTTTTTGTTTTATTTTGTATTCTTTTAAATATTTTGGTCTCATTTAATATGTTCTAGCGTTCTTTCACACGGGCGGCCGATCAGGTCCATCTGTCAGTTTTTCAGGCGGACCTGATCCAACCCTCTATTCCAGTGGTTCTCAACTCCGGTCCTCGGGACCCACTAACAGGCCAGATTTTAAGTATTACCTTGGGGAGATGCAGACTAGAATACTGCAATCACTGAGCAGCAAATGAGATCACCTGTCATGTAATTTAGTTATCTTGCAAACCTGGCCTTTTGGTGGGTCCCAAGGACCAGAGTTGAGAACCACTGCTCTATTCCTTATGTAGCAGCAGATGTCAGCGGTGATATGTCTGCTGACACCCGCCGCTATCTGATCCGATCCTGTCCGCCAAATCCAGATGAATGGCAACCCTATTTTCCATCCTTCTGGAACATCAGATCGGATAAGATTGGATGAAAACGGATAAGCAGTCTGTTTTCACTCAATGTCTCCGGCTCTGCACAGTGAGCGGAGAGGGATCTGTTATCCATCTGCTTAGCTGGGATCAGCAGACCGATCCCCCGCTGAGCAAAGTGCAGTCCGCCATGCGGACTGCCCGTGTGAAAGGACCCTTAGGGTTCCTCGTCTGCAATTAATTTTGTGAGGCAGTTCTCAAATACTCCAAATACATACTGGTAGGTTAATTGGCTCTTGTCTGAATTGGTCTTAGTATGTGTATGTTTAGCATAGCAGCCATATTGGAAAAGGGCAAAACAAACACTGCATAACAGGAGTATACACTTGGAAAATGGGTAAAGAAATTATGACATCACTTCAAACTATATAGAGAAAATGAAAAACAGTAAAGGGGAAACAGTATATACGACAGCAGATATTGCTAAAGTTTTCCATAGTTCTTACAGTTCATTATATTCAGTGAGGCAAAAAGAACCACAAGATAAAGAGTTCAGAAGGAAACAAAAAAAATACAAGAATACTTAAAGGAAGTGGATTTACCCAAAATAGCACCAGAAAAACCGTTAGAGTTGGAGGAACTAAAAACGCAAGAAGAAATCAGAGCAGCTATATAAAGAGTACAGCGACAGGAAAGAGCCCGGGAATGGATGGATTCACAGTGCTATATTTAAAAAAAAATTGGGGGAAAAACTAATACCAAAAATATGTAGGTATATGAATACATTAGGAGAGGGAGGGGAGATGAGGAAAGAATCATTGCAGGCATATATTACAATTATACCTAAAGAAGGGAAGGATGCAACTTTGTGTTCAAATTATAAGGGAGCGTGAGACCGTAGACTTCCGGGTTGGTGGAACGCTGGCGTGAAGCGGTGTTCACATATTCAGCTACCGTGATTACCCATGACTGTACAAAGCGAAAGTTTCTTGGAATTGTAGTAAATGCATTACCTTTTAATAAAAGTTTGATGGTATCAACATACTGCACCATGAGAGCTTTTCTTGCTTTCCTATATGTCCCTACTGAGATCCTGTATTTGGTCTGAATGCTTACCCCGGTTGGTGAGGGAATCTGGAGCGGAGGATCGTTATATTAATTGGATCATTATGCCTGTGTGACCCCCTATAATCAAGGGGTCATATACTTCTGGTAAGAAGTACCTTGTAAGAGCACTGGGTGAAAGTTTGGAGGTGGAGGCTCTTTATCACTTCTATCAAGTCTATGCTTTTATCAAAAAATTGTTGCTGCTGATTGTTGGACGTTTTTATTGATATTAAGCACTTTCAGAGACTTTTTTATACTCCTTTTATACTTCTGTTTATTTAATTATTTGCACTAGCACTTGATTTACGCTATGTGTTGAGCGCAAACTCACTATTTATAAATTGTCACAGCTTTTTAGCTTTTTTGTTTGCAGCTCACAGTGGGGAAGCAATTCCTAAAATTTAAAATTTAATTTAAAGTGTTTATTCATGTTCACTATTATTCATGTGGCTAATTAGCCTGATCACTTAGTTATTCATTTGTGCAGTTTTGTTTGGTCTATACCATTTCTTTCTAAATTATAGACCAATAGCGTTGTTAAATACTGATAGAAAGTTATATGTAAAACTTTTAGCCTCTATATTAAAAGTAATTCCCAGATGGATCCATACAGATCAGACTGGGTTTATCCCAGGTAGGGAAGGCAAAGACAATGGGTTAAGAACACTACTATGATTGCACAAAATAAATATCTAGATCCCCAACCATATTTCTGTCAATAGATGCCTAAAATACTTTCGACAGGGTAGACTAAGGATTTATGATAGACACAGTTGTACATCTAGGTATAGGCCCTAAAATGGCTCAGAGGATCAAAATCTTATATAATCACCCCACAGCATCAGTAGAAGTAAATGGGAATCTATCATCACCTTTTGAAATGTATAATGGAACAAGATAAGGAGTTGGAGCCACTTTTGGCTACTATACGAAATAGTAGGGACATACAGGGGGTGATGATAGGAGATGATGAAGAACAAAAAGTTGCAGCTCATGCAGATGACTTCCTGTTTTATATATCTAACCCCAGAATTATGCTCCCAAATTTTATAAAGGAACTGAAAATATATGGAGAACTGTCAAATTTAAAGATTAACCCTGTAAAATCAGTAATCTTGAATATAAATCTGAGTAAAGAAGAAGAGCTAGCATTACAGAAGGAATTCTCTTTTACATGGGGGGGGGGGCAATAACTAAAATACCTCAGGATAAAATTAACATTATCCCTCTGAAATTTATACCAGACAAATTACATCCCTCTGTTAAATGAAATAAAAACAGAAATAAAAAAAAATATCAAGAAGACTCTTATCGTGGGTGGAACGCATAAATATCATAAAGATGGTAATACTCCCAAAAATATTGTATAGGTTTCAGATGTTACCAATTTCCTTGCCTCAAAGATTCTTTCAAATATTAAAGATAATGATATTAAAATACTGTATATATGGCAAAAGAAGTACAATTCTCAAAGTTAAGTAAAAGTAAAGCACAGGGTGGATCAGTACCAGATATTAAACAAAATTACAAAGCTATATTATTAACACGAATTATAGAATGGTTTATTATAAAAGTTGGATGAGGATAGAAAATACACTAAGTGGAACTCAATTAAATAGAAATATCTGGATACCACAAAAATATAAAATTTTTGACCGAAATACACACAAAATGACTAGAATTGTTTGGGACACGATTTATAGACAAATGAAATGGGAATAAAATTCGCCACTAATTTCACCAGGAGAACAACTTTTTTTTTACCAGGAAATGGGGCACATTTTGGGGAATGGATTAAAAAAGCACAATTGAAGGATATAATAAAAAAAGGGAAAATTTGTACATATCAAGAATTGAAACACAAAAACTAGTTAATATTATTAGATGAATGGAGGTATTTACAATTAAAAAATTTTGTAACATCATTACCGCAACCAATTAGAGGGAGGGCAATTTGAATCCAATAGAAAAATTATGTAATTCTCAGGCAAAAATGAAACATAAACTATCCCAGATATATAACATAAATAGGATGTTGGAAGAACCAAAAATACCTCCATTCATTGAAAAATGGGAAAAGGAGTTAGGGACACGTTTGACAGAATTTTAAGTAAATAGAGTAATTAAAGCTGTACACGAGTAAGCAGTGGATATAAACACGATAGAAACTAATTATAAATGCCTGGCAAGATGGTATATTACACCAGATACAGTATCTCACAAAAATGAGTACACCCCTCACATTTTTGTAAATTTTATATTATATCTTTTCATGTCACAACACTGAAGAAATGACACTTTGCTACAATGTAAAGTAGTGAGTGTACAGCTTGTATAACAGTGTAAATTTGCTGTCCTCTCAAAATAATTCAACACACAGCCATTAATGTCTAAACCGCTGGCAACAAAAGTGAGTACACCCCTAAGTTAAAATGTCCAAATTGGGCCCAATTAGCTATTTTCCCTCCCTGGTGTCATGTGACTTGTTAGTGTTACAAGGTCTCAGGTGTGAATGGGGAGTAGGTGTGTTAAATTTGGTGTTATCACTCTCACTCTCTTATACTGGTCACTGGAAGTTCAACATGGCACCTCATGGCAAAGAACTCTTTGAGGATCTGAAAAAAGAATTGTTGCTCTACATAAAGATGGCCCAGGCTATAAGAAGATTGCCAATACCCTGAAACAGCTGCAGCACAGTGGCCAAGACCATAAAGCGGTTTAACAGGACAGGTTCTACTCAGAACAGGCCTCGCCATGGTTGACCAAAGAAGTTGAGTGCATGTGCTCAGCATCATATCCAGAGGCAATCCCACAGAAATCTTACTTAGCAACTGCTCCCTCTTTTTCACCATCCCTCAGCTTCTCTTCCATTAGCTGCACCCCCTGCCCACAGCCCTGCATTCACATGCGGAATCTCAGTGGCTAAACCCAAAAAGAAGAAAAAGTTTTTCTCAACTTGCACAATCCTGCCACTATCCAAGTCTGCCTCCATGCCAGCAAATCTACTTCAGTATGCCTCAAAGCCGGCCGATCTGCTCCAGTCTGCCTCCACGCCGGCCGATCTGCTCCAGTCTGCCTCCACGCCGGCCGATCTGCTCCAGTCTGCTTCCACGCTGGCCGATCTGCTCCAGTCTGCCTCGGCGCTGGCAGATCTGCTCCAGTCTGCCTCCACGCCGGCTGATCTGCTCCAGTCTGCCTCCACGCTGGCTGATCTGCTCCAGTCTGCCTCCATGCCGGTCAATCTGCTCCAGTCTGCTTCCACGCCGGCCAATCTGCTCCAGTCTGCCTCCACGCCGGCCAATCTGCTCCAGTCTGCCTCCACGCTGGCCGATCTGCTCCAGTCTGCCTCCACGCCGGCCGATCTTCTCCAGTCTGCCTCCACACCAGACGATCTGCTTCAGTCGGCTTCCACACCAGCGGATCTGCTTCAATCTGCCTCCACACAAGCTGATCTGCTCCAGTCAGCTTCCACGCCAGTGGATCTGCTCCAGTCGGCTTCCACACCAGCAGATCTGCTCCAGTCTGCCTCCACGCCGGCCGATCTGCTCCAGTCTGCCTCCACCCAGGCTGATCTGCTCCAGTCTGCCTCCATGCCGGTCAATCTGCTCCAGTCTGCCTCCACGCCGGCCAATCTGCTCGTCTGCCTCCACGCCGGCCGATCTGCTCCAGTCTGCCTCCACGCCGGCCGATCTGCTCCAGTCTGCCTCCACGCCAGCTGATCTGCTCCAGTCTGCCTCCACGCCGGCCGATCTTCTCCAGTCTGCCTCCACACCAGACGATCTTCTCCAGTCTGCCTCCACACCAGACGATCTGCTTCAGTCGGCTTCCACACCAGCAGATCTGCTTCAATCTGCCTCCACACAAGCCGATCTGCTCCAGTCGACTTCCACGCCAGCGGATCTGCTCCAGTCGGCTTCCACACCAGTGGATCTGCTCCAGTTGGCTTCCAGGCCAGACAACTTGCTCCAGTGGGCTTCCACGCCAGACGATCTGCTCTGGATCAAATTTACCTATAAATGTTAATACCCAGTTATATTATGTATATTTAGGAATATACAGCTTGATTCAATATCTCCTACTCATAGAGTAACTCAACGTTTTATTCTGTATGAAGCTTATTGTACCCCAGAGTTGTTGAACAGGGTAGGCAGGAGAGAAAACTCTGAATGCGTCACGCTCAAACCCCTGGCTCCTTTTTGCACCTCTTTTGAAAATGTCCAAAGTTATTTTGGTGTTGGCAGAAAGTGGCAGACCTGCTAAATTCCATATACGATACCTGGTTGACTTTAGACCCTGTTCTATGTCTTTTGGGTTATGTGAATCCAAAAAGCATGGATTGTGATCAGTTAGTGGCTATTTTGAGATCTCTTTTTATTGCACATAAGCTGATTTCACCCAATCCTTCTACCTTTGGGGGACTGGATTTGGGAAATGGATAGATATGTAATGTTTGAAATACATACTTATGTTCAACGTAACACTTTTTGGAAGTTTTAAAGGATGTGGAAAAAGTGGATTGATGCATTGTGCTCTAATTTTAATTTAAATTTGTGATAAATATTAGGGGCAAGTGTCGAGTTTTTTTTCTTATTACTTATTAGCTTGTTGCCGACCGCCTGACGCAGTTATACGGTGGCAGGCAGCCGCTCCCAGGCAAATCGCCGTAGGTGTACGTCGCTCTCGTACACGTGGCTAGGGGGCGAGCGCATGCCGCCGTCGGCGCGCTCCCGCCCCCACTTGTCAGTGGGGAAGCCGATGCACGGGGCAGATGGCTCTGATTGCCGCCTGACACCCGCGATCATTCCCTGCTGAGAGAGAAGAATGGTCAGCTGTTGTAAACACAGCTGACCGTCCATCTCCCTGGAATGATTATAGAGCCCCTGTGATCCTTCTATATAGGATCACATGTCTCTGTGGTCATTTCACAAGCCACGCCCCCCCACAGTTAGAATAACTCCCCTAGGCTCACATTTAACTCCTTGATCACCCATAATGTTAACCCCTTCCCTGCCAGGGTCATTATTACAGTAACAGTGCATATTTTTAGCACTGATTACTGTAGTAATGTCACTGGTCCCCCCAAAAGTGTCAAAAATGTCAGTCAGGGGTCCGATCTGCCCTCCGCAATGTCGCAGTCCCCCAAAAAATCGCAGAATGCCGCCATTACCAGTAAAAAAAAAAAACAATAAAAATGACATAAATCTTTCCCGTAGTTAGTAGACGCAATAACTTTTGCGCAAACCAATCAAAATACGCTTAATGCGATTTTTTTTTTTTTACCAAAAATATGTAGCAGAATACAAATTGGTCTAAAATGTTAAACAATGTTGATTTTTGAATTTTTTTTTTTTTTTTTTTGAGAATGTCATATAGCAGAATGTGAAAAATAAATATTTTTTTTTAAAAAAATTGTCGCTCTTTTTTTGTGTATAGCCCAAAAAATAAAAATCACACAGGTGATCAAATACCACCAAAAGAAAGCTCTATTTGTGGGGAAAAACAGACATCAATTTTATTTGGGTACAGCGTCACATGACTGCACAATTGTACGTTAAAGTAACACATTGCCGAATCGCAAAATAGGGCCTTGTCAGGAAGGGAGCAAATCCTTCCAGTCTTAAAGTCATCAGAGAGGTGGGACCTGTAAAAGATTTATATACTACCTACTCCACAGTATTTGTGAATATTTTTGAATATTTCTGAATACTTCTGGATATTTAATGATGATTAATAGCTTTTCAAGTATATCTTTGGATATTATGGGAAATCTAGATGCGGTTGTTTAGAATGATTTGACCTTAATTTTTGTTGTTGGTGTTTATTTGTTGTAAAATTCTCAAAAATAAAATCTGAGTTTAAAAAAAAATTAAGTTTACCCAAATGTTGTGTTTTCTATATAAGTGACGTTTTCCAGTTCCTTTAGCAGTGTTCTGCTGCCCTCTTGTGTTCACCTTGTTTATTTCAAAAGCACATCTGTTCTGTGTGTTTTCCCTTGTTCATTAACTTCCTTTAGGCTTATTACATAATCTGCTTAGAAAAAGAAAAGCCCGTCTTACTGACCATGTATGATATTACATATTCAGGGTTTAACATTAAACATGGTCATAGTCTGTAACCCTTCTCCACCCTTAAACCGTCCCCACATCACCACTTACAGAATTCAGTGGCTTAGCATCCTGTCACAATCTGAGTTGCGCACAGATGTGCATTGCTTTGTACTCACAGTCACGTTATTCATTTGTAGTTTTTGCACCTAAACAGCCTGCTCTGGAAAAATAACTTTCTTTTGTATTGTGGTTTGATGTGAAATCATCCGATAATAATAAAAAAATAAATTAAAAATGTTTCTGTTACTTGCTTTTAATGGGTTCTCATTTCCTGGTCTTCTACACTAGTGCCTTCCAGGAAGATTTCAGGTCCTAATTGTGGAATCTTGGGGGGAAAAGGGCTTTGTGTAATTTTGCACAGCATATGTACATGATGAAAATGGGAGAATTGCTGCGCATAAATACAAATAAAAATGTATACATATGAATATAAAAGCTAAGTACAGCTGCCAACACCTGACCCTGAATCAGAGAAACCAGATCGCAAATAATATATGACAGTAATTGGTGTAGCGCCTAAAAAGGGACAATAAAGGTGAACTCCACAGTCCATCAATCTTTATAGAGTCCACACATATCCCAACTATGGTGTTAATAGTCCTTCAAGAATATGATGTGTGATCCCAAAAGCATACAGACACTCCAAACTCCAATAGCCCAGTGTAGAGATGCCACCACCAAGGGAATAAGATTGGCCTCTTACCACAAAACCATGATCCCCCATTACAGGGATCGTGATCAGCATAAATTGAAATCCAGAGCCGCAACCAGGTCCCACACCGGCTTCCTTACTGATCGTACCCGCTCCTCTCAAGAAAGGTATATATGGAAAAGAAGGGGAACAACTTCCATAGTGTAATACTATCAGGAGACTTTATTGGTAAAAACAGCAGAATGGCAACTCACATATTAGCTGGAGTAATAGGCGTGTCTCATGGAGTGTCCTAGACTCGGTATCCCGCCGAGAAAATGGCCGCCGCGTCCCCTCGTTGGTCACAGCGTGACGTGCCACAGGCTCCGCCTACGCGTTTCATCAGGATCTGACGTCGTTCTCATTTCCTGGTCTTCTACACTAGTGCCTTCCAGGAAGATCTCAGGTCCTAATTGTGGAATCTTCGGGGGAAAAGGGCTTTGTGTAATTTTGCACAGCATATGTACATGATGAGGGATATGACATCATACCCAGCAATGATGTTATGCACCTCATCTTGCACATGTGCTGTACCAGACTTCTTTTCTGTAAATGGCGACATCGGTTTTCGACTGAAAAGTGACCGTTTGGGGAGAAGGCAAGTACATATTACTAACTTTCTTAGTTTCCATTCAATAGTTTTTATTGAAGTTTACAGTAAAATAAACAGTAAGATGAACAAAGAGAACAATAGGCATTGGAGTCATGCAAGACTAAGAAGGTGAAACAATATCAATACATTAACATCAGTGATCAAAGATTCACAGTTCAATCATACTCAAACTTAGAATTTGATACTCTCTATCATGAGCATAGCGTAAGTACAGTATACGTATCAACTTCCTCAGACAGCCCTTTGGGAGCATACTGTTTCAAAGGGAAGAGGCCACTTACTGGCCCATGCTTGCCATTTACTTAGTGTACCTGCTAATGTTTCATTGCTGACTGCCATCGAGGTTTCATATGTGTTGATTGTTGGGGACATGGGGGATTTCCAACGTCTGGTAATGGTAAGCTTCGCTGCAAGGAATATGTGAGTTGTTATGGTTGGGGTATGATGAGGAAGGGAGTCTAGTTCCAGATTCAGTAATGCCATTCCTGGGGTAGAGGGTAATGCAGTATGAATTATCCGTGCCAGTAGTGTGAATACGTCCTGCCAAAAATGGGTACGTTTTGGGCAATTCCGAAAAATCACCTTTTTGACCACAGTTCCTCCAGCATCTGTCTGAGGGGTTACCCTTGAAATTAGACATTTTGTCCGGCGTTAACTACCACTGTAGTAGGAGTTTTTGGGAGAGTTCCCACAATTTAGTGCAGCGTGCAGCTTTGTAAGTCGCCCTGCATGCTTGTGTCCATTGTGCGTCAGTATATGTATGGTTTATTATTATTATTATTATACAGGATTTATATAGCGCCAACAGTTTGTGCAGCGCTTTGCGCAGCGCAGCGATTTAGGTCTCGTTCCCATCGTGTTATAGCGTTGTTTTTAACAAACTCATTTTTCTTTTGAAGTAGGTTATAAAAGAGAGAAATACCCTTTTTAGATGATAGTGATGAATGGTAAAATGTATGTATCTGGGTTGGGAGTAGATGTCCAGTTGGGTTTTGTGGACAAGCAATGGAGTATGCGTAAATGTAGATACAATTCTTTATTTGGAATTTTGAAATTCCTGTTGGAGCTTTTAGGACGATTAGATATGAATAGGTGTCCTATATACTGAATTCCTGTGCGTTGCCATGAAGAATCGTGTATTAGGTATTCAAGGGTTGTGATTGGGATTTTTAGTTGGGTAGCATCTGCTTGTGTGGGTGTTGTCTTTGTTAGTTTTTGTCATGCTTTGATTGAAGCTAGCATAGGTGGTGAATCTGATGAGGGGACAGGATTTCCTAGTGTAAAGCTTAGTAGCCATGGAAGCAATTAATTTTTAGGGGTAAGGGAAGATTCCATGGTGCTCCATAGGGTGGTCGGGGAGGGTGCAAACCAAACTTTGAGTTGAGTAAGTATGGATGCTGTATAACAGTCATGTATATCCACTAGTCCAATGCCACCTGCAGATCTATGTTTCATTCATTTGGAATGGGAGAATCTAGGTCTTTTCCCCTGCCATACGAATTTTGATAAGATGGATTGTACGGATTGGAGGTAAGTGGGCGGAACGGGTATAGAAAGTGTTCTGAATAAGTATAATAATTGTGGAAGGTGTAACATTTTGAACACTGCCAATTTCCCTGCCCATGTGAATTCAAATGTGGCTAGTTTATTTAGGTGGCTTTGCAGTTTGGTTCGGAATGGTATGTAGTTTTCTTGGAAGAGTCTTTTTGTTGTGTCAGTCAGTTGAATGCCTAGGTAAGGTATGCTGTGTTCAGCCCAGGTGTATGGGAAATGTTGTTGGAGTAAGTTGTACCGTCTATCCCTATTCCCTAGATACAGTAGATGATTTAGTTTTGTTTACTTTATAATATGATATTTTACTAAACCATGCTAACAGTCGTTGGGCTTCAGTAAGGGAAGTATGTGGGTTAGTCAGAATACGTTTTCGGTGCCAGTCTGTGGAAGAAGGCCGTCAGTTTTTTTCCACCTATATTCCTCCTTGCGCTTGCTGGAGTGCATGTCTCCGTTGTGCTGCAGGGCGGGGGGTAAAAGGTGAGTCGTTGTGTAGCACAATCTCGCTGGGCAGCTCGGGATCTCCCGAGCTCGGAACTAAGCGGCCATCTCCGAGCTCGCGCAAACCACGCCCCCCAATTTTCATAGTTTTCATTAGTAGAATGCATTTAGGAAGTTTGGTTTATTATGTATGTGTGTTGGGGGGGTCTGCTTTAAGCTAATGAGCTACTATATGATAATGTTGAATTATAAATCTTACTCTATAATCTCATTAAACAACAGCTTAATTGATAAAGTATAATTGTTTGTTGAATATACAGTATAAAGACATTTTTTCCTACTTTCAGTTTTGATTAAATCCTATAAAAAAAAAAGCATCATTAGCTGCTTCTGACAGACACTCTAACTACAATTTATTTATTTTGTTTTTATTTTAATAAATACCAGATGTGGTAACTCCTGTTACAGAGATCAAGCTCAAAATCTTGCACAAACTGGGAACCTAGTTGTTAAAGTCATGGTAGATTTTGACATTTTCAGCTGCGAGTCTTTCTATAAGAAGTCTCTCCACCACAACAATATACTGTATATGTAAAAGATAACATTAACTGACTGTATACAAATAACAAAATGCTTTTGTAATATATCAAACCACAAGATAACATTTCCACAAAAAATATTCTGCCAATAATATTAATAAACCCATAAAATATTCCATTCCCAGAGGTGTAACTAGAACCTTCAGGGCCCCTGTTGAAAGAAACCATAAAGTGCACCCCTTACCTGAGCCGGGCCCCTTCCCACTGATCCTGAGGCCATTTACATTGTTCCCTCTTACATCAGAGTCCACAGAGTTCCCACTTACTTTAGAGACCCACCTTACATCAGAGTTCCCATGGGCCTCTTTACATGAACTCTGTGGACCCTGATGTAAAGGAGAACTCTGCAGACCCTGATGAAAGGGCAAATGCTGCAGATTCTGGTGTAAAGGGAAACTCTGATGTAAGAGGTTCTCTGGTCTTCAGAGCCCCCCTTTGCCCCATACATCAGAGTTCCTACTTACCTCAGAGTCTTCAAAAATGTCCCCTCTAGGGAGTTTCCCTATAACATCAGAGTCCGCAGAGTAAATACACTAAAGTAAAGAGGTTCACTGATTTAAGAGGGGAGTGAGGACACTGATATAGGGGGGGGGGGCATTTTTATCAGTGTCCCCTCTTACCTTAGGGTCTGCACTCCCCCCTCACATCAGTGACCCCCCCCCCCCCCACTGACTGACTTACTGCCCCACACACTATCCTCCTGTAATTGCCTGCAGGCTTAGTCTGCTGGTCCTCCTCTCCCCCTCCTTGCAGTTGCTTCCAGATTTGCTTATAAAGGTGCCAAGCACCAAGACGTCAACGGGCACCTGACCAACCGCTAAGCCCGAGCCTGAGCCAAGCTGAGCCCGAGCTTAGCCGATTATTAATTGGCTGGCTCCAAAACTGTGCATGCGCAGTTCTGGAGCCAGACGATTAGTTATTCGACGGAGCTCAAGCAGGGCTCAGGGGGGTAGGGATGAGATCTGTGGTGGTGGGATAAGATCAGTAAGAGGCAGTGGGGGTGGAGGATTGGATCAGTTTCACTTGCAATTACTTATTCACTCACTTTGTCAGTTGATTCCTCTTTAGTAAATCTTTTGCTGTGCCACCAGGGATGTCTCTGCTGACCTGGGGTCTCTTCGTAGAGCAGAGAGCTCCTCCCCCTTCACTCTATTGGTGGTCAGCTGGTCAGCTAACTTTCTTCTTCAGTGTCCCTACATGGCTGCGGGGCTGTTTGCAGTGAAAGTGCTCAGATGCCCCTCAGCAGCGAGATGGCAGCAATCGCCCCCCCCCCATCCCACAGTAGGGGAACGGATGGGCGGGCCCCCTTACAGTGGCAGAACAGACGGGCTACCTCCCTCACAGTGGCAGAAGGGGCAGGTGGGTGAGTCCCTCACAGTGGTGGAATGGACGGGCTGTCCCCCTCACAGTGGCAGAACGGGCGGGCCCTTCACAGTGGTGGAACTCCAGGGCCTGTGTGCAAGTGTGACTGCTGAAACCCTGGTAGTTCCAATACTGGCTATTCCACATAATATATGCAGCCGACTATGGGTCAGAGAGCAGTAATCGCCCAGTTTTACAGTGGATCTGAGTACCCTTCATTCAACTGTCCCTGGAATACCAGTGTTAAATCTGAACTCCAGGATCAAAACAAAAAATACTCTTGCAGTGGGCCCCCTACCCCTGCACTATAAGGGTTAAATGCTTGTTAAGTCTAGAGGTAGAGGAGGGTGTAATACCAATATCCTCTCTCGGAACGCCTTCCAACGTCATGGCAGCCTTACGGGGTACAAGGTCCTGCTAAGAGTTTTTGAGAGTAAAAAATATGTACTTTTGTAGGGTCCCGTTTTTCATACAGCCTCCCAATATTATGGTTGGGGGTATCTGCGTGTAGTGGTTTGTCTCAGAGTCGATGTTTGTTGTGGCTGGAGGCCTAACATTTTTCTGTGGTTATGCAGGTACGAGTAGTTGATGCCCATGAGGACCTTGTAACTCCTGTTCTTTGACAACGTACTGGGTGACCATATGTTGATATGTTTATAATGTTATTTATTATTAGTTAATAAAAGGCTGCTTTGGCCATTGTACTTCATTTGTACTACATTGTACTACATTTAGCCAACCTTTTATTTTTAAAAGGTTGGTGGAAGAGTGGTGGTCTAGCAGTTTGGAATAGCAAAGCATCTTTTATACCCTAGTCATTTGTGTGCATCAAATGCGCCACACATACCACCCCATTGCCATAGTCTTGTTAAAAGCTGTGTTGTAGCTCACATATTATGTGCTTTTTTTGTTGTTGCAATATATTAAATAATTATTAAATATTGGTATTTACTAATACATAGTTACATAGTTACATAGTTACATAGTAGGTGAGGTTGAATAAAGACAATAGTCCATCCAGTTCAACCTGTGTAGGTGTGTGTGGCTGTAATCATCTCACATACCCCTGAATGTTCTGATCCTTGAGATGCACGTCCAATAGTCTTTTGAAAGCCACCATACTTCTCGCAGAATCCACCTCTTGTGGTAGAGAATTCCACAATCTTGTACCCCTAACAGTAAAGAACCCCCCACGTTGCCTGAGGTTAAAACGCTTCTCCTCTAATCGCATTGTATGCCCCCGAGTCCTCATGCAATCCCTTCGACTGAACAGCTTTTTTTCTAAGCTGAGATCCCCATTGAGATATTTAAAAATTGCTATCATGTCCCCCCTCAGGCGTCTCTTCTCCAGGGAGAATAAATCAAGCGATTGCAGACGCTCTTCATAATCAAGGTCCTCCAATCCCCTAATCAGTTTAGTTGCCCTTCTCTGGACTTTCTCCAGCTCCAACACATCCCTTCTGAGGACTGGCGACCAGAACTGGACAGAATACTCCAAATGCGGACGGACCAGAGTTTTATAAAGTAGAAGGATTATAGTCTTATCTCTGGAATACATCCCTTTCTTTATGCATGCTAATATTCTGCTAGCTTTGGCAGCTGCCGCTTGACATTGCATGCTGTTGCCTAGTCTATCATCAACCAAGACTCCCAGATCCTTCTCCATTTTTGATTCCCCCAAGGGTTCCCCTCCTAACGTGTATTGTGCTTTTATGTTTCTAGTCCCCAAGTGCAAAACCTTACACTTCTCTATGTTAAACCTCATTTGCCAAGTTGTTGCCCACTCCGTGATTTTGTCCAGGTCATCCTGTAGGATATCTGCTTCATGCTGTGCAGTTATTGCCCTGCCCAATTTTGTGTCATCTGCAAAAACTGCTATTGAACTACTGACCCCGACCTTAATGCTGTTTATGAATAAATTGAACAAGGTTGGTCCCAGGACTGAGCCTTGGGGGACCCCGCTTACTACCTCAGACCAGTCTAAGTATGCGCTGTTTATTACCACCCTTTGGACACGCCCTTTTAGCCAGTTCCGTATCCAAAAGCAAACCCTGCTGTCGATACCTGCAGACCTTATTTTATAAATTAAGCACTTATGGGGAACTGTATCAAACGCCTTAGCGAAATCTAGGTACACCACATCCACTGGTCTGCCCCTATCTAGCTCACAGCTCACCTCCTCGTAGAATGCTAATAGATTGGTTTGACAAGAACGCCCATTTGTAAACCCGTGCTGGTTATTACTGATGATGCTGTTGTCTTTAGCAAACTCTACGATATAGTCCCTTATCATCCCCTCCAGAAGTTTACATACTATCAATGTCAAACTGACAGGCCTATAGTTTCCCGGGACATGCCTCTGACCCTTTTTGAATATCGGAATCACGTTAGCTTTCCTCCAATCTCCTGGTACATCTCCTGTCCTAATACTGTCAGCAAAGATCAGGAACAGTGGTCTAGATATAACCTTACTGAGTTCCTTGAGTACTCTCGGATGTACGCCATTGTGTTAAGTTTATCCAGCCTTTCCCTGATTTCACCCTCTGTTAGCCATAGTGGCAAGTCCTGTGTATTACTACTGACCCTACAGTCATGGTCAGTGTACCCCTCCGTTTCCTGTGTAAATACTGCCAAGAAAAAAGCATTCAGCACGGTTGCTTTTTCAGTGTCCTCTGTAACCATCCCCCCATCATCGCTAATTATGTGAGCAATATGCTCTGCCCTAGTTTTTTTTGCTGTTGATATACTTAAAGAATTTCTTTGGGTTTTTTTTACTATCCTCCGCTATTTGTCTCTCAAAGTCTATTTTAGCCATCTTGATTTCGTGTTTACACTTCTTATTTGCCTCCTTGTATTGGTCGAAAGCCAATACTGTGCCTTCAGATTTATATTTCCTGAAGGCCAATTTTTTTCCCCTAAACGCTACGGTTTAGCCAGCCAGGTTTGGCCTTGTCTCTTCTACATTTATTTCCCATAGGAATGCACTGCAAGATGCCTTTGCTTAATATATTCCTAAAGCATTCCCATTTTTCCTCTGTGGTCAGTGATCCCAGGGTTCGGTCCCGGTTTACCCTTTCCATCAATGAGTACAATTTTGGAAACTCTGCCCTTCTGAAGTTAAGGGTCCTTATGTTCCCCACTTGCCTTGTTATATTGTTATTTACACTAAATGTGATCATCCTGTGATCGCTAGAGCCCAGGTTGTCCTGGACTCCTAGTGATCAATAGATCCAGGATTGCATTTTCTCTAGTAGGAGAATCCACCAACTGTGACATATAATTATCCTGTAAGGTTTCCGTGAATAGACGGGCCTTATGTGAGTGTGTAGTCCCCTCTCCCCAGTCAATGTCGGGATAATTGAAGTCCCCCAATATGATGACTGATCCTAGCTTTGCCACTTTACCCAAAAGTGCTAAAAATCCCAGCTCTACCTCCTCCCCTTGTTTAGGTGGCCTATAGCAAACCCCCACAATTACTTTTCCCTTTTCTCCTTCCCTAAGGAATTCTACCCACACGGATTCTAACTCCATACTCATCCCTTCCGTAATGTCACTCCTCTCTATCACCCTTACATTGTTTTTGACATATAGACATACCCCTCCCCCTCTTTTTCCTACCCTGTCCTTCCGGTACACCGAATACCCTTGGATATTTGCCAGCCAGTCATGTGAGGGGTCGAACCAAGTCTCTGCTATTCCCACAAGGTCTATGTCCTCCTCATGAACTAACATTTCCAACTCATCCATTTTATTAGCTAGGCTCCTGGCATTAGCATATACCCCTCTTAGTTTTACGGAAGTTAAACGTGATTGGTTATGTTTATTCCTGTTTGGTCTGAGGTTCTCCCGCACAGACCTACCGATTGACGTTGTGGACATACTGTCGCTGCTGACCCTACAACTGCCTTCAGTCCTTTGCTCCCTCCTAACTGACTCTACTTCTGAGCCCCCCCCCCCCTTCTCCTAGTTTAAAAGCCCCTCCAACTTGGTGGCCAAAAGAGCTGTACCGTCCCCATTAAGGTGCAGCCCATCCTTACTAAAGAGCCGGTAGCCGACTGAGAAGTCAGCCCAGTTCTCCAGGAACCCAAACCCCTCCTTCCTACACCAATTCCTCAGCCACTTGTTAAGTTCCCTAATCTCCTTCTGCCTCTCCTGTGTGGCTCGAGGTACAGGCAGTATTTCAGAGAAAACCACCTTGGAGGTCCTTTTCCTCAATCTATTACCTAAGTCCCTGAAATCGTTCTTTAGGATCCTCCACCTACCTTTAACTTTGTCATTAGTGCCCATATGCACCATGACCGCTGGGTCATCCCCAGCCCCGCCCAACAATCTGTCTGCCAGATCTGCAATGTGTTGAACGCGGGCGCCCGGTAAACAACATACTGTTCAGTTCACGAGATCTTTTTTACAGATTGCACTCTCTGTCCTCTTGATAATTGAGTCCCCAACTACCACAACCTTTCTAACCTTACCTGAGTTACGGCCCCTCTTCTTCCTGGAGCCGCCCCTCCCCTGGCAGCTGGGGGAGGGCGCATGCTCCAGCTCTGTCACCCCTGAGTTGATATCCCCCTCAACCTGCAACTCGGCAAATATGTTAGGGTGTACCAACTCAGGACTGTCCTCCCACTAACATTCCTAACGGTCACCCAGCTGCGTACCTCTGCTGCTTGCGTCTCCTTTATTCCTCCCTCCTCTATGCTGGCCCCTGCCAGCGCCTGATGGGTAATGTCCAAGCTCCTTTCCAGGTTGTAGATGCCACGCAGTCTTACCACTGTGTTCTCTAGATCCACGATGTGGGCTTCCAGAGCAACAAGTCGCTCACATCTTGCACAGCAGTATTCGTCCTCGATTGGTTCATCAAGAAACTCATACATGGCGCAAGAAGTGCACTGAGTGGCATCCCCAATCCTGTCGGACATTATTAGCCACTACTCTATGGGGATAATGTTAACGACCTGCTCTTCCTTACCTACACTACCTCTAACTCCCCTGGTACTAAACCTGGGGTACTCACCAGTCGCTAATATACTAACCAGTCACTAAGATACTTACCAGACGCAAAGATACCAACAGACGCAAAGATACTCACCAGTCGCAAGATATTCAGCAGTCGCAAGATACTCACCAGTCGCAAGATACTCACCAGTCGCAAAGATACTCACCAGTCGCAAGATACTTACCAATCGCAAAGAATCTCACCAGTCGCAAGATACTTACCAGTCGCAAAGAATCTCACCAGTCGCAAGATACTCACCAGTCGCAGAGAATCTCACCAGTCGCAAGATACTCACCAGTCGCAGATACTCACCAGTCACAGATACTCACCAGACGCAGATACTCACCAGATACTCACCAGTCGCAAAGATACTCACCAGTCGCAAGATACTCACCAGTCGCAGATACTCACCAGTCGCAGATACTCACCAGACGCAGATACTCACCAGATACTCACCAGCCGCAAAGATACTCACCAGTCGCAAGATGCTAACCCGTCGCAAGATGCTAACCAGTCACAAGATGCTCACCAGTCGCTAAGATACTCACCAGTCTCTAAAATACTCACTGGTCGGTCAGTCACAGAGCACCTTCGGTCAGTCGCAGAGCACCATCAGTCGGTCGCAGAGCACCGTCGGTCGGTCGCAGAGCACCATCGATCAGTGGCAGAGCACCGTCAGTCAGTCGCAGAGCACCGTCGGTCAGTCGCAGAGCAGTCTGTCAGTCGCAGAGCAGTCTGTCAGTCAGTTGCAGAGCAGTCCGTCATTCGCAGAGCAGTCCGTCAGTCGCAGAGCAGGGCCGTCTTTAACATTGTTTGGACCTTGGGCAAGAATTTTCTTGCCCCCCCCCATGCAATTTTGTTCTCCATCCCAACATCCTAAAAAGCAAACACACACTCTGTACCCCCCTGTCAACAGCCACCTCTGTACCCCCCCTCCACAGCCACCTCTGTACCCTCCCCCTGTCCACAGCCACCTCTGTACCCCCCCCATCCACAGCCACCTCTGTATCCTCCGTCCACACCCATCTCTGTACCCGCCTTCCACAGCCACCTTTTTACCCTCCCCCTGTCCACAGCCCCCTCTGTATCCCCCCCCATCCACAGCCACCTCTGTATCCTCCATCCACAGCCATCTCTGTACCCCCCTGTTCATAGTCACCTCTGTATATCATAGTTACATAGTTACATAGTAGGTGAGGTTGAATAAAGACAATAGTCCATCCAGTTCAACATGTGTAGGTGTGTGTGGCTGTAATCATCTCACATACCCCTGAATGTTCTAAACCTTGAGATGTACGTCCAAGAGTCTTTTGAAAGCCACCATACTTCCCGCAGAAACCACCTCTTGTGGTAGAGAATTCCACAATCTTGTAGCTCTAACAGTAAAGAACCCCCCACGTTGCCTGAGGTTAAAACGCTTCTCCTCTAATTGCAATGTATGCCCTCGAGTCCTCATGCACTCCCTACGACTGAATAGCTTTTTTTCTATGCCGAGATCACCATTGATAATAATAATATTCTGCTGGCTTTGGCAGCTGCCGCTTGACATTGCATGCTATTGCCTAATCTATCATCTACCAAGACTCCCAGATCTTTCTCCATTTTTCATTCCCCAAAGGGTTCCCCCCCTAACGTGTATTGTGCTTTTATGTTTTTAGTCTCCAAGTGCAAAACCTTACACTTCTCCACATTAAACCTCATTTGCCATGTCGTAGCCCACTCCGTTATTTTGTCCAGGTCATTTTGTAGGATATCTGCTTCATGCTGTGCAGTTATTGCCCTGCCCAATTTTGTGTCATCTGCAAAACTGATATAGAACTACTGATCCCGTCCTCAATGCTGTTTATGAATAAATTGAACAAGGTTGGTCCCAGGACTGAGCCTTGGGAGACCCCGCTTAGAACCTCAGACCAGTCTGAGTATGCGCTGTTTATTACCACCCTTTGGACACGCCCTTTTAGCCAATTCCGTATCCAAGAGCAAACCCTGCGGTCGATACCTGCAGACCTTATTTTATAAATTAGGCGCTTGTGGGGAACTGTATCTGCCTTGGCGAAATCCAGGTACACCACATCCACTAGTCTGCCCCTATCTAGCTCACAGCTTACCTCCTCGTACAATGTTAAGAGATTGGTTTGACAAGAACGCCCATTTGTAAACCCGTGCTGATTACTGCTGATGATGTTGTTGTCTTTAGCAAACTCTACGATATAGTCCTTTATCATCCCCTCCAGAAGTTTACATACTATGGATGTCAGACTGACAGGCCTATAATTACCCGGGACATGCCTCTGCCCTTTTTTGAAAATCGGTATCACGTTAGCTTTCCTCCAATCCCCTGGTACATTTCCTGTCATAATACTATCAGAAAAGATCAGGAACAGTGGTCTAGATATAACCTTACTGAGTTCTTTGAGTACTCTCGGATGTACGCCATCCAGGCCTGGTGATTCGTTTGTTGTAATTTTATCCAGCCTTTCCCTGATTTCACCCTCTATTAGCCCCCGTTCACACTAAGGCGACCTGTGAGGCGACCTGGTCGCCTCACAGGTCGCCGTAGGTCGCCTTCCATAGGGAAGCTCCGACTTAGAAAAAGGGTCCGGAGCTTCTTTGGGGCGACCCGGAGGCGACCACCATAGACTTCAATGTTATGAAGTCCGTGGCGGCCGCTCCGAGGTCGCGGCGCGAAGTAGCGTCGCGTGTATGTGAACGGGGGCTTAGCCATAGCGGCAAGTCATGTGTAATACTACTGACCATACAGTCATGGTCAGTGTACCCCTCCTTTTCCTGAGTAAAGACTGATGAGAAAAAGGCGTTCAGCACGGTTGCCTTTTCAGTGTCCTCTGTAACCATCCCCCATCTTCGTTAATTATGTGTGCAATATGTTCTGCCCTAGCTTTTTTGCTGTTGATATATTTAAAGAATTTATTTGGGTTCTTTTTACTATCCTCCGCTATTTGTCTCTCAAAGTTGATTTTAGCCATTTTGATTTCATATTTACTTTTCTTATTTGCCTCCTTGTATTGCTCGAAAGCCGATACTGTGCCCTCTGATTTATATTTCTCGAAGGCCATTTTTTTTCCCCTAATAAGTTTTTTAACATTACGGTTTAGCCAGCCAGGTTTGGCCTTGTCTCTTATAAATTTATTTCCCCTAGGAATGCACTGCGAGATGCATTTGTTTAATATGTTCCTAAAGCATTCCCATTTTTCCTCTGTGGTCAGTGACCCCAAGGTTTGGTCCCAGTTTACCCTTTCCATCAATGAGCACAATTTTGGAAAGTTTGCCCTTCTGAAGTTTAGGGTTCTTATGTTCCCCACTTGCCTTGTTATATTGTTATTTACGCTAAATGTGATCATCCTGTGATCGCTAGAGCCCAGGTTGTCCTGGACTCCTACCTCCGAGATTAGGTCTGGGTCATTAGTAATCAATAGATCCAGGACTGCATTTTCTCTAGATGGAGTATCCTCCTGTCAACAATCCCCTCTGTACCTCCCTATCAACAACCACCTCTGTACCCCCCCATCTACAGCCACCTCTATATCTCCCCTGTCCACAGCCACCTCTGAACCCCCCCCCCCCCGTTCACTGCAACCTCTGTACCATCCCTGTTCACAAGCACCTCTGTACCCCCCTGGTCACAGCCACCTCTGTATCCCCCTATCCACAGCCACCTCTGTACCCCCCCTGTTCACAGCCACCTCTGTATCCCCCCTGTCAACAGCCACCTCTGTACCCCCCCTATTCACAGCCACCTCTGTATCCTCCCCTGTCCACAGCCACCTCTGTATCCCCCCTGTCCACAGCCACCTCTGTACCCACCCTGTCCACAGCCACCTCTGTATCCCCCTGTCCACAGCCACCTCTGTACCCCCCTCCTGTCCACAGCCACCTCTGTACCCCCCATGTCCACAGCCACCTCTGTACCCCCCCCACCCTGTCCACAGCCATCTCTATATCTCCCCTGTGCACAGCCACCTCTGTATCCCCCCCTGTCCACAGCCACTTCTGTACCCCCCGTATCCACAGCAACCTCTGTACCCCCCCCTATCCACAGCCACCTCTGTACCCCCTCTGTCCACAGCCACCTCTGCACTGCCCTCTGTCTACAGCTACCTCTGTATCCTCTGTCCACAGCCACCTTTGTACCCCCCCTGTCCACAGCCACCTCTGTACCCCCCCCCCCCCCCTGTCCACAGCCACCTCTGTATCCTCCTGCCACAGCAGATACAGAGCTTAAACAGGAACTTCACCCTTATCATTCAAAAACATATACGCACAATACATATAACAAAAGCATATTTGGAAATGTCCTCCGCATTCTTCTCTCAGTACCAATTTTTACTAAGGGCTGATGAATCCATCTCTCTTTACTTCCTGGAACTCTGCTTAGATCTTTAAGTCTATATCCTGGAATATGTGACAATAAGTATTCAGGATATAACTGAGAGGCCCTGGTTAAATCAACCAGTGCCTTATGAAACCAGGAAGTAGAAAAAAGTAATTATAAGTAAAAGCAAAAATGTTTAACTAATGAATGATAATGAATGAAAGCATACATAGCTGTATGATGTTTTGCCACTTTAGGAATGACTGCAGCATTTCAAGTGAATGTCAACTCTGGGCTCCCCCACCTTCTGTGCCCTCCCCTTGAGGCCTCCTGGACAGTGTTTTATGATTTTATATATTTTTTTTAATTACCTTTTTTGATGTTTTCTGGCCATTCTTGTTACATGCTGACTGCTTTTCTTCTTAGATCTTCTCCAGTCAATAGATGGTCCTTTAGAGTATAGAGAACAATGCTGATATGACAAGCACTGCTCTCTGTATCAATACACTGTGAGTGCAGGTTGGTGGGGTCATGACAAGCTGCACTCACAGTCTTTCTTTATCCTTCAGGCATATGTAGTTTCATAGCTTTACATTGATTGAGGAACCTTCTGCAGCAAGTACAGATTTGCAGACCTTTGAAGGGAGCCAGTCATTATGGAGTCCAAATGATAGCAGCCTGTTAAAGAAGATGCCATATATTTACCTTTCCAGTGGTCATCTTCTTTTACAGACTGCTTTTACTATAGTTTGGAACCCATACTGTTGGAGTCACTCTATTATTCTAGATGTCAGGTATTAAGATATTCAGGAAGAATTCAGACATGTTCTCTAGCTTATTCTAGTTCTTCATACATATGACTAGTAGGGATGATCGAACGGTTCGGGTCGACCATCGGTTCGACCCGAACATTGACTGTTTGAAATTCGGCCGAATTCCGAACTTTTTCCGCAACCAGAACCGACCAAAATGCAATGGGACAGGAACTGGTCTTTAAAAGCCCGTGATTGGACCAGAACCATCAGTAAAAGCCAATTGAGGGGGAAGGAGGATGCTAGGAATGTGATTGGAGTGACTAGGGGGGTCCAGAGGCCAAACAGTAGTGAATACGCCCCCCAGTATATAACATAGCCCCGCCAAATCTCTAGCACTGTAATACAGGGACATGGAAGAGAGTGGAAGCAGTTCTGTTACTCCTGTCAAAGTGTCATTTAGCAATTATTAGTGTGAGGAAAGGGATATCTAGTGTAGTTAGGGTACTATTTTCCACTATAGTTAGATTTAATAATCTAGTTTCTGTAGGGAAAGTGTTAAGTGTCAGGGTGACTGTAGTGTAGTGTAGGGTTAACTGACTCTGACTGCTATGGCAAGGTGACCAAACTCTTCCATGTCAGGGTGACCGCCATAGAAAAAAGATCATTTGTCTTAGAATTTCAGTAGAGCAGGGATATGGCTCCGCTACTTTCACACCTGGCCGTTTTTGTTGCAGGCGTTTATTGGGCTTTTTTGTGGACGTCTTTGGAGGCAGGCATGACATCTGAACTTCTGTGTAGGGGTATATATACACATACACACATATAGGTGTGAAAGTAGCGGAACCCTATGCCAGCGCTAATGAAATTATTTGCAGGCATAGGGCTCCGCTCCTATCACACCTATATGTGTGTATGTGTATTGTAACAGGAAGTCAGCTAAATCTGGGAATGTAGTCACAGGAAGGAGATACATTTCTACCTGATTTAGAAAGTCTATTAATTAATTTAGGGTGTTGGCTACAGAGCTAGCCAGCAGGAAGTTGAAAGGCCTTCACCTGTTCAGAATGAGGGAGTTAAGGCTCTATAATTTGTTCAGAGAAATTCCTATTGTTTGCTGCCTCCAGAAGCTGCATCCTGAAGCCATGTGGGCTGGGAGCAGGAGGACAGTCAGCGTGTGCCTCCCGACAGGATGTGTGGGCCTGGGAGAAGACCCCCCGGAGTGATGTGTGCCCGGGATGGTAACCAAGGGTGAATACGTCTCAAAGGTGAGAAGACGAACTGTTGATGTGAAAGAAACAAAAGGACTGTGTTGCCCTGTGAAGCTATTATAAAAGGACTATTGAGTGTCCGCTGTAGGACAAGGAAGTCTGCCCGACGGTAGGTTGGAGACAGACACTTAGGCAGGTTCCAGTTGTGAGAAGGTAGCCGCCCACAGAGGCAAGGATTTATTTTCTGTTTTATTTTATTTTGGATGTTTTGCTGCATACAGCCTGGTGAAAAAAACACCATTTAATAAACCACACTGTTTGTTTGCAAGCACTTGTCGGCTACCTCTCTGGGAAAACGCACCCCCCAAGGGGTCATCCACGCCTACCACCGAGCTAATCCCTCACATATGGTGGAGGTATGCAGTGGGCATAAGCAGAGATCCCTGCAATGGAGTGCATATGTTTGATGAACTTTGTCTGGTGCATGAGATTGCACAATCTATGTGTGCAGGAGAGAAGATCCTGACAGAAAAAAAAAAAAAAGTGTTTTAAAGAGACAGCGGTCTCAAAATTATTTGATGAACTTTGTTGTGTCTGGTGCAAGTGACTGCACAAACTGTGTGTGCAGGAAAAGAGATCCTGCAAGAGAGAGAAAAACTACATGTGTTGAAGAGACAGTGGTCTGAAAATTGTTTGCTGGACTGTGAAAAATTTGTTTGTGGAGTTATTGAAGATGGGGCGGTCCAAACGCCTGAAAAATGCAAAGATAGATGAAATGAGAGACCGGATTCTATGGATGGAGGGGATGTTGCCGTCTGAACCAGCCCCATCCATGCCTAAAGAGAGTCTACTAAAGAGGAAGGTTGTTGTCCCTAGCAACACTGATGAAACTGCTATGGAGACGCAGTGTGCTCAGATGAAAAGTAAGCTCAAAATGGAGGAGATGTTGAAACATCTGATTATATCAAATGCAGCTCAACAGCAAGCAAATGCAGCTCAACAGCAGGCAAATGCGGATTTTCAGCAGAGCTTTGCAGCTCAACAAAAGGCTCATCAAGAGAGCATGGCAGGCTGGAAACAGAGACGCCAGCAGCCAATGGAGGCCATCGGTTTGGAGGAAACCGAGTATGTGTGCAGGGCTGAGTTGGATGCCTTGCAACGGAAAATGGAAGAAAAGGAACAAGCCTTGGAATTGCTTAAAATGGAGCATAGAAACTTGCAGGAAATGAATGAACTACTCAAGTCTCATGTGTTACAGTGGGAAGAATCCACTGCTCTTCTTTTGGTCGAGTTGCAAAAACGCAGAGAGACTATAATGGAGAAAGATACCATCCTCATGGAAAAGGAAAGTGAAATTCAGACTTTGCAGAAGCAAAGTATGGTTGATATGTTGGAGTTGCGTAATCAGCTGGAAAAAAGTCTTCAGTGTTTGGAAGTTACAAAAATAGACCTGCAGGAGTCGCAGGAACAGAATGTCGCTCTGAAAACGACATTGTCTCTCAGCGACAACGAGAAAAGTGAAAGAGAGGCTAAATTACTGAGTACTGTGTATGAGCTCACCACTTTGAGCAATGTGGTAGATGAATTACGTGCAGACTGTGAAAGTTGGAAAGGTGAAGCCCAACGTTTCCAGCAGCAGTTAAAGGAGAAAGAAGCCTGTGTGGCAGAATTACAATCTCATTCCCAGAAACTAGCCAATGAGGTGAAGGCTCTTATGCAGGGAAAAGGAGATTGTGAACATAAGAGGGAAAAAGTAGAGGCACAGCTTCTGGAATCGCAAGTCAAGGTGTCAGAAGGTGACCGATTGTGTGCTAAGCTGTCAGAGAAGGCAAACCGACTGCAGGTTGAGTTGGACAATGTTATAAATCAGCTTTCTCAAGCAGACAGAAAATCTAGAGAAATTGCGGAAGATTTTTCTATCTTGGAATCGCAGCTGCAAGACACGCAGGAACTCTTACAGGAAGAGAGGTGTCAAAGGCTGAGTTTTAGCACAAAGCTCAAACAAATGGAAGATGAGAAAAATGGCTTCCTGGAACAATTAAAAGAGGAGGCGGAAGCAAAGAAAAACCTATCAGAGCAAGTCGCAACATTGCAAGCTCAGATAGCGGATATGAAAAAACGCATGGAAGAAAGCGTTGGTTCATTACAGTGTGTTGAAGATGTGAAAAAGAAGTTTGATCAGATGCTTGGTGAAGAGAAGACTGTGTCTGCAAAATATGCAGAAGAACGCGCACGTGCAGAAACGGAGGTGCGTGATAACGAGAGCAAAGCCCTGTTCTTGGCTCGCTCTTTGGAGGAAGCTCTAGAGTGTAAGGCTGAACTAGAAAGTGTTAAACAGCTGCGTACAGAAATGGAAGAATTGGTCAGCTCCAAGGATGATGTTGTGAAAAGCGTTCAGGAGCTAGAAAAGTCTCTAAGCGAGCCTTAGAACAGCAAGTAGAAGAGATGAAGATTCCGTTGCAGGAACTGGAAGAGGAATTCCAGGCAACAGAGGATCTGTCCCAAAGAGGGGATAGTGTGCCTGATGCAGTTTTTAAAAGGATCAGTGTTTTGGGGTCTGTCCTGAGTGAGCCTCAGAAATGTGACGACATGTGGCTTGAATCACCCCTTTGGAATAAACCGTTCCTTCAAAAACTTCAAGCATTGGAAAATGTATCATTAGAACTTCAGCAAACAAAGGAGCTGAGTAAGAAATGTGGTGATTTCTCAGTTCAGGCTGAAAACCTAGTGGAGAAAACTAAGGCTGTTGGTGAAAACGTGAAGCAAATGAATAAGTGCCTTTCAGGGAGTGTTTCCAAAATGGAACTGGTGAAAGACGGGTGGCAGAAGTTTGATCGTGATCTTGAGATGCATTCCATGTGGAATTCAGATAGAGAAAAAGAACTAGGTGACCTTGAGCGGTCAAATAGTTCAGCAGAAAGTGCATTGAAGAAACCTGTAAAAGAATGTGTTGCAGTTCCATGCTTCTTCACTGATGCAGAGAGGAGGTCTATAATGGATACCACCCAGATCGCTGGGTTCAACTGTGTTGTTGCCTTTGACCCCTATGTTGGTGGAAGGAAAGTTGATGATGTTCTGGTTGGCTTCTTCTGTGAAGAGTTTGGCAAGAAATATAAACTGAATATCAAATCAAATAGTAGGCCTTTACTGCGACTCGCTCAGGAGGGCGAAAAGTTTAAGAAGTTGATGAGTGCAAATGCTTCAGATCTGCCTATGAATATGAAATGTTTGGTGAATGATATTGATATCTCTGGGAAAAGGAACAGGGGTCACTTTGAAGAAATGTGTGACAGCCTGTTGTCTCAATTGGAAAATCCTCTGCACAGCATCTTAGAGCAAGCAAAGCTCAAGAAGGAAGATCATTCCCTTTTACAACAAAAAGTCAATGATTGTGTACAGATGTATGGAGAGGCAACTCAAGTCACAGAGGGATGTCAAGAGTCCCTACTTGGAACAAAGCTTAGTGAAGCAAAGGTTCTCAAAGTTTTGTGGAAAACATTTATGGATTGCAGAGAGAGGCGTCTTAAGAATGTTGAAGACATTAAGACTAGCCCAATTGAGTTGCCTATGGATCACGGTCCTCCATGGTGGATTGGACAGACGGTTATGAGGGACAAGCTGTCTGACATTTATGAGAAAGCTGTCAATGAAGATGACAGAAACGAGAAGGAGCGAAATGATGCCAAAAATGCAGTTGAAGAATGTGTATATGAGATGAGAGACAAACTGTGTGGCATTTATGAGAAATCCGTCAATGAAGATGACAAAACAGTTTCATCCGGAAGCTTGAGGATAATAGGAGGCTTATCAGTGAGTCAGCAGTGCTTGACACATGCGTGCCTGGAAATCTGTGTCCCAACCCTAGGGTTGAAACAAGAGGGGGGGGTATGTAACAGGAAGTCAGCTAAATCTGGGAATGTAGTCACAGGAAGGAGATACATTTCTACCTGATTTAGAAAGTCTATTAATTTAGGGTGTTGGCTACAGAGCTAGCCAGCAGGAAGTTGAAAGGCCTTCACCTGTTCAGAATGAGGGAGTTAAGGCTCTATAATTTGTTCAGAGAAATTCCTATTGTTTGCTGCCTCCAGAAGCTGCATCCTGAAGCCATGTGGGCTGGGAGCAGGAGGACAGTCAGCGTGTGCCTCCCGACAGGATGTGTGGGCCTGGGAGAAGACCCCCCGGAGTGATGTGTGCCCGGGACGGTAACCAAGGGTGAATACGTCTCAAAGGTGAGAAGACGAACTGTTGATGTGAAAGAAACAAAAGGACTGTGTTGCCCTGTGAAGCTATTATAAAAGGACTATTGAGTGTCCGCTGTAGGACAAGGAAGTCTGCCCGACGGTAGGTTGGAGACAGACACTTAGGCAGGTTCCAGTTGTGAGAAGGTAGCCGCCCACAGAGGCAAGGATTTATTTTCTGTTTTATTTTATTTTGGATGTTTTGCTGCATACAGCCTGGTGAAAAAAACACCATTTAATAAACCACACTGTTTGTTTGCAAGCACTTGTCGGCTACCTCTCTGGGAAAACGCACCCCCCAAGGGGTCATCCACGCCTACCACCGAGCTAATCCCTCACAGTATATATACATGTATGTGTGTGTGTGTATATATACCCCTATACAGAAGTTTAGATGTTATGCCTGCCTCCAAAGACGCCCAAAAAATGCCCAAAAAATGCCTGCAACAACACACCTGGGCGTTTTTGTTGCAGGCATTTTTTTGGGCATTTTTTGGGCGTCTTTGGAGGCAGGCATAACATCTGAACTTCTGTATAGGGGTATATATACACACACACACATATATATGTATATATACACATACACACATATAGGTGTGAAAGTAGCAGAACCCTATGCCTGCGCTAATGAAATTATTTGCAGGGATGTGACTCCCTGCAAATAAGACCTGAAAATTGATTTTATTGGGTTGGAAAACTACTTATCTTTTAGGTAATATAGAGGCCTCAGTAGAGCAGCTTCTTGGTTACTAGGAACTCCAAAGCTGAAAATTGCTTTCAGGTTCTCTTGAAACATACAAGACATACAGACATTTTTGGAAACATTATTTTATTTGAAAAAAAAATGTTTCTCCATAAAAAGCTTTAGAAGTGCGTTTATACAGTCTCTTCAACCTCACATGGAACACAGATAATGCACAAAAGACTTCCCTAGCTAAACAGACCTTTTCACCATGCGTAGAGAGATACATACACAAACTAGATAGTGAAGTAGCTAACTTGCAGAACTAGGTTCATTTTTTCATTTACTACCACAGTTACACCAATGTATTTGACATTGAAACATTTAGTTAACTTACACTGAAAGTCAAAGGGGCAAGATAGCAGACACATTAGCCACAGACTAGGAATTAAAGGCCAACTTAAATATTATTTTTGGTTAAGCACTAGTGGACTGAACACTTGCTTTATGGCTCGTTTGAAAAGTCTAACATCCAGAATTTCATAATGTAGGCATCTGTTATATATAGCTTCCTACATTTTGTGATTACTGCATTATGGAAAATCCTGAAGGAGGCAGTGATGCTAATATTCAGTTTTCTAAGACTGCTGCATTTAGCGTAGAGACATTACAAATTGACTCCCTAAAGCTGATCACAAACCAGTCAGATTTTTCTAAGATTATATCTAAGAGACCAGCAGAATTTACAAATAACTTTGTAGAGCGTGGGTCCAACAAAACAATATATCCAGTTTATTTTTGATCATGTAAGCCCTTGCACTACATATTTAATGGATACATTTTTCTGATCTAACAGATTAAAATTAAACAGAATCTAATTGGCCTATGGCCATAAATAGGCGATATAAGAAGCAGTTTACAGCATCCACACAAATATGAAATATAATTATCATGTGAAGTTAACCTCTGACACCTTAATTTCCTATTGGAGAATTTAGAGGGTTGTAGCTCTTTGGTGTATTATCAGCTGTAGTCTCTTTTAACCATAAAGATGCTCAATGTTATTCTTATAAATGTCAACTGTCCGTCTCTTGACTGTCAACATTTTCTGATTTGTGCAGGAAGGCCTTAGAAATGTGGCTGTGGTTTGCCAAGATATGTAAAGATAATGTGGAATGTTGTTGGACTTCAGGCAAAACTCCATCTATAACAACCCCCAAACCTAATCCATGGAACCCCCCTTGAATGTTTTTTTTTTTAACATTCCTATACATACTTTTTTGATGCAATGCTCAGGCTGGTTCAGTGACTATAATTTGAGAAAAGACCACTGGAGTTCCACGTTTAATATCCTTGATCATCACAATATGAGATATTGCTGGAGATTCTTATAGAATTGAGATTTGAATAATATGATTATAATCACAGCTACAGTATATAGGATCTGGTCACAAAACTCTATTTGTGTTCTGCTGGGGCAGGAAGAGCCTCTAATATGAGTTTTGATAGCAGTCCTTTGATCCCATTTTCCTATGCCAATAGGAAGTGCTAAAAGTACTTGAAGTTAACCACTTAAGCCCCGGAAGATTTTACCCCCTTCCTGACCAGGGCCTATTTTGCGATTCGGCACTGCGTGAATTTAACCGGCAATTGCACGGTCGTGCGACGCTGTACCTAAACGAATTTGATGTTCTTTTTTTCCCACAAACAGAGCTTTCTTTTGGTGGTATTTGATCACCTGTGCGATTTTTACTTTTTGTGCTATAAACAAAAAAAGAGCATCAATTTTGCAAAAATAACAATATTTTTCAAATTTTTTTATATGAAATTCCCCAAAAAAAATGTAAAAATCAAATTTTTCTAACATTTTGGGCCAATTTTTTTTTTACCATATGTTTGGTAAAAAAAATCGCAAAAAGCGTATTTTGATTGGTTTGCGCAAAAGTTATTGCATTTACTAACAAAGGGAAAGATGTTTGTAATTTTTTTTGTTTTTTTTTTTAACTCGTAATAGCAGCGATCTGCGATTTTTTTTTTGTGGGACTACGACATTGCGGCGGACAGATCGGACCCTTGACTGACATTTTTGACACTTTTGGGGGTACCAGTGACATTACTACAGTAATCAGTTCTATAAAATGTCTCCAAGGGTAAGCGAGGCTGGATTCACCCCTTTTTTATGGATAGTGTAGGACCCACCGATAATGGGGTACTTTGACGCAGTGGTGGGCTTGAGCACGATATGGCCATATGGTGGAACTAAATCCCCATTTTTATTTATGGATTGTCTCCATATTTGATAGTCATTTCTTTTGCATGGTTGCGCTATTCTTTTTTAATATACATGTTGCTTGGTCCATAGCTGCACCGGCTTTAGATATACATGTTCAGGGTTTGCTCCCCCAATTTTTTGCTTGTTTATTATGTATTCGGTCTGACCAGACTTATGAGGTTGAGCATCCCATCCCCCACACACACCTGTACTCTATTGGTGTCCTCTATCAAGTAGATATAGGAGGAGTCCCCTGCAGTGCATTAGCACACCTTCCCAGCAAGGAGTGTTGTCTCCAAGGGTAAGAGAGGCTGGATTCACCCCTTTTTTATGGATAGTGTAGGACCCACCGATAATGGGGTACTTTGACGCAGTGGTGGGCTTGAGCACGATATGGCCATATGGTGGAACTAAATCCCCATTTTTATTTATGGATTGTCTCCATATTTGATAGTCATTTCTTTTGCATGGTTGCGCTATTCTTTTTTAATATACATGTTGCTCGGTCCATAGCTGCACCGGCTTTAGATATACATGTTCAGGGTTTGCTCCCCCAATTTTTTGCTTGTTTATTATGTATTCGGTCTGACCAGACTTATGAGGTTGAGCATCCCACCCCCCACACACACCTGTACTCTATTGGTGTCCTCTATCAAGTAGATATAGGAGGAGTCCCCTGCAGTGCATTAGCACACCTTACCAGCAAGGAGTGTTGTCTCCAAGGGTAAGAGAGGCTGGATTCACCCTTTTTTTATGGATAGTGTAGGACCCACCGATAATGGGGTACTTTGACGCAGTGGTGGGCTTGAGCACGATATGGCCATATGGTGGAACTAAATCCCCATTTTCATTTATGGATTGTCTCCATATTTGATAGTCATTTCTTTTGCATGGTTGCGCTATTCTTTTTTAATATACATAGTTCTATAAATATGCACTGTTACTGTAAAAATGACACTGGCAGGGAAGGGGTTAATTTTATTGGAGAGGGAGGGGTTAATGTATGCCTGGTGCTTACTGACATGTGTGGGGGGAGGTGACTGAGTGACACAGGGACAGATCGCATGTTCAGCTATGCTGAACCCTGCAATCTGTCACTCCTTGTCACTTAGGAGATCCGCCCGCTCTGTTTACACAAGCGGGCGGATCTCTAAACTCGATTCCCCGACGGTCGGGGAAGAGCAGCGGCAATCGCCGCCGCTCCTCCCCTGGCCCGACTCCCGCTGTGACTGAAAACAGCGGGAGCGCGCCTACAGGGGGAGGAGTCCAGCGACGTAGGTCTACATCGCTGGACGGTATCGAGACACTTTGCCTCAGTACGGTCAACGTGACCGGTCGGCAAGTGGTTAAAAACAATGCATTCACAGTTGGCCATATTGGTTTGCATGTCTTTGGCCAAAACCGTTAATTAGGAAATAAACCCTAATTTGTTGTATTTGTGTTAAAAGTAATGTAATTGCCTGCTTTATGGTATTCTGGTGGATGACATTTGGTTCATCTTGGCTGACTGGTTAACCTGTCTAAATAAAATAACAATTTTTATAATAATTTAACAGCTTATTTTACTCTTCTTCAGTCAAATTTGAACAGAACATGGGTTAGAGGCCTTCTGACCCAGAAAAAAACATAGCCAGTGTCTGAACACCAGTTATTTGCTTGTGTAGCAAGGATAAGGATGGTAGCCCCCGCATGCATCTACAAAAACCTTTTAAAAGCGCTAAAATGTTTGAGGTGGGTGAAGGTAGAATTAGGAGCAATGAATGTGGATTAATGAATGTAGGGTGTAAAGCAGGTTCTTTTCCATACTTAAAGTTCTTGGAAGTTCATGTTTCGGTGACTTCCTGAACCCAAGGCCTGCTTTTGCATGTCTATGTACCTATAATGTTTTTAAGATAACAACATCTATTAAACTAAGGATGGAGGAACATGTTGTAAGTCTGCAAAACAGCTAGAACCTACAGCAGCCATTCTCCACCTTTTCAACACAAAGGAACCCTTAAAATAACTTTCCAGTCTCAGGGAACCCCTGCTAAAAATTACTATATCTACAACACATGATACATTTATTGTAGTTGTCAGTGGGAAGAATGCTCCTTACAGGTGTGGTCATTGGGAAGAATTACCCTTTTACAGAAAGCTAAAAAGATTAATGGTGTCAGTGGGAACTTATCAGAGAGCCAAAAATTGCTACGTGCTCAAGGAACCCCTAGCAACATCTGGAGGCACTCTGGTTGAGAAACCCTGACCTAGACTTTCAAGCCTTAGATGATGGATGTTAAAGTGGTTCTAACCTAGACTTTCAAGCCTTAGATGATGGATGTTAAAGTGGTTCCAAAGGCTCAAGGTGTTTTACCTTCATGTATTCTATGCACGAAGGTAAAAATCTATTGTGTGCAGCAGTCCCCAAGCCCCCCAAAATACTTTTCTGAGCCCCATCGCGATCCAGCGATTTGTACGAGAGCCTCGGCTCTCTGGAGATTCTCCTTCCCCATTGGCTGAGGCACCAGCAGGAGCCAATGACTGTTAATCACAGCCAGTGAGCCAATGAGAAGAGAGTGGGTGCAGGGCCAAGCCACGGCTCTGTGTGAATGGACACTCAGAGCCAGCTCGGGTGCCCCCATAGCAAGCTGGGGGCACTTGGAAGGAGGGAGGGGACAGGAGTGCCGGCAGAGGACCTGAGAAGAGGAGGATAGGGGCTGCTCTGTGCAAAACCATTGCACAGAGCAGGTAAGTAGAACATGTTTGTTTTTTTAAACTTGCTTTTAAAATCACTTTAGGGTGAATGTGATTACTTTCTAAACTTACCTCTGTCTTTCCACATCATTACAGAATATTTGTGGAGCTGCAGTTTAAGGGGTCAGTCACATAAAACTCATATTTAATTTTGGTCAGAGGCTGTTGTTATTAGTATAAGTATTGCATATAAGGTGTACTAAAAATATATGGACATGTTTTTTTTGTTTTGTGGAAACAAAAAACTTAGGACATACACAGGCTTATTCAGCAAAGCAGTGCAACAAACAGTGATAATGTACAATAACTTAAATGGGCTACTGGACTTTACTTTGCATTACTGAATAAGCAAGATGTTGTGAAATTTCAAATCCTTCTTAGCTTTCCCCTTGTAATTGTGCAGCTAGGACCTCCTTGGCTTTCAGCAGAGCTGTTTCAGATGGAACATTTAAATCTGGCAGTAAACCTTTGCCTTCCCAGGATGCACCGGGTTCTTCAGTGGCTGATCGAGATGTTGGGATGGTGAGGTACAGGTGCGTATCATCCACATGGTAGGTCTGGGGGGGATGGCAACCTCCGCTTGTCTTTTCTCCAATGACATATGCCCGTCCTAGTCTCTTCATAATATATACAAATTCCTCTGCAGCACCTTCTGTCACTGAGCTGGTTAGTATGACTACAGGTTTCTTGGTGCCAAACGAAGTACCTGCAAATGAAATATAGAGAGACTTACAATAATGGAACTGATCACTACTTCGTATAGGTTTGAATCACCTATTTCCTCTTCATTGTGGTTCTAGGAACATGCTTCCTTTTCTCTGTGATTAAAGTATGTTAATATGATACCTTCCATGGTAAGATTCTAGGTAGATTCCTCAAATTATCATGTTTCTGCTCTTTGGTTAATAATACACACGCTTTAAACTGACGCTCTTATGTTACATAGTTACATAGTTACATAGTAGGTGAGGTTGAATAAAGACAATAGTCCATCTAGTTCAACCTGTGTAGGTGTGTGTGGCTGTAATCATCTCACATACCCCTGAATGTTCTGATCCTTGAGATGTAAGTCTAAGAGTCTTTTGAAAGCCACCATACTACCCGCAGAAACCACCTCTTGTGGTAGAGAATTCCACAATCTTGTTGCCCTAACAGTAAAGAACCCCCCGCGTTGCCTGAGGTTAAAACGCTTCTCCTCTAATCGCATTGTATGCCCTCGAGTCCTCATGCAATCCCTTCGAATGAACAGATTTTTTTCTAAGCTGGGATCCCCATTAAGATATTTATAAATTGCTATCATGTCCCCCCTCAGACGTCTCTTCTCCAGGGAGAATAAATCGAGCGATTGTAGACCCTCTTCATAGTCAAGGTCCTCCAATCCCCTAATTAGTTTAGTTGCCCTTCTCTGGACTCTCTCCAGCTCCAACACATCCCTCCTGAGGACTGGCGACCAGAACTGGACGGAATACTCCAGATGCGGTCGGACCAGAGTTTTATAAAGTGGAAGGATTATAGTCTTATCTCTGGAATGCATCCCTTTCTTTATGCATGCTAATGTTCTGCTAGCTTTGGCAGCTGCCGCTTGACATTGCATGCTGTTTTCCTAATCTATCATCAACCAAGACTCCCAGATCCTTCTCCATTTTTGATTCCCCCAAGGGCTCTCCTCCTAACGTGTATTGTGTTTTTATGTTTTTAGTCCCCAAGTGCAAAACCTTACACTTCTCCACGTTAAACCTCATTTGCCATGTCGTTGCCCACTCCGTTATTTTGTCCAGGTCATTCTGTAGGATATCTGCTTCATGTTGTGAAGTTATTGCCCTGCCCAATTTTGTGTCATCTGCAAAAACTGATATCGAACTACTGATCCCGTCCTCAATGTTGTTTATGAATAAATTAAACAAGGTTGGTCCCAAGACTGAGCCTTGGGGGACCCCGCTTACCACCTCAGACCAGTCTGAGTATGCGCTGTTTATTACTACCCTTTGGACACGCCTTTTTAGCCAGTTCCGTATCCAAGAGCAAACCCTGGTATCGATACCTGCAGACCTTATTTTATAAATTAAGCGCTTGTGGGGAACTGTATCAAACGCCTTAGCGAAATCCAAGTACACCACATCCACTGGTCTCCCCCTATCTAGCTCACAGCTCACCTCCTCGTAGAATGTTAGGAGATTGGTTTGACAAGAACGCCCATTTGTAAATCCGTGCTGATTACTGCTGATGATGTTGTTGTCTTTAGCAAACTCTACGATATAGTCCCTTATCATCCCCTCCAGAAGTTTACATACTACTGATGTCAAACTGACAGGCCTATAATTTCCCGGGATATGCCTCTGGCCCTTTTTGAATATTGGAATCACGTTAGGTTTCTTCCAATCCCCTGGTACATCTCCTGTCCTAATACTGTCAGCAAAGATCAGGAACAGTGGTCTCGATATAACTTTACTGAGTTCCTTGAGTACTCTCGGATGTACGCCATCCGGTCCTGGTGATTTGTTTGTGTTAAGTTTATCCAGCCTTTCCCTGATTTCCCCCTCTGTTAGCCATGGTGGCAAGTCCTGTGTATTACTACTAACCATACAGTCATGGTCAGTGTACCCCTCCTTTTGCTGTGTAAAGACTGACGAGAAAAAAGCATTCAGCACGATTGCTTTTTCAGTGTCCTCTGTAACCATCCTCCCATCATTGTTAATTATGTGTGCAATATGCTCTGCCTTAGTTTTTTTGCTGTTGATATATTTAAAGAATTTCTTTGGGTTTTTTTTACTATCCTCTGCTATTTGTCTCTCAAAGTTGATTTTAGCCATCTTGATTTCTTGTTTACTTTTCTTATTTGCCTCCTTGTATTGCTCGAAAGCCGATACTGTGCCCTCTGATTTATACTTCTTGAAGGCCAATTTTTTCCCCCTAATAAGTTTTTTGACGCTACAGTTTAGCCAGCCAGGTTTGGCTTTGTCTCTTCTAAATTTATTTCCCATAGGAATGCACTGCAAGATGCCTTTGCCTAATATGTTCCTAAAGCATTCCCATTTTTCCTCTGTGGTCAGGGATCCCAGGGTTTGGTCCCAGTTTACCCTTTCCATCAATGAGTACAATTTTGGAAAGTTTGCCCTTCTGAAGTTTAGGGTTCTTATGTTCCCCACTTGCCTTGTTATATTGTTATTTACACTAAATGTGATCATCCTGTGATCGCTAGAGCCCAGGTTGTCCTGGACTCCTACCTCCGAGATTATGTCTGGATCATAAGTGAGCAATAGATCCAGGACTGCGTTTTATCTGGTAGGGGAATCCACCAACTGTGACATGTAATTATCCTGTAAGGTTTCCGTGAATAGACGGGCCTTCTGTGAGTGTGTAGTCCCCTCTTCCCAGTCAATGTCGGGATAATTGAAGTCCCCCAATACGATAACTGATCCCAATTTTGCCACTTTACCCATTAGTGCTAAAAATTCCAGCTCTACCTCCTCCCCTTGGTTAGGTGGCCTATAGCAAACCCCCACAATTACTTTCCCCTTTTCTCCTTCCCTATGGAGTCCAACCCACACAGATTCTAAATCCATGCTCATCCCATCCGTAATGTCACTCCTTTCTATCACCTTTATATTGTTCTTGACATAGAGACATACCCCTCCCCCTCTTTTTCCTACCCTGTCCTTCCGGTACACCGAATACCCTTGGATATTGGCCAGCCAGTCATGTGAGGGGTCGAACCAAGTCTCCGTTATTCCAACAAGGTCGATGTCCTCCTCATGTACTAACATTTCCAACTCATCCATTTTATTAGCTAGGCTCCTGTCATTAGCATATACCCCTCTTAGTTTTACGGAAGTTAAGCGCAATTGGCGGTTATGTTTATTCCTGTTTGGTCTGAGATTTTCCCGCACAGACCTGCCAATTGACATTGTGGACCTACTGTCGCTGCTGACACTACAGCTGCCTTCTGTCCTCTGCTCCCTCCTGACTGACTCTACTTCTGAGCCCTCCCCCCCGTCTCCTAGTTTAAAAGCCCCTCCAACTTGGTGGCCATCTTTCTCCCCAAAAGAGCTGTACCGTCCCCATTAAGGTGCAGCCCATCCTTCCTAAAGAGCTGGTAGCCGACTGAGAAGTCAGCCCAGTTCTCCAGGAACCCAAACCCCTCCTTCCTACACCAATTCCTCAGCCACTTGTTAAGTTCCCTAATCTCCTTCTGCCTCTCTTGTGTGGCTCGAGGTACAGGCAGTATTTCTGAGAAAACCACCTTGGAGGTCCTTTTCCTCAATCTATTACCTAAGTCCCTGAAATCGTTCTTAAGGATCCTCCACCTACCTTTAACTTTGTCATTAGTGCCCACATGCACCATGACCGCTGGGTCATCCCCAGCCCCCCACATCAATCTGTCTGCCAGATCTGCGATGTGTCGAACTCGGGCGCCCGGTAAACAACAAACTGTTCGGTTCACGAGATATTTTTTACAGATTGCCCTCTCTGTCCTCTTGATAATTGAGTCCCCCACTACCACAACCTTTCTAACCTTTCCTGAGTTACCGCCCCCCTTCTTCCTGGATTCTAAGTGTTATTTGAGTTGATCATGTCTGCTGGTTTTAGTGTGTTTAGTTATATTTTTTCCATTGCTGACCTCAGCTTTGCAACAGGTTCCTGATTCTCGTTACCAGCACATTAGTTCCAGGTACATCTAAGACTTTAAAAAGGAAGTTAAACATTCTGGCACCAGGTGGATGCTTTCTCTTCATTGGTCACAGTTCTCCGCCCCACCGGTAACCCACTAATTTTACTGTTTGGCTACCTTGATGGTCGAGTCTTGGGATTGAGTAAAGCCCAATCCTCACTCCTCGCCACTCATACACCTTGGATTTCAACGTGCTTTATGCTGGCCAGAAGAGCCATTCTCAGCAAGTGGACTGTGACCTTCCCACCCATACTCAAAGATGTTCGCACGGAACTGACCAAGCTGCTCAGCAAAGACCTGATTGATGTACAGTTTCTCTCGAAACCCGCTTCATGGTTCTCCTCTAAATGGGACTGCTACCTGACTAAATTTCCCCTACCGGGGAACAAGAATTTCAACTATACTCACCCTCTCCGACAGTACAAACGTTCCACCCTCCAGCATCATCCCACTACATCTCCTTTCAGGGAATAGGGTATCAGTACAATATCCCCCGGACAATATCCCCCCAGACAATATCCCCCCGGACAATATCCCCCCAGACATTATCCCCCAGGACAATATCCCCCCGGAAAACATCCCCCTGGACATAATCCCCCCTGGAAAACATCCCCCCGAATAATATCCCCCCAGGACAACATTTCCCGGGCAATATCCCCTGGGACAATATCCCCCCGGAAAACATCCCCCTGGACATAGGGTTAGGGTTAGAGGGGGGATATTGTCCAGGGGGATATTGTCCAGGGAGGATTTTGTCCGGGGGGGTGTTGTCCAGGGGGGATATTGTCCGGGGGGATAATGTCCGGGGGATATTGTCCGGGGGTATATTGTCCGGGGGTATATTGTCCGGGGGGGATATTGTCCTAGAATCGTCAATAGACCAGCAAATTGGATCATGATGCAAAACAACCACAACCCTGACTCTTACTTTCCTCTTTATGTAACTTCGGATCATCTCGGTGCCCTTTTACTTACCCCCCCATCCGTAGGGGGACTACTACGTGGTCCCCGTGTTTCCTTATTAACTGTGTTGGAGTGTGTTTCCTTCTGGCCCTTGGGTCTAGATTTATTTACTCTTTGAAAAATGGATATTGTTGTCATATTACTGCTATATCGCTCTATTTCTCGATAAAAGGTGTTCCCTCCTTCCTCCTCCTTTCTACCCACCCACCCCCTCCTTCCCTTCATCCTATCTTTCTTCATCCCTCATTTTTTTTTCTCTCTTTTTCTCTCCCCCTCGATTAACCCTTTCACACGGGTTAATTGTTAAACGGTCAAAACTAATTTGTAACCCGATCAATCTTAACCTGGTTTGTTTGTTTAAAAGACCACTTATTTAGATGTTTTGGTTTACTAGTTCATGTATGTTGTACCTTTGTACTGCTTGAAAATTTCAATAAAATGTTGTTAAAAAAAAAAGGAAGTTAACTCCAGAAGCTGTATCTAAAAATGCAGAACGAGGACAGAGGTCTAGTCACCATCATTGCTTGTAATCTCCTTGCAGTTGATCTTCCTTACTTACTGACGTACCATGCCTTGTTCTGCATTGTGTCTCTGTGTGGAGGCAGCCATCTTGGTAGAAAAAAGGCTATGCTTCCTCAAGTCAGAGCCTCCAGCAAAGAGAACATCGAGGAGCATCACTAAACCCCACTTCAGACCTCCCAAGACTAGAAGTCAGAGGCCTAAAGCATATCTATGGTCAAATTTTAAAATCATATGTTCATTTACACATCAACTTTCAATTATTTATAGCCTACTCATATTAATTTGAATGATCTTGAAGTATAAAAGAAGTATAAAAGTATAAAAAAGTACATTTTGAAGAATCCCAATCATTTGATCCCTTGAATGCAGTGACACATATTTAATATGCCTGAATAGCTACTGCAGTGTGACACATTTCACAGAGCCTTTCCGTCTGAACTACAGAGGTGTTTTTAGGAGGTAGTCAGTACAAGAAACCCATCACATGTAACATCATCGCTGCATGCAGGCAGTAAGGTACCATGGGATACATAGTTCTAAAAAAATGAAAGTAAGCTAAAGGAATAGGCAGAGGAGAAAAGTCAAACCACGCAGGGAATCCATAAAGTAGCACTTAAATTCGATTTTTCAAGCAAGCTTATATTGGATTGTCAAAAATAACTATTTTGTCTATTGATATAACGATACTGATGTTATATGTGTATGCTGAAACTTAAGATATTTAACACTGCAGATATGAGGCTATAGGCACAGGAGTGCCTAGGCATCCTCACGCAGGGCCAGATTAAGAACATCCTGACCCTGATGCTCAGGATTTTGGTTGGCCTTTTTATGGAAATATTAAAACAAATTGAATTAAATGGGGGGGGGGGGTGAGACAGGGGGGGGGGGTAAAAAGAGGGTGGTCGGTGAGGGGTGAGAGAGAGGGTTGGGGGGTAGGAGAGAGAGTGCCTTTGGGTAGTTTAAGTAGAGTAGTAATGTGGCACACGCACCACGGAAAACTGTGTGTGGGTCCACAATGGGGTAGGAGTTGGAGGGGCTTAAGGATGCATGGTTAAACAAAATAAAAGCCTTCTTGTACATGTAAAATATACTGTTTTGCTGCCCTCCAGTGTCTCAGAGACTGGCTCCCCCCATCCATCTGCTCACCTTCGCAGTACAGGCTGATGGCAGGCTCAACGACAGTGGCAGGCAGGGCTTGTTTACATCCTACAATGTTGGCAGCATTCAGCAGAGGTAATGGTGGACCAGGGGAGTTTAATATACTGTAGCTATAAATGCACCTACAATAAACATATTAATGCAATTTACATATCAGTCATATGTACACTGCATGCAGAGCAGGGCTAGGCAGTATTAGTGACTCACTTATGTCTCTAGGATGGGCCTATATTAAGGTAGGGGCCTGGAGCTGCAGCTCCAATAGCCCCTATGTTAATCCAGTCCTGTCCTTGCATTTGCATTGCCATTGCTAACAAGGAATTTAAGACAAAAGGTACAGGGTCCCCTGATGAAGTCCCGCAGGATGTAACGCATACGGGGGAGGGGCTACCGGCTTAACATCACCCGTTACCATCTTTCAGCAAGCCGTTTGAACACTGGCTGCTTGCTCCACTGCCTTGTTTTATCTTTTTGATTGTAAGTGCAAATATATATATATATTAAATTGGAGGCTTTCTTATCAAATGGATTGCTCTTAGAGCTCTGCCTTTATTGTCCCTTATGAATATCTCCCTTTGGGGAGTTCCTTTGGTGGATTGTGATCGCTCCTGGCTTCATGGCTACACATGTTGAACATGGATTGGTGGCTGGGAAGTTGTGGTACTACATCCATTAAGTGATTACAAAGACAAGTGCATTAGATCTGCTGGTAACACAGAGGTCTAATTTTGAGGTGAGCACAGTAGCTTGATAGGAGGTGAAGGCCTATCACCTGAAGTGGACTCTGAACTCATTGCCTCACTTGTATTTGTACTTATGTGATCTTCCTCTTTAAAAGGGACTTTTGGGCTTATCTGTTCTCTTTACCATTATTTATAGTGTATCACATTGATGTGTTCATGTTTATTGCGCTGCACTTTTTCATGTTGTTTGTTTAGTTTTGGGTTTTGTGATTAATCTTTTAGTGTTCAGCTGCATATTTTATGTATATTGTTGCTCTGGTTTTACTCTGCGCTGATTGCATTTGCCTATAGTATGTACAGTATAGCACTGTCCCCGTAGGGCTTGCTGTGTGATGATTTGTTGGGCCTCTTCTGATTACCAGCACACTTAGGGACAGTTCACATATCCATCCTTACTCCCAATGGCTCGTTACTCAATAACCAGTCCAGGGGTTTTGGTTTTTGGTATTTATTGTGGAACTCGGATGGGAGAATGGAATAGTGGGATACTCCCAACTGGAACTATATACAGTTGATAAGGACAACTCTGACTTCGCCTTACCAGGTTAAATTAGAAGCAGTCACACTGCTTTAACGATACTGTCATTTGTATGGAAGTGGAACTGCCGCTTTAAGGCCTCCTGACCCCCTGACATGCCACATTTAGCATTTTTTTTAGTAATTTCTTTCTTGGGGGTGGGGCGGGTACCTAGATTTGACAGGTTCTCCTCTCCCTCTCCCTCCCTGCAATCTTCTGGGACACGTCACAGGTCCCAGAAGACTGCCTGTCCACTCAGGACGTGTAGCGTGAATCATGCATGTGCAGCATGCACCTGGCTGTGAAGCCGCAAGCTGTCACAGCCTGGTGCCCATACTAGAGATACCCGCACCACAGGGAGAAAAAGGAGAGAACCGAGGCTCCCGCTGGCCGCATTACTGAATTATGGAACAGGTGAGTGTGTGTTTATTAAAAGTCAGCAGCTACACTTTTTGTAGCTGTTGACTTTTAATACACACAAAAACGGGTGGAACTCCACTTTAAGTCTTCTTGCTCTCTTCAGCAGCAGACTTGATGTAACTACATTATCTTTAGGAAACTCTCTAGCATCCCCTTGACTGACACCCATCCACTGACTGTCCTAGCTAAAGGGATGGCCCTCTCTAGACAGGCCCCTTGACACAGATCTGTACTCACTGTAGGCAGAATCAGATCTTTTCCAGTGTCTCCCTTCTAGTCAGCTCTGCAGGACCTCCAGGTTCAGCTCCTCTCTAACTCTCAGGCCCTCAAGTCGAACACCTGAGGCCGCATGGCAACTTCTACAGAGGAGGAGCAGCCGCTCCCTCCCTCTGTGACCCTGCCCTCCAGCTGAAAGACCCTGAGCACAGGTGCCCTTGACATTTATACAGTATCTCAGCATGCACCGAGGCAGTTTCCTTTGCCAATCACCAGGGACTACTATCCTCTATACAGACCAAATGAAGCACAGCATATTTTAGCCTGACTTCTTGCGTAGCCCCTTGAATGCTTAGGGAGCACTGCTGCTGCAGAGGAGAATTTAGCAGAAGAGGACATGGAGGAGGAGGAGGAGGCGGTGGTGGAGATTCTGTCAGCGCTGCAGGGGCAGGCTCAGAGATGGTTGACACCACGACAGCTTGAGCCAGGAATGGTTGTATGCGACAATGGCACCAACCTTCTCTCCACCCTCCGACAGGGACACTTGACACAGGTTCCAAGCTTGGCACATGTTCTGAATCTGGTGGTGCAGCGTTTCTTGAGCAGATACCTGGGCTTCCAAGATCTCCTGAGGCAGGCCAGAAAAGTCTGTGGCCATTTCTGCCGTTCGTTCAATGCCAGTGCTCGCTTATCTGTCATTCAAGGGGAATTCAAAATGCCCACCAACCGCCTCATTTGTGACATGTCCACCAGGGGGAAAACAACGTTTGCAATGCTGCAGTAGCTGCACACGCAGCAGAGGGCCATCAATGAGTATCTGTGTGAGTATGGCACAAGGACAGGGTAAGAGGAGCTTGGCTTTTTTTCGCCATGCCAGTGGCTTTTGATTAAGGATGCATGCATCGTCCTGTCACCATTTGCGGAGGCCACAAGGATGGTGAGCCGGGATGATGCATGCATCAGTGACACTATCCCACTAGTCTATCTGCTGGAGCACACACTGCGTGGAATCATGGACAGGCCACTTGAGGCAGAACAGCGGCAGGTAGAGGAGGACTTCCTTTCCTCACAAGGCCCCATTTATGCAGATTTTATTCCTGCAGGGCCACAAAACACACAGGAGGAAGAGGAGGAGGAGAATGAGGATTTTGGCAGTATGGATGTAGAGGAAGAGGATAGCATACAGCAGTCTTCAAGGGATGGTTTTGATTCCCCAGAAACCCCAGGAGTTGTACGTGGTTGGGGAGAGGTTCCTCTTGCTGACAATGTCATCCTTAGTGACGCAGAGGACTCAGAAGCTCATGCCTCCTCCAACTTACGTTGCATGGGCTCCCTGATTCTGCAAAGCCTGCGAAAGGACCCGAGGATTCGTGCTATCAAGGAGAGGGATAATTACTGGTTGGCAACCCTTCTTGATCCACGTTACAAGGTTAAAGTTGCAGAGCTCATCCTGCCTTTGCAGAGGGAGCAGAGGATGAAACATCTTGAGGAGGCCTTGAAAAAAAATGTACCGCCTTTCCAGACACTGGGAGGTCACCATTCTCTGGACATGTTTCATCGTTCATCGTTTCATCGTTCAGCCAAAGGAGGAGCAGCGGAGAAGGCGGCCGGCTGACTAATGCCTTTAAACAGTTCTTTTGTCCTCAGCAGCACCCAGGGCTGTTGGGTTTAAGCAACCATCGCCAGTGTCTCCATCATATGGTGCTTGATTATCTAGGCGCAAGAGCAGACTTGGAGACCTTTCCAGCTGCGCATCCACTGGCTTACTGTGTCTTGAGGATGGACCACTGGCCAGAACTTGCTCAATATGCAATGGAGCTACTGGCCTGTCCTGCTTCCAGCGTGCTTTCTGAACGGACATTCAGTGTTGCTGGAGGTTTTGTGATGGACAAAAGAGTGTGTCTGTCCAAAGAATCTGTTGATTAGCTGACTTTCATCAAAATGAACCAGTCCTGGATCAACAAAAGCTATCAGGCCCCTGATGCTGATGTAACAGATTGAATTTGCTAGGGGTCTGCCATCCCTTGACGACTGCATATGCTGCCTATCCTATTCCTCTACCTTGATTCTGCTAGCTTCCAACAATGTTTTAAGTTTAGGTCACTACTAACCCCCAACTTGTATGACAGGTACATACAATTTAAATGTCGTATGTCATTTTTAACAGCAGGCCCTGTCCCTGTACCCTGCTAACTGTGAGGGGTTATGGTGTTTAGGCACCACCAACATCAAAGGCCCAATTTTTGGCACCTGTGTAGCACATGCGATTTCAAATTTGCATGGAATTCTTACCAGCAGGTCCCATTCCTGCACCCAGCAAGAGTAACTGTGAGGCCTTGGTTACGGTGTTCAGGCACCACCTTCGGCAAAGGCCCAATTTTTGGCACTTGTATAGCACATGCAATTTCAAATTTGCATGGCATTCTTACCAGCAGATCCCGTTCCTGCACCCAGCAAGAGTAACTGTGAGGCCTTGGTTACGGTGTTCAGGCACCACTAAGCCTCATTAAAATCAGTAAATCAGTGCTCCTTTAAAAATGATCGTTTTCAAAAACATTTTTTTCATTGCTACATGTTCCCCAGGTCAGGACCCAGACCCCCATACACTTTTTTTTGGGGCAATAACTTGCATTTAAGCCTTCAAAATAAAGCCGTTTGATTTTCGAGGTTCGAGTCCCATTGACTTCAATGGAGTTTGTTTATTCTAACAAACTTTTCCTCTGTTCGCGGTGTTCTGGTTGCGAACCGAACCGGGTTGGGGGGGGGGGGGGGGGCGGTGTTCAGCTCATCACTACTCTGCAGTAATGCTGGCAGCACTCATACATCTATTTCCCAAAGACAACCTCTGGATATGACGCTGAGCACGTGCACTCAACTTCTTTTCTTGACCATGGCAAGGCCTGTTCTCAGTGGAACCTGTCCTGTTAAACCGCTGTATGGTCTTGGCCACCATGCTGCAGCTCAGTTTCAGGGTCTTGGCAATCTTCTTATAGCCTAGGCCATCTTTATGTAGAGCAACAATTCTTTTTTTTCAGATCCTCAGAGGGTTCTTTGCCATGTGGTGCCATGTTGAACTTCCAGTGACCAGTATGAGAGAGTGAGAGCAATAACACCAAATTTAACACACCTTCTCCCTATTCACACCTGAGACCTTGTAACACTAATGAGTCACATGACACCGGGGAGGGAAAATGTCTAGTTGGGCCCAATTTGGACATTTTTCCCTTAGGGGTGTACTCACTTTTGTTGCCAGCAGTTTAGACATTAATGGCTGTGTGTTGAGTTATTGTGAGGTGACAGCAAAGTTACACTGTTATACAAGCTGTACACTCACTACTTTACATTGTAGCAAAGTGTCATATCTTCAGTGTTGTCACATGAAAAGATATAATAAAATATTTACAAAAATTTGTGGGATTTAGGGATTTACTCATTTTTGTCAGACACTGTATGTACAGTATATATATATATATATATATATATATATATATATATATATATATATATATATATATATATATATATATATATATATATGTGTGTATATATATATATGTGTGTATATATATATATGTGTGTATATATATATATGTGTGTATATATATATATGTGTGTATATATATATATATGTGTGTATATATATATATGTGTGTATATATATATATATGTGTGTATATATATATATATGTGTGTATATATATATATATATATTTTTTTTTTTTTTTTTTTTTTTCATTTTTTTTTTTTTTCATTTTTATGCTAGCTATATTTAAAGAAATAAACACATGCAGCCTTGTTCTGTAAAATGAAGAATAATTATCATATTACCCACAAGCGAACCCACTTCTGCTTCAGCACTGCTACCCTATTACCCTACTAACCCTTAGCCTTGTTTGGTTTTTTTATTTTATTGCTGTTGTAAAGAGTATTTTGATACATTTTGTTGCATGCATACAATGACATTAAGGTATTATCGATCTATCTATCTATCTATCTATCTATCTATCTATCTATCTATCTATCTATCTATCTATCTATCTATCTATCTATCTATCTATCTATCTATCTATCTATCTATCTATCTATCTATCTATCTATCTATCTATCTATCTATCTATCTATCTATCTATCTATCTATCTATCTATCTCTGCCAGATCACCTTAATTACATAGTTACATTAATAATTTGAGTATACAAAAATCTCTTTACATCATTAAAAAAATACTGCTTCCAAACAGTGGGGTACACACTATAAGAAAATCAGGCGATTGTCCCATTTCCTCGTTGTTTCACAGTAAATCGGAACCGATGAAAGAAAATTCTTATGAAAATTCTCGTACGACAAATACTTTTTTTGTTATTTATTGTTTCGGATCATGCACAGTCTTTCGTTTCTGTACGAAAAATGGTACGAAAACGGTACACATTAGGTGAAAATCTTTTGTTCTGTTCCCATCCGAAAAAAGTTTTGGAGCTTGCCCAATTGGAAACTTTTGTTCAGAAGGTTGGAATCAGCTGCAGAAAGTTGTGTACACACTATACAAAAATTGTACGAAAGTTCTTTGGATGAAAATCCTTAAGGCCTCGTACACACAATCAGATTATTGGAAAATTTTAGTTCATTACTTGTTGCATGCTAGTCTCATATCAAAAATGAAGAGGTTACTTTCATCCGAAAAAATTCTTGTACGACAGAATTCAACTTCAGAAGTGATGTAATACTTTAGTTTCCGAGCATGCGTAGTCTTGCTCTTACGATTTTTTTCAGATAAACTGTACTAATTAAATGAAAATCGGACATTATGTTAACGTACGTCAAAAATTTTATAGCCTGCACATCCTGTTTTTGTTGGCCGAAAACTCTTAGACCCCGTTCACACTGGGGCGACCTGTCAGGCGACCTGATCGCCTGACAGGTCGCCTGCCATAGAGAAGCTGTGAAACCGTTCTAATAGGAGCGACACAAGTCGCTCCGACTTAGAAAAAGGGTCTGGAGCTTCTTTGGGGCGACCTGCATTGACTTCAATGTTATGAAGTCTGTGCCGGCCGCTCCAAAGTCGCGGTGCGAGCTGCGCGCCGCGACCTGTGAGGTCGCCCCGGCAAGTCGGATCGCCCCAGTGTAAACGGGGTCTTAATCGGCTGGCAGAAGCACTAAACTAGCGATCCGAAAATGTGCAGATCGTTCGTTGGATGAAATTTTACCTCTGATTTTCTTATCATGTGTATGGGCCTTAAACCTAGGCTGTTTACTACCGGAAATACAACAGGTGTTTCATATCAGAGACTGCAGGGAGTCATTGTTTTGAGTCAAACAGATCCTGTATGTTAGGCTGGCCATAGACTAATCGATTTTCACCTGTTTTCAATAGGGACTTTGTGAATACCTGGATGTTGGTGCCAAAGCACAAGTCTCTGCCCCACTCCTGTCCTTTCTAGAACACTAACCCTCCTGATGATGCTATACTCTCTGCTATATTGTGCCCCACTCCATGCCAAAGGCCTCCACATGACATTCCCACCCGTTGACCTTTATATCTCCAAAGAAAGAAATGTTCACACATAAATAAGGTTGCTGGTACTGGTAGTACTTTGCATTGACATAGATTACAGAGTCACTTGACAGTATATTGCCAATCGCATTTAGTGGACGGTCCACAGCATTTAAATGTGAAAGCATATGCAGCACTTTAAGAAACCATCTTCCCTCAGATAGTCTGTATACCGCTGTATATCTGCAGCATTCTGCTCTATCAGCCAAGATTAACAAGGCTCCTTCTATAGTATACCAATTTCTGCTTCCTAGTCCCACTTCATAGCTCAACCCAGCCAGGTACACTCCCTGCAATTACTCTCCTGATCCCAGAGTCACAAGTACTATGAGGTCTCTGACTTGCCCATTAGGCTTTAGGCATCCAGTTCAGGGCTCTCCTTTAGTCATTCTATAGACAGGATTGCTGAAGCTTTTCCTACTGAACTCTGTACACCTCTCCTGGGATTTCTGCCCTCAGCAGGACCTTGGCTGTACTCAGGGCCGGTGCTTCCACTAGGCTAACTAGGCAGCCGCCTAGGGCGCATTGCCATTGTCAAGTAGTGCATGATGGGGGAATAGAATATATATAGATGTTCAATTGACTTTTGTTGGTATCGCTTGTGGTCTTGCTGCCCCCTCAGAACCAAGGGTATCCAAAACACACTAAAAGACAACAATAAGAGAAGGGGCGCACTGACCTATGCAATACCACTAAAAAGGTATATTCACATTTTTTAAAAATGTATATTATACTCATAAAACAATTGTAGATAGCACACATGTAAACAGGATCAACATAAGATCTTCAAGGTAGCCAAGGCACTGCACGGTGCTGGATAGCACGCAGAAGTCTGCATGGATCTGCTAAGGTTATGCTGACGCGTTTTGAGAACGCACCCTCTTCCTCAGAGCAGCACCTTTCTGACTCTGAGGAAGAGGGTTCACCCTGCATGCATTCTGATGAGATAGATGGAGGACAGGTGACTGGAGGGAGCCCACCCTTCCTTAACCTCCCTGGCGGTATGATTATGTCAGGAATTACATACCAAAAGCGGTACAATTGTTTTCATGGAAATTTGGCGTTATGTATTATAGGCCTACAATTCTTAGTAATTACTGACTTAAACCTGACCAAAACAAGAGTCTAGTAGACATCCCAGATGTGATAAATTTGAAACACAAACACGTGAATTATAATCGAATCAATAATATTATTTTATTATTTAATATATAATATATATAATAAAATTATATTATTGATTAGATTATAATTCATGCATTATATATTATAGATATATGTGTGTATATATATATATATATATATAATATATAACGCATGAATTATAATTGAATCAATAATATAATTTTATATATATATATATATGTGTGTGTGTGCATATATATATATATATATATATATATATGCATATATATATATATATATATATATATATATATATATATATATATATATGCATATATATATATATATATATATATATATATAATACAAAATGTGTTTTGTGCAACGTTTTTTTTTTTTAATTTCCCTCCCTAGTTCCGCTCCCATGCAGCATTGCTGCTGCAGGGAATGGAACTAGGAAGTGATCGTACCGACGGAGGACGGAGGAGCGGCGGGACTCTCGGCTGGCGGTCTCAGCAATGAGAGATCATCGCTGGATCGCCAGGATAAGGTAAGAGAACACCGCTGCGCTCTCTGCAATCCACCCCGAGCGTGATTCGGGGTTACCGATCCTGATATGAAAAACCAACCCCGAGTTACGCTCGGGATTACCGCCTAGGAGGTTAAAGGAGCAGGGTCACACTGAACACCCAGCACATTGCACAATGGCAGCAGTATTTGCAAATGTGTGAAACTAAACCCCTGCTTTTAATGCATATTGTTAGACAGGTTAATTGGGTTGGTCGCTGGCTGGTTGGTAAGTAGTGACTGGAAATCTCCTTGCTTTTTTGATCTGCGTTTGCCCTTCCAGCGCTTCTTACTGTTAAGACCAGTTATAGGTGGAGGAGGTGACCACTTTTTGCAACTTCTGTTACAACAATAGCAAACAGTAAAACAGAGAACAATAAAAAAAAAAAAAAAAAGTTCAGCACCACGAAGATAGATACAGTTTGCATTAATATTAAGAAAAATGGCTGTGCCATGTGATGTATAACTAAAAACTATACACATTTATTTACATTATGCTAATCTATTCCACAAGTATGTCTAAAACCTTTATAAAATGTAAAGCCAAACCTTTTTTTGCTAGTTTTAGATTAAATGGAAAAGGGTAAAAACATGTTCCAGAATTTTAGAAAACACACCACAAGGGCAAAGTGGGGGAAATAATTCTGGGAACAATTTTATTATGTTTTTTCAATAAAATATTTACATTTTATTCTAAGCGCCGGTTCACACTGGCGCGACGCTACTTTCAGGGGCGACCTCCGAGATCGCGGTGCGAGCAGCGCGCCGCGACCTCGGAGCGGCCGCCACAGACTTCATAACATTGAAGTCTATGGCGGTGGCCTCCTGGTCGCCCCAAAGAAGCTCCGGACCCTTTTTCTAGGTTGGAGCGACTTGTGTCGCTCCTATTAGAACGGGTCCGTAGCTTCCCTATGGGAGGCGACCTGCGGCGACCTGTGAGGCGACCAGGTCGCCTCACAGGTCGCCCTAGTGTGAACCGGGGCTTAGTATGATTGAATGATTACTTGGACATCACCCAAAGTCCCTTTCTTTTTCCCTCTTTGCCCTTGTGGTGTGTTTTCTATACTAATTTGGGACAGATGCCAGATACTATTTTTGTTTCATATTTGGTCACTTGATTGATGGTTTATACCAGGCATGTCCAACCTGCGGCCCAGAGCCCTAGGCAATGCGGCCCACTGCCCCTTGACAATTTTTATTTTTTTTGATGGGGAAGAAGGAAGTCGGGTCGGGGGCACGGCCACAGCGGCTTCCAACTAACTGTAGGCAGAGGCTGCCTCGGAAAGGGATCATCCTCTAGTTGTGCTAAATTAGTGCGGGGGGGGGGCAGCAGCGCGGGAAGGGCACGGCGGCGTTTTATTACTTATATACCTTAACTATAGTTTATATTTTATATGCGGCCCGAGAAAATTTCTCAACACTCAATGTGGCCCAGAGAAGCCAAAAGGTTGGACACCCATGGTTTATACTAATGTTTCAGATTTTTATTTCTATCTGTGTTTTCACTGGGGAGATGCACCGTCCCTATTTGTCCTGGTGACCCTTGCCAGGTATGTTGTATTGTACAGGAAATTGTGGTTAGTCCAAAATCTGTAAGTGAATCACAGTGGGGGGAAAATCTCCAAATGGGAACACCTGTTCAGGTGACAACTTTCTCAAATGGGTTATCCCCTTGCTTTGTAAAGATCTACTCTTATGGTCCATACACACTATAAGAATTTCTGAAGACTTTTTCCTTCAGACTTACCAAAACCTTATAATATGAGGACAAACCTAAACACTTTCAATTTGTATCAATTTGCAATCTGGCAGGCCCTTGCACTACATAGAAAAGGTAAATCTGAAGGAAAAAGTCTTCAGAAAATCTTATAGTGTGTATGGCCCATTAGTTCCTGATGTCTCCTCGGGATAGGAAGTGAATGAAAATCCCCATCATAGAATACATACACCAAAAAAAAGAAAAAAAACATGGCAGTGGTTCTAACTATTCCCTACTTTATTCAAAGAAACTTTGATTTACATACACTTAAAAAAAAAAAAAAAACCCACAAAACTATAGTACCCATTTAGGGATGCATTTTTTCCAAATTGACAATACAAATGTCTGCACATAGCATAAGCATGCATGCTTTTTCGTATATGGTCCATTAGATCCCTTATTTGTATCAAATACCAATGGTATTTGGGGATTCGGTAAAACCTGTGTTCGTTTTTTTTTTTTTTCTTGAGTTGCTTTCCCAGAGACACCACAGGATGTAGGAGGAGATTTCTTTGAAGCAAGTTGGGAAAACCCTCTTAGACAGTTGTCACCAAAACAGGTTTTCTACTTAACCGGTTGCCGATCGCCGCAAGTACATATACTGCGGCGGTCAGCCCCGGCCAGGCAAACTGACGTATGGGTATGTCACTTGCCTGTCACTTGCTTGTGAGCCAATAGCGGGCGAGCGTGCGCCCGCGGAGGCGCGCGCCCGTCCCGGCTCGTTCCCTAGGAAGTCCGTGCGTGTGACCGGAGGAACCGAAGTCACTCGGCGATCGTCGGTGGAGAGGGAGAAAGGCAGGCGGCTAATGTAAACAAGCCGCCTGTCATTCTCCCCTGTGTATGAATGGGGATCATACGGTTCTACTATGTAGGACCGTTGATCACTGTTCCTACACCAGTAGCCATGTCCAATCACAGTTAGAAGCACGCCCCTAGGGACACACTTAACCCCTCCTTCCCCAATAAGGTTAACCCCTTCCCTGCCAGTGTCATTTTGCAGTAACAGTGCATATATATAGCACTGATTACTGCAGTAATGTCACTGGTAACCCCAAAAGTGTCAAAAATGTCAGTCAAGGGTCTGATCTGTCCACTGCAATGTCGCAGTACAGCAAAAAAAAAATCGCAGATCACCGCCATTACGCGTTAAAAAAAACCCACCAAAAATGACAAAAATATTTCCCTTAGTTAGTAAACGCAATAACTTTTGCGCAAAACCAATCAAAATACGCTTTTTTGCGATTTTTTTTAACCAAACATATGTAGCATAAAACAAATTGGCCTAAAATGTTAAAAAAATTTGATTTTTACATTTTTTTGGGGGGAATTTCATATAAAAAAATGTGAAAAATATTGTTATTTTTGCAAAATTGACGCTCTTTTTTTGTTTATAGCGCAAAAAGTAAAAATCGCACAGGTGATCAAATACCACTAAAAGAAAGCTCTGTTTGTGGGAAAAAAAAGACGTCAAATTTGTTTAGGTACAGCGTCGTAACGACCGCGCAATTGTCCGTTAAAGTCGCGCAGTGCCGAATCGCAAAAAAAAACCCTGGTCGGAATGGGGTAAAATCTTCCGGGGCTTAAGTGGTTAAAAGATTTCCCCTAAGCTCCTGTTCCTGTGATAACTCAAAAATGTTTGATTCCAAATGACTTTCGGTTCCAAAGACAATGGTTACCAGTCCCAAGAGGCGACCAAGGCCCAGACAACAATAAAACTTGCTGCTTAAAGTGGATCCACCACCCTTATCTTATAGATCTGCCAACATCATTTAAGACAAATCGGTCAAAATTATAAACTTAAACATGGTTTCTCATTTATTTTTCTAGCTTTTTCTAATGACATAGGCACAGAAGCTCACACAGGTGCAGTAACTGTTTTTGTGAGTAATATGTTTTCCTGTGATCCTGTGAGATTTAGCATGTATGTCATCGGCAGGCGGGTAAGTGGAAGCCAGAAAAAACATCTTACTATCAATGACGCATGCACATAATCCCACACATGTGCAGTATTTGGTTATTGATTGTAATACATTTCTCTGTTGCCCCGTAAATCTGCAACTGTGAAAGGGGATCTCTCTCGGGAAGGTAGTGGTGGCATGGCTTTCCCAGGGGACCTCTGTGCAGCCAGGGCTACGTCAAGCCAGCTCTAACTGGCATCTGCGGCTCTATCATACTAAATAGCCCTCAGGATCCTTCCAAATGCATTAATCTAGCACTTCATTCAACAATACTAGACTCTAATGAAGGGGAACCCATTGAAACCCCAAAATGCATTGGCTTTTTATGACACACTGTTTTGAATAACTTTTCTTCTTGTACACCAAGCAATAAAAACTTGACATAATTTCTAATACTTCCACATTCTTTTTAAAACAAAAAAAAATGTTTTGGCATTACATATACTTTAGGGGTACAAATTCAGTATCCTACCTGGGAGCTGAGGCATGGTCCACACATCTGTAATAGCATTGGCAGACCGGCTGTAGACTTTATCAAGGAGAACAGGGGCCCCTTCATCAAAGAAGTAAGAGCAGAGTGCTGGAATAGAGTTTGTGGGACCGCCAATGTTAAATCTAAGAACAAGAAAAAGTTTATCGTTTTTGTTTCTCATGGCATGCTTAAAGCTTAAGTCCTGAAGTTCTATGAAAATAACTTATCACACAGAGAAACCTCCAGATATCTCCAAATTAAAAATGTTGCGACCCAAAAAGTTGGTTCTTCTTCAAATCTATGAACCCTGACACCCTTTGAACACTCTTGTAAACATGACCCTAATACTAAATGGCTTACCACAATGATTTATACCTCTTTTCTTGAGAAATTGGCACCTCTCCTAAATTCATATATGACTGAATGGGAAAATGATATAGGTAATCCCATAGAAGAAAAAGATTGGCGTCATATCTGACACACCACAGCCCATTGTTCTATCAATACTGCTGCAACTAAATGTAATTATAAACTATTAATGAGGTGGTATATGGTTCCCCAACATTTATCTAAAATCAACCCTACAATCTCTGAAAAATGTTTTCGAGGCTGTTAAAATGTTGGCACCTTCCTTCGTATATGGTGGGAATTTTCCAAAATTAAGCCGTTTTGGACAGACTTAACAAATATTTTATACACATATTGTTTATTCACTTTTCGTTTTTTAGAACGTGTATCAGCTTCATCATCCATTATTTGTGTTTTATTCGTTTTGTGACTAATTTATTTTGATATCACTTGATTGGTTCACTCCAACCTGAGTGGTTGACACCTATGAGTTTAGCACACCTGCTTTTTTATTTATAGTATTTTTCCCGATTGGTTCTAAGGTTGCAGCTTTACTTTTCTTCATCCAGCGCACTTCTTTTATACCAATTCTTTACCAAAGTTCCCAGCCTATAAATGCACCTCCTCGATCATTTGCTTTGTTAAAGCGGAGTTCCGGCCATGAAAAAAATGTTTCAATAAAAATACCACCGGGACAGTCAGGGGTAGTACATTCCACAATGAAAAAAAAAAAAATATCATGAGAATGTTCCTGTAATGGCCTCTATTAATTGCATAGAGAAAACGAGGGATAAAAATGCAATGAACTAGGAAACCACTCCTCTGATACCTCTTGATCCCAAAATTGCATATGAAAAAACATGTAGGGGAAGGTAGGTAAGGGAGAAGAGCCCCCCTTAAACCATATCCACCAAAAGGGTGATCAATATGGGGTACCAATGAGTCAAAAAATAGTAAGTAGTGGTGCTAAAGATAAATAGTTTATTATTATTATTATTATTATTATTATTATACAGGATTTATATAGCGCCAACAGTTTGCGCAGCGCTTTACAATGTGAAGGAAGACAATACAGTTACAATACAGTTCAAAACAGGAGGAACTAGAGGGCCCTGCTCGTTAGAGCTTACAATCTAGAAGGGAGGGTCAAGTGAAACAAAAGGCAATAACCGTGGGGGATGGGTTGATGGAGAAAATGGAGGTACATTTGTTAGGGGTTGGTAGGATAGGCTTCTCTGAAAAGGAGGGTTTTCAGAGATCGCCTAAAAGCTAATAGAGTGGGGGATAATCGGACAGATAAGGGTAAGGAGTTCCATAGGATTGGAGAGGCTCTGGAAAAGTCCTGGAGGCGAGCATGGGAGGAGGTGATGAGTGAGCTAGAGAGCAGGAGGTTTTGAGAGGAACGAAGAGAGCAATTAGGTTGGTATTTTGAGATGAGGCTGGTGATGTAGCTGGGGGCTAGGCTGTGGATTGCTTTGTAAGATGTTGTAAGTATTTTGAATTTAATTCGTTGGGTGAGCGGAAGCCAGTGGAGGGCTTGACAGAGAGGAGCAGCGGACACTGAGCGATTGGTGAGGTGGATGAGTCTGGCGGCAGCATTCATGATGGATTGAAGGGGGGATAGCCTGTGTAAAGGTATGCCAATGAGAAGGGAATTGCAGTAGTCGAGGCGCGAGATGACCAGGGAGTGAACTAGGAGTTTTGTTGTGTCTTTGGTTAGAAAGGGGCGTATTTTGGAGATGTTGCGGAGGCTGAGGCGGCAAGATTTGGACAGCGATTGGATGTGGGGTTTGAAGGAGAGTTCAGAGTCCAGGACACCACCTAAGACCTTGGCATGTGGGGATGGGCTGATGGTAATGCCATTGATATTGACGGAGAAATCAGGGGAAGGGGCACGAGGTGGAGGAAAAAATATAAGCTCGGTTTTGGATGGATTGAGTTTGAGGAAGTGGTGAGACATCCAGACCGATATGTCTGATATTATTAGGCACTTGTGCCTGGTGAGAAGACTGTGCATGAACAAGACACAAAATACAATATAAAACCAATTAAAAACATAACTGCAAGGACCTGCACATGAATGTAGCCTGAAATTGAATGGTAAAAGGTAGGTTAAGCTTGGTCAAACTACTGCCTCATGATCCTAGAAAAAGATCAAACTGAACCAGTCCATGGAAATGATAATCAATCTGTGAAACGTCACAGTAAAATAACCAGGTTATGAATCACACAGGTGTCCCAAGAAAAAGGATGAATGGATGTTCAAATATCGTTCCTGATACTTGGAAGAAATTTTAGGTTGGTGATGATGTAAACAATCGTGTGTATATACTGGTTATCAACAGACAAAATTCACTCAGGCTGTTCCTCCTCAAATCAATAAAGGGTAGTTTCAATATAAGGGAGCAATACAGGAGAGTGATATAAGTACTTGACGAAGACAATCACATGGAATGGTCAGGAATGAGGAATCCTATTGTGGAGATCAGTGCTGTATCTTGGCCTAGGCCAACAAGGCCCAGGCCTAGGGCAGCACTTTGCAGGGGGGCAGCAAAAAAGCTGATGGGACTGCACTGATATGCTGCCCTGATGGGCACTGATATGTTGCACTGATGGGCACTAATAGACTGCACTGATGGCCACTGATGAGGCAGGACTGATAAGGCTGCACTGATGGGCACTGATATGATGCACTGGTGGCCACTGATGGGGCTTGTACTGATGGCCACTGACGAGGCTGCACTGATGGGCAGTAATGAGGCTGCACTGATGGGCACTGATGAAGCTGAACTTATGGGAACTGATGAGGCTGCACTTATGGACACTGATAGACTGTGGTTGTGGTCTGTGGTTTACAGATGACAGGGCGGGTCATAAACACGAAAGGGTGTGGCCTTTACAGGAAGCGGTGGGTCATATTTAAATTAGGGGTGCCCAAGTTTAGTCAGGCCTAGGGCAGCAAAAAACCTAAATACACCACTGGTGGAGATCCAAGGGTGATGAGGTAATGTTGCCGGTACGTTGGCCGGAGTATGCAAAAGCCCAAGGAAATGCTTATACACAGGTTCCTCCGTGATCCATTAGATGAGGGCAGTGATGAACAAACACTCACAGCCTAGTAAAGTAAAGTTCATACCTCTGTGTACCGAGTCCTGACTCCGCCGGTATTCACTGTGCGCTATGTCGGCGTTCCACCACCATGCTTGCTCCAGCCTCGTTCCGAGTTGGCGTATGGGTCCGTCAGTGGCGGCCTGACGTCATGTCCGGTTTTGGCGAGCTGAAAGCAGGGGGAGCCGAAGGAGAGCCGGCCGTGTTGGAGTCGGACGTACACAGGGAAGGCTGATTCAAAGTGTGCAGGTCCTAGGACACTGCCGCTGACATGTTTCACCAACCTTATGTTGGTTTCTTCAGAGCTGATTAAGGAAGGAAGAGGTGTGCACATATATAGTGTTCATCTCTAATCAGTGAATCAGATACAGGTGTATGTGGTCAATTGCAAACACTGACTGAGCACTATCTTTTTTAACCACAAGATGTCGATATTTCAACTATCAGGGTAAATAAACAGAAATATCAATTACACCTGCTTCCTGGTGTCCCAGGGTTGACAATTAGAGAAGACCCAGAAAGTTATAAATAGACTCAAATATCGTAGAGAGCAAAATAAAATTAAAGTCTTCTATAAGGTTAAATCTGGTTTTGTGTAGAAAAGTAATGAAAATATGAGAGAAGGGCTAGACTGCATGCATATCACAAATTGAGGTTAAGTGAACAATCATAGTAAACAAGAGTCTATTTGAGGAAGAATCCGCCAGAGGTGCTGTGGAATAGCCAAAAATAAGAAAACAAATCACATTGAGAAAGTAGATGGACAGATATAGGACTTTGATCCCAAGGACCCAAGGGGGCCTAAATATGGTTCAGAAATGTCCCTCTTTATCCGTTGGTAATTATAACTGGCACATCAAGCGATGGGCCTTAGATTAGGTACCCAAACCTTGATTCCACAATGGCTAGCCTCTGATCTGTCCCGGTTCGCACTTACCTGCAAGAAGAAATACTCACCTTTAAAATTTCTTCTCCAGCGTTGTGGGCAGCTGAAGCCAGCGCGATCCTCTTCTGCGTCCTCTTCTCCCAGAATGCGCTGACACCGGCCCCGCTCGTCACTTCCGGTGCAGCGCCGCATTCCTCCACAGCTTGTGGGCATGCCCAGAAGCTGTTTAGCAGGGAATGCGGCGTCGCATCGGAAGTGACGAGTGGGGCCGGTGCCGGCGCATTGATTCCTGGGATCGATGACGTTCAACTCCCAGGAATCATTGCAAACCGGAAGTGTCGGCGCGGGCCGCGGCCTCCGAGGGAGGAAGTGGAAGAAAGGTGAGTATATTTTTCTACAATACAAGTTAAGTAAAAAAAAAAATCGTAACTATCCATTTCCTTTTCAGGTGCCGGAAAGCAAGCGGATGGCCACAAAATCGATTATGTCGATTTTGTGGCCGGAACTCCGCTTTAAATAACAGAAAGTAGAATCCTGTGGTGAAAGAGTGACACCCAAAAGTGGGAAAGATGGCTATACACGTAAGTTTCAATATATATATATATGTATATTTCAACAATGCACCATATAATATTTAGATAATTTCTAGTAGTGGTAATAACCCAAGATCTTAAATCCTGCTTTACAAGCAAAAGTGGTATGCTATTATTATTATTATTTTATTTATTTTTTTTAATGCTTAGCAATGTAAAATCTGATTATTCAGAAAGAGCAGTACTCATATAAATTATTTGTAATTGTCTGTTCATGCTGCAATGGTAAATTGGATTAGCAGGTGAAATCTTTAATGCAGCTAAACATTCTACGTGGGGGTGAGGAAAACAAACAAACGGGGATTCCAATATACCTGCAAACTGCCTTTTAGCGAACTTGTCATTAAAACATTATGTAGGCTGCTGCCATGCTGGTCCTTTGCATTCAATATTTTTGAGTCACTGACCTGAGATAAGTGTGTGCATAAGAGATTCCAATTTTAGACTTCTGTTGTTGCATACCTTAAGGCTTCATTCACATATAGTTATCTCAGATCGCAGGCAGAATTGCCGAGATTCTGCCCACGATCCCGAACCACTGCAAGTCGCGGGACACCCGTGCGATTCCCGTGACTTACAAGGCTCCATTCACATATAGGTGTCTCGGATCGCGGGCAGAATTGGGGCCATTGCAATTTGCAGGAAGCCCATACGATTCCCTTGACTTGCAATGGTACCCCAAACATGGCACGATTTTTCCGCAATTATCACCTGATGAATAGCGGTAAAATTGTGCAAACCGAATCATGGGACGCATGTCGCCCAAAAGAAGTTCTTGTACTTTTTTGGGGCGACAGGCGTCCCTTGATTCTGTTTGTGCGATTTAACGCGTTTCGTCAGGTGACAATTGCGGGAAAATGCTGACGCATTTGGGGTGCCATTGCAAGTCACTGGAATATTCTGAGGAAGAGTCACTTCCGTTACCGAATCTGACTGGTCACCGATTCTTATGGAACACCCTGCATTTGTCTTGGGAACATAGCAGCTGTGCCCCTGCCCCAGCATGTTCTTGACTTCCTCTGTCTTATCTCCGCCTCCTGACTTCCGGAAATGAGCAAGTGACGCCTCTTCATTCCTGGAGGTATCGGATTAAACATCGGAGTATTTGCACGATTACAAGTACTCGTGCAAATGCTTGGTATCCCCACTGATACTGATACTAGTAACAGTATCAGGGAAACCCTATTGCCTACCTTTGGCTCATCAGAGTATTAAAGATAAACTCAAGATTTTATTTAACCAAACTAGTCCAACAAACTAATTCTTTCACGGACAGATGTACTTGCCGGTAGAGCTGTAAATACTGTATGTACAATCGTATACAGCTATGTGTTTGGACAGTGGGATGGGGACTTAATGACCCATTCCCAAAAGAAGATCAAGTTGGGTTGATCACTGCTCCACCATTCAGAGGAAGCTTGTATAATGTACAGTTTATACAGTGCTACCAGGAAACAGCTCTCAGGACACAGCTTCCCATCTGTTAGTGAAGAAAATAGTTTGTTTAGATCAGCTTGGTCCAATCCAAGTAGGAGCTGAACAGGAAGTAAAACAAAAGTCGGCATAACTTTTTTGTTAACTCATATGGGTCATTCAAATTTCCCATGTTGATCGAGTAATTCTTCCTCTATAGCATTGGTTCTCAACTCCGGTCCACAGAACCCACTAATGGCACTTTTCCACTGGAAGTACCGGCTCGGCTCCACTCGGCCCTGCTTGGCTCTGTTGGTTTTCCACTGCATGGTACCGCATGGTACCGTGTTGGAACGGTTCGGTGCGGTTCGGTACGGTTTGCTTTTCCACTAAAGTAAAGTGGGTGGGATAACAATGATTCTCTGACCAATCAGTGGCTAGTAGTGACAAACATTCAAGGCTGCATGCAAAGGATTGTGGGATATGGTACCGGGAAGGCCCTGTTGGAACCACAACTGAGGTGGTACTGTTTAAGCGAGCCGTACCGTTCGGTTCCATGTAGTGGAAACGCGCCGCCGTACCGTACCGTACCGAACCGTTCCTACACCGTACCATGGGGTACCAGCAGTGGAAAAGCACAAAAGCGAACCGAACCATTCGGTTCCATGCAGTGGAAAAGCGCCATAACAGGCCAGATTTTAAGTACCACCTTGGGGAGATGCAGACTAGAATACTGCAATCACTGAGCAGCAAAATATATCACCTGTGATGTATTTCAATTATCTTGCAAACCTGGCCTGTTAGTGGGTCCCGAGGCCCGGAGTGGAGAACCACTGCTCTTTAGTACCTTTTCTTCTTTTTCATTACAGATGATGAATAATGAATTCCGAACAGAAGCAATGTGTCGTTGTTGAGTCCAAGATAAAGGGGGAGGGGGGTGGCAGGCTTTCCGACATCCACAGAAGACTACAGAATGTTTGCGGAGATGGCACATTGACAAAAACAATGTACACAGATGGCTGAAGAAGTTTAAAGAAGGGGAAGACAAACTGCGCAGTGGGAACCATCAATGTCGGAGAGCCTGCACCCCCCTCCTTCATCAAGAACTCGATGAGGGCACATTGCTTCTGCTTGGAATACATTTTTTACCTGCAATTAAAAGAAAAAGATTTACTATAGGGGACCTATGTAAGTTATTAAAAAGGTTATTCCTACTTTTACATATGCCCACTTTTGGTACAGCTCTTGTATTTAAAGTTAAATCAAATCTGGACTTAGGCTTTATGTTTTTGGTTGAACTTAATGGACACGTGCCTTTTTCTCAAGCTGTAAAACTATGGATTTTCTTACCGCATGTCGATAATTAAGGCATCTGTGTTAACAACCTTCTTCCATACATGTTCTACCAGAAGATTTGATACTTGGCTCAGAAGTTCCCAGTCAGCAAACATATCAAATCTCATGTAACCAATATTCTTTTCAAACACATCCGTGTGGAAGGAGAACTTGATAAGATCTTCAAACACATCAGGAGAGGGGATCTGAAAGAAGGAACAACGTTTTAAAATCAACAAGAATCTGTCTATAATTACTTACAGATTTCCTGTATATTAAAGTGATTGTAAAAATTAATTTAAAAAAATAAAAAATAAATATGTTATACTTACCTGCTCTGTGCAACAGTTTTACACAGAGCAGTCCCGATCCTCCAATTCTGGGGTCCGCTGACAGCGCTCCTAAATCCTCCCCCCTTCCGAGTGCTCCTTTGCACACAGTAGGTTCATAGACATTAACAACATCCACTCTTTGCTTACTGGCTGTGATTGACAGCAACAAAAGCCAATGGCTACCACTGCTGCCTCCATGGCCAATGGAGCGAGAGAGAGAACAGAGAACAGTGAGGGCTGCTGCTCTCGAACACTGCACTGAATTGAGATCAGGCTCATTAAGGCCGGTCCTACATGGGTCGAATTTTGAAAGAATTTACTTTAGAAAATCTTATCTAAGAATTTTTGTTCGAATTTCGGACATTTAGTGGGCCGCAGCAGTGGCTGATTTTCATGCGGTCATTGATGGTCTCAGTCTGTTGATGACCGGCAGGGTGAGAGGACAGCTACACCCGCTTGTGAGCAGGATGGTCCACTGTATTGTCTGAATTTGGATTTCTCCTCCTTTGCGAGGAAGTTTTGGCTTTGATATCACCCACAGATAGAGGTATACTGTGGATTTTTGGATCTAATTTAATCCAATGTATCTATCTATGGAAAAGCCTCTTGGAAGATTTTTTAGTATTCATTGGCTTCACTGTTTTCCCATATCTTCCTGCTTTGGGAATTTTTTCATCAACTGGTCTGTGATTGTATGCTGCTATTTGTTGCACTGATTTTATATTATTGATGGATCTTACTTTGGACAACCACACTTGGTGGTATTTTCTTCCTCTATGGTTGTGACACATCTTGTCAAAGATTAAAGTGGTGTTAATTCAACTGTTTTCAGATCCTGAAGAAGCCCCCTATGTCTGGGCGAAACGCGTAGATCAAGAATTAAACACATTTGTTGTAATTGAGTGTGCAGAGTGAGATACATCATTTGGAGCAATGTACTGTTAAAAGATGCTATCAGTTTTTAATATTTAATATAGTAATAAAATGTATCCTTTTTAATATTGCTTATATGTTTATTTATGCCTGGCACCTCGAATCCCTTTATCTCCCTACCGCGGTTTAGGAAAAGGAGCAGTGGGTTTCCTTTTTTCTTGATCCATTACATTGAGGGATAGTGCCTTAGTGTTTTGGGGGCTGGGGGGGATCCTGTTTAGAGAAGGTTTTTTCTTTACCCTAATGCAGAAAATGCATTAACCACTTGCTGACCAGCCGCCGTAGTTTTACGGCGGCAGACCGGCTCTATTACACGAAACGACATAACTGTATGTCGCTTCCTGTAATAGATAGTAGGGGCGCCGAAGGCGCGCACACCCACCAATTGGCCAGAGGGGGATCAGTGGGTCCGCCGCTCAACCACAATCGCTCCCCATGGAGACAGAATGGTGGTCTGCCTATGTAAACAAGGCAGACCGCCGTTCTGTCACAGATGAACACAGGGATTCTGCGTTCTTTCTATTTAGGAACACGGATCTCTGTGTTCATCTAGTGAGTCCACCCCCCACACAGTTAGGAGCACACTTACCCTTTGATCGCCCCTGGTGTTAACCCCTTCCCTGCCAGTGTCAATAGTACAGTAACAGTGCATATTTTTAGCACTGATTACTGTAGTAATGTCACTGGTCCCCCCCCAAAAGTGTCACTTTAGATGTCCAATCTGTCTGCTGCAATGTCACAGTCCCACTTAAAATCACTGATCTCCGCCATTACTAGAAAAATAAATAAATAAATAAAAATGACAGAAATCTTTCTTCTAGTTGTATACGTAAAAACTTTTGCACAAACCAATCAACACACTCCCACTGTTACTGATTATATAAAATGTGAGTTAGACTTTGGCTTCAATTTGTTAGTGTATTTAAATCTGATAATATATTTAACACTACCTTCCTCCAGACTAACAATGCTGCTGTCCGCTTCCCCCCATCTGCTCATTCCTCCAGAGTTGTGTCTCACTAATATAGGAGGTGTATTACTCGCCAGATCAGAAGGAAAAAGTCAAAGTAAAGAAAACTGATGTAGCCATCACAATGATTGGTAAGCTGCAATATAATACCTTTTTGGTTTTAGGTTTAATACCGTTTTAAGGTAAAAAAAAAAAAAACTAAAGGCAATTTTTTTTTTTTTTTTTTAATTTTGGATAGAGTGGAGAGGAGTTAGAATACCTGCCAGTTTTTATTGCTGTCGGTGCCCCTTTTAGGGCGATTTGCCCTCTTGTTTTCCTGTTTACCATTATTATCGAAAGTAAAAGAAAATCCCAAATTTTTTGTTGACATCAGAACACTAATAGAGCGGAAATCTTCCAATAGGGACACTAGTTCTGGTGACCCTGGTGACAAACCAGGATTCCATCACTTTGGAGGGATTTCCTCTCACTTCCTGTTTTGGCTATGGGACAGGAAGTAAAGGGAAATCTCAACGATGCAAATGTAGCCTTCTACTGCAAAGGCCCTGCACAGGGCACAGGTCAGGTCTAACACCAAGAAGGGCAACCAAACTGATAAGAGGAATGGAGGAGCTCATCTATAAGAAAAGATTAGAGAAACTGAACTTATTCTCTTTTGAGAAGAGGAGATTAAGGGGGGATATGATCAACATGTATAAATACATAAGGGATCCATATAGTGAACTTGGTGTTGAGTTATTCACTTTAAGGTCAACACAGAGGACAAGGGGCACTCTTTACGTCTAGAGAAAAACAGATTTCGTCTCCAAATACGGAAAGGTTTCTTCACCGTAAGAGCTGGGAAAATGTGGAATAGACTCCCTCCAGAGGTGGTTCTGGCTAGCTCACTAGATTGCTTTAAAAAGGCCTGGATTCTTTCCAAGGTGTGCAAAATAAGTGGCTACTAATATTTATAGGTAAAGTTGATCCAGGGAATATCCAATTGCCTCTCGGGGGATCAGGAAGGAATTTTTTTCCCCTGCTGTAGTAAATTGGATCATGCTTTGCTGGGGTTTTTTTCGCCTTCCTCTGGATCAACTGCGGGTATAGGATTGTGTATATGGGATTGTATGGTTGGGTTTTCAATACTGTTTTTTTTTTTTGTTTTTTTATTGGTTGAGCCAGATAGACTTGTGTCTTTTTTCAACCTGACTAACTATGTAACACCAAGAAGAGCTTGCTATAGTTGTCCTGACTCAATACATGGTCTAAGTGGACTGAAAGCAGGATGCAAAAGGCCTTTTAGGCCAGGCTAAGTATTCTCTGTCATGAGTATTAATACCCTTAGAGGTCCTAGGAGAGGTGGGATGAATCTTAAGGTGCAACTGCAACAGTCCTGTCTCTGGAACGACATGAAGGGAGTCGTGGGCTGAATGTATAAAGCCTAATGGGCAAGTCAGAGCCCTAAATGAGTATTAATGAATCTGGGAGAAAGAGAAGAACATTTTGGCCCGGGTAGAACTATGGAGTGGGACGTAGAAAGAGAGTATGGAATACTACAGAAGGTAGCTTGTTGAGCTCAGCTGACAGAGTAGGATGCTTCACCTTATGTGTCTCAGTTTAAAAGATAATTCCCCCTTGGAACATGTTACATGTTTTGCCCATATTTAGAGTGGCACATGTAACACATTCTAGCAGCTGCAACCTCTCTCCCCCAATGACAGTGCCAGCGAGTGGGCACCTTCTCCGGGCGCCCGCTGTCGCTGTTTGAAAATAACGTGGCCATGTGGGGCTCTGTGAATGGGAAACTACAAGTAGCTGTCGGCTTATAGTTTCAATGAACTACCATGGTGCTGTTGAGAGCTTTGGCAGTTCATTCTCTCTTCCTGCCTGTAGGAACGGACAGAAACACAGACAAGTTTGCAGGAGACCTTCATGACACCCATGATCTGCTGATCGCAGGTGCAATGCTAATATAAAAAATAATAAATGCACATTTTTTTATCTTCAAAAAGATGTGCATTTATTTTTATTTTTTATAGATTAAATTAAATCCTTTAACCGGTTGCTATATACTGCGGCGGTCAGCCCCGGCCAGGCAGAGTGAAGTACCGGTACGTCACTTGCCTGTCACTTCCTTGTGAGCCAATAGCGGGTGAGCGCGCGCCCGCCACGGCTCGTTCACAGAGAAGATCGTCGGTACAGAGGGAGAAAGTCAGGCGGCTGATGTAAACAAGCCGCCTGTCATTCTCCCCTGTGTAGAAACACTGATCACACGGTTCTACTATGTAGGACCGTTGATCAGTGTTCCTACACTAGTAGCCACAGCCAATCACAGTAGAAAGCACGCCCCTAGGGACACACACAGCTCCTCCCTCTCAAATAAAGTTAACCCCTTCCCTGCCAGTGTAATTTTACAGTAACAGTGCATATATATAGCACTGATTACTGTAGAAATGTCACTGGTAACCCCAAAAGTGTCAAAAATGTCAGTCAAGGGTCCGATCTGTCCGCCCCAATGTTGCAGTACCGCAAAAAAAATCGCAGATCGCCGCCATTACGCGTTAAAAAAAAAACAACAAAAATGACAAAAATCTTTCCCTTTGTTAGTAAACGCGATAACTTTTGCGCAAACCAATCAAAATACGCTTTTTGCGATTTTTTTTACCAAACATATGTAGCATAAAACAAATTGGCCGAAAATGTTAAAAAATTTTGATTTTTACATCTTTTTGGGGGGGAATTTCATATAAAAAAATGTGAAAAAATATTGTTATTTTTGCAAAATTGACGCTCTTTTTTTGTTTATAGCGCATGATCAAAAAATCGCACAGGTGATCAAATACCACCAAAAGAAAGCTCTGTTTGTGGGAAAAAAAGGACGTCAAATTTGTTTAGGTACAGCGTCGCACGACCGCGCAATGGTCCGTTAAAGTCACGCAGTGCCGAATCGCAAAATACCCCCTGGTCTTTTAGCAGCCAAATCCTCCGGGGCTTAAGTGGTTAAATACATACAGACAGAGAATTTCCCCTTTTTTGGGACTTTTAAGACACTTAAATTGCAAAAATATATACAAGAAGTAAAATGCGTAAAAACAGAATTTATTGATACATCAAGAGATAACAAGAAGCGACATGGCTAACTAGGCTACTATTACACCAACTGTGAAATGTATGAAAATATGATGAATCTTCCTCCACCCGACGCCTTTTCGGAGAGTTCATGTCTCCTTCATCATGGGTATGAGGAGTATCATATAGTCAATCAGGTGGTGGTGTATGTAGACATGCCATGTTTCAGGTAAAAACAAAGTTTATAAGAAACTGTACTCTTGCCTATCATATTATAGTGTGCAATATCATTATGTTTTAGAGGCATAGAAGTGGAGAAAACGCCACCTCTATGGTGGGAAAAGGAGGCCGTAGGCCTTAGAGGGCCAACCCCTGGCCTTAATACAGGTCTGGAACATGTAGTCCCCAATATGGATGATATAGCGGGGCTTCTAGCTAGAGAGCCTCACAGGTGACAATGCTTGTGGTAAAACACCAGTTTTTGAGCATAGAGGATAAATGTCCAGTCCTCAGGTCCAGATTCCAAGCAGGATACCCTGTACACTATAATATGATGGGCAAGAGTACAGATTCTTTCAAACTTTGTTTTTATCTGAAACATGGCATGTCTACATACGACACCACTTGATTGACTATGTGATACTCCTCATACCCCTGATGAAGGAGATGTGAACTCTCCACGTCGGGGGGAGGAAGATTTATCATATTTTCATACATTTCACAGTTGATGTAATAGTAGCCTAGTTAGCCATGTCTCTTCTTTTTATATGTTGATGTACCAATAAATTATGTTTTTACGCATTTAACTTCTAATATACATTTTTGTAATTCAAGTGCCTTAACCACTTTACCCCCAAGCCTATTTTTGACACTTTTTGTTCACAAGTTTAAATCAGTATTTTTTGCTAGAAAACTACTTAAAACCCCCAAACATTATATATATATTTTGTAGCAAAGACTCTGGAGAATAAAATGGCGGTCATTGCAATATTTTTTGTCATGCGGTATTTGCGCAGCGGTCTTTCAAACGCCATTTTTTGGGAAAAATTACGAAAAATCACATTTCACTGCATTTAAAAAAAACGAAACAGTAAAGTTAGCCCATTTTTTTTGTATATTGTAAAAGATGATGTCATGCTTCCTGGCTTTGATCGGGACTCCATCCAGCCGGCGGACATGTCGACTGGGTGCTCGGGTCTCCCGGTGGGACGGGAGACCCGGGCAAAGCCACGGAAGGCGGCGGCGGGAGGGGGGGAAATCCCCTCCCACTCGGCGGGGTAACAATCGAGCGGCTCCCGAGCCGCATTGGTCATTACCGCCAGAAAGCCGACCGCCGGCTGTAAACAACGGTACCGGGGTGATGCCTCTAGCTAGAGGCATCACCCCGGTACAACCACGCAAAGCCAGCCGACGTAGGTCTACGTCGCTGGACGTAAAGTGGTTAAAAGTCCCAAAAAATAGGGAATATTCTCTGTTTGTATGCATTTAACTATAGGGATGTGGCACTTTGCTGAGGGTTGTCACCTTAAGTCTATATTATCCTTTAACCAGTTGTCAACCACCCACCGCAGTTTTAATGTGGCAAGGTGGCTCGGCTGCGTGAACTGGCGTAACTGTACGTTGGTCGCGCACGGGGTAGGCGGTGCGCGTGCGCCCGCTGTCCCCGCGATGTGCTGATTCGGCTCAGAACCAATTAGTCATCAGGTCCAGGCCAAATATTTTTAGCCTGGACCTGGTGATTGGTTGTGACCAATTTCAGAATGTCCCGTGCCTTTGTAATGTAAACACAGGCACAGAAAAATGATGCAATCTCCTCTCCTGGAGCCCTTTTAGGTTCCAGCATGAGAGACAACATCTACCGTGAGTACACAGGTACACTTACACCAGTACACATAGGCACATATTTAACCCCTGATCCCCCCCTATTTAACCCTTTCACTCCCTGTCACAGTGTCACTATATACAGTATACGGATAATTTACTGATCACTGTATTAGTGTCATTTGTGACATAAGTTAGTGTGAGAGGCAGTTAGTGGTAGTTTAGCGGCAGTCCCAGTCCTAGTTTTAGGGTACCCGCCATATATCCCTTAATAAAGATTTAACCCCCTGATCACCCCCAGTTAATCCCTTCATTGCCCTGTCACAGTGTCACTATTATAGTGTACAGATCTTTTTTCTGATCACGGTATTAGTGTCACCGGTGCTGTCAGCTAGCATTAACGTTAGTTAGCGTCAATCCAGGACAGCGTCAGATTGCCCACCGCATATTTAGTAATACATTTTAACCCTTAGATTGCCAGCTAGACACACACACACTAAACACCTCCATTACTAGTATAGTATCTGAACGGATCAAAATCTTTGATCAGATCAGAACTCTACTAGCATCCCCAATAGTTTAGTATAGGGTCCAAAACGCAGCGTCTGCAGGATCAGCCCTGACACCTGCCAGCACCTGCGTTTAGCCCATCTGCCCAGCAACCAAGAAGTGCAGTATCAGAAGATTACTGTCACTTCCAATACACAGCACACTAAACCGCAGCGTTAGCAGAGTCAGGCCTGATCTCTGCTAGCACTAGCAGTTAAATGTTTTGGTAGTGGTTCAAACAGTCCTTGACAACCATGTGCTTTTTTAACTGTGAGTCACTCTAGGCACCAATAAATGTACTGTATTGGCCAAAATGTCCAAACAGAGGTACACTAGTGAAGAGGCCTACAGGATGCTGTGAATGACAGATGAGAGCGATGGGGAAGATTCACTGTCAGAATCAGGCTCAGTATTCAAACCTGTAGAGAGCAGCGTCATCCTGACAGATAGCTCTGACGACGGAGTAGTGATCCCTGCTAGGGTCAGGCATACCCGACCCCGTTCCTCAGTTGCTGAGGTGCAACAATCGCAGGGTTCTCGTATGCAGCAGAGTGTCAATACTAGTGCTGCTCAACCTTCTGGTAAACTGGCAAGCACCAGCGGCCTAGTCCATCCTGGTCATAGACAAACCAGCACTGCAGTAGCGAGTCCCGTAAGTGCAGTACCAGCTGGTGTGGTGGTCAGCACAAGTGGTGTCCCGCAGCCACCAAAAATTCA